>NC_091998.1:61921560-62221560 GCF_044704955.1 Pristiophorus japonicus | reverse complement strand
CACTATGAAAGAGCCCTTTAAAAGCCCTCCACTGTTCCTCAATTGTGCCACTGTTTAGTCTGTGTTTCCAGTCTACTTTAGCCAACTCTGCCCTCGTCCCACTGTAGTCCCCTTTGTTTAAGCATAGTACGCTCGTTTGAGACACTAGTTCCTCATCCTCAATCTGTATTACAAATTCAACCATACTGTGATCACTCATTCCGAGAGGATCTTTTACTAGGAGATCGTTTATTATTCCTGCCTCATTACACAGGAATTGGGGAGAGGGATGGAGTCAGTGGTTAGGGAATGGAGTTTGTGGCGGGGACTGAAAACAATGGCTTCGGTCTTCCCGATATTCAATTGGAGAAAATTTCTGCTCATCCAGAACTGGATGTCGGACAAGCAGTCTGACAATTTAGAGACCGAGGAGGGGTCGAGAGAAGTGGTAGTGAGGAAGAGCTGGGTATCATCAGCATACAGTACATGTGGAAACTGACGCTATGTTTTCAGATAATGTCGCCAAGGGGCAGCATGTAGATGAGAAATAGGAAATAGGATAGATCCTTGGGGGACACCAGAGGCAACGATGTGGGGGCGGGAAGAGAAGCCGTTCTAGGTGACTTTGAGAGATGTTAAAAATTATGTATTTAACTCACCTGATGTCAATTCTCCTGAATGGATACTCACTGCTATCACTATCATCTGGCAACCGACAGACACCCTGTTGAAGAAGAGAAGGCAAAAAAAGAAAGTGTCAGCAAAACACCATACCACAAGTATACCAGGCCCTAGTGATAATCATACCAGCATTCAGCACAGAAGGAGGCCAATTCAGCCCGTCGTGCGTGTGGCGGAGCACCATGACCATAAAACATGCCACTGTTCTTTTGGCATCTTGGAAGTACAAAGTGGGACTTGCACCAGCATGGTTGCTGCAGTTATGTAAGCAAGTTCAAGGCTACCACTCTCACAGACAAAGCCTCCACAGTTAAGGGGAGAGTGACATTCCTCGTTTTCACTTTGCTAGTTTTGGTGGCCAGGAAGCAACTTTACAGAATGTTGGCTCAGAAAATTGGACAGGTTGGTGTAAAATATCCATGTTTGCAAAAGGAATCAGCTTGATGGGCTTGATGGATTGGTTCAGTTCCAATCTCTCATCACAAGCCAAATTAAGTGCAGATACTGCTAACCTCCCTCCAAGGGAAATAGCCACTATTTGCTCAATATGGTAACTATAACGCAGTAACTTGTGCACCACTTCAATGAGTAGCAATACTGCACTCTTGTGGTTGAAGTCTTCCCATATGATTCATTCCAATCAAACGCAGAAAGAATCTAGTGAAATCAATGAGAAGCACTTGCACGCAGCAAAGTAAATGGAAAACGACCCTGGAGCCTAATGTGCAAGCGTTCAAGTCAGAAGAACCGTGACTTGTAAGATATATTAATATAGAACAGCAACGTGCTCTGCAAGAATGACACAACACAACTGCTCAGTTTTTAAACTCAGCTATACCCACTCGGTGGAAGGTGCTGAGATGAAATGGACAATCCCAATGAGGGAGAATTTTTTTTTTTTATAAACGGTGAGCGTTGATTATTCCAGTCTTCTCTAGCATGTTTCTTCCAACTGAGCATCGGGGTGGCAGAGGCAAATCACTCATTGCAGCATAAATAAATTGTTAAAGATCAAAAGGTCAAAGATCTATATGTTCCCTTTGACAGTTTTGAGTTTGTTCTCGTGATACTGCTTTTGCTGTGTTTTTTTTACGTTGACAGTTATTCTTCGTTATGAAGTAATGACTGCTGGTATGCAAATCAGACCGTCGATTTTACAAGTTCATGTGTTAACATAGAACCAATGAACATTCCAGTTTGTTTCATGATGGAGGTATAGACAACTTGTAAAAGTCAGACAGCCAAGTGGTGAAGGATAGAACACTAGAGCCTAGTCTTAGTTACTTACAAGCCTTTATTTACAGAGACACACATTGTTCCCCAAAATCAGCTTGTCACCCTTCCCCAGTCTACTGTATATATTAGAACAAGTGAGTCCCAGCACCTGTGTGCATTTAACATTCAATTGCTGTACACCATTTAACTACAATTATCACAACTGATAAAAATCCAAGGCATACCCAAATGTTTTAATCCACCCTCAGATCTCCCAATCTACCCTACAACACATTCACTGTATCAAATGTATGTCGTGAACTTGTAATATAATGAGTTGAAACCATTGTGCTCATGGAGAAATGCTGTTATTTATCCCACTCAATTTGGCCAATCGAGTTCCTCTTTAACAAGACTTGGTGAATTACATGCGTTTTACAATACGGCTCATCATTCTGTAATCTTGTTTGCCATTTAATTTATAAACAACATGAGTAGACAGGCATTTCTGCGGCCGCAGACGTGACTCCAGGATGGTATGTTGCCTCTCTGGTGCCAGGGTTAAGGATGTCTCTGAGCGGCTGCAGAACATTCTGAGGGGGGAGGATGAATAGCCAGAGGTCATGGTCCATATTGGTACCAACGACATGGGTAGAAAGAGGGATGAGGTCCTGTAGGCAGATTTTACGGAGGTAGGAAAGAGATTAAAGAGCAGGCCCTCAACGGTAGTAATCTCTGGATTACTCCCAGTGCCACGTGCGAGTATAGAAATAGGAGGATAGTGCAGATGAATGCGTGGCTGGAGAGATAGTGCAGGAGGTAGGGCTGCAGATTCCAGGGGCAATGGGACCGGCTCTGGGGGAGGTGGGGCCTGTACAGGCCGGACGGGTTGCACCTCAACAGGGCTGGAACCAATATCCTCACGGGGAGGTTTGCTAGTGCTGTTGGGGAGGGTTTAAACATATTTAACAGGTGGATGGGCACCAGTATGTAACATTAGAAAGGGGAAATAAAGTGCTCAAAGAATTGGAAGAGTCAGAGAGCACTAAAGTAAGAAACAGTAAGTTATTAGGTGGGGTCCAACTGACAGAGAATACAGGATGGTCTAAGATGGGTTTACAATGTATGTAAGTGAACGCACAAAGCATAGTAAACAAGGTAAGTGAGCTGCAGGCACAAATAGCCACTGGCTCAAAAAAGGGCAGGATTGCTTATTAAATATTCCTGGTTTAAGGTGTTCAGGAAAGATAGGAGGTGGTGTGGCAGTATTGGTTAAGGAGAATGTTACAGTGCTGGAGAGGGAGGATGTCCTGGAGGGGTCAAGGACAGAATCTATATGGCTATAGTTAAGAAATAATAGAGGTACCAGTACACTACTAGGTGTATTCTATAGACCACTAAATAGTGGGTAAGATATGGGGGAGCAAATTTAAAGAGAGGTGCAAGAACTGTAGAGTAGTAATAATGAGGGACTCCAACTAGCATGATATAGACTGGGATCGTAATAGTGTTAATTTCTGAAGTGTGTTCAGGAGAACTTTCTTGATCAGTATGTTTCCGGCCCGACGAGGGAGGAGCCATTGCTGGATCTGATGCTGGGGAATGAGGTAGGTCAAGTGGAGCAAGTGTCAGTAGGGGAACATTTAGGGAACAGGTATCATAGATAAGGTTTAGATTATCTATGGAAAAGGACAGGGTGCAGGCTAGAGTAAAAATGTTTAACTGGGGGAAGACCAATTTCAGTGAGATGAGAACGGATCTGGCCCAAGTAAACTGGAATCAAAGATTGGCAG
This sequence comes from Pristiophorus japonicus, assembly GCF_044704955.1. Lineage (NCBI taxonomy): Eukaryota > Metazoa > Chordata > Chondrichthyes > Pristiophoridae > Pristiophorus > Pristiophorus japonicus. The sequence continues at coordinate 62,217,892 of NC_091998.1, read as the reverse complement.
ACAAAACTGTAATGGAACACTGGGCTGCCTTTAAAGAGGAAATAGTTCAGGTACAGTCGAGGTACATTCCCACGAGGGGGAAAGGTAGGGCAACTAAAGTCAGAACTCCCTGGATGACGAAACAGATAGAGAATACGATGAAGCAGAAAAAGAGCGTGCATGACTGATGTCGGGTTGCAAATACAACCGAGAATAAGGCTCTAAATAGAAAGGTCAGAGGGGAAGTGAAAAAGAAAATAAAAGGGGCAAAGAGAGGGTATGAGAACAGAATGGCAGTCAACATAAAGTCTTCTATAGGCAATAGTAAAAGGGTAGTAAGAGGAGGGATGGGGCCAATTAGGGACCAAAAAGGGGACCTATACATGCAGGCAGAGGGTATGGCTGAGGGACTAGACGAGTACTTTGCATCTGTCTTCACCAAGAAAGAGGATCCAGCCACAGCCATGTGAAGGAGGGGGAAGTGGTGACACCTGATAGGATAAAAGTTGATAGAGGTATTAGAAAGGCTGGCTGTACATATAGTAGATAAATCACCAGGAGCGGAAGGAATGCATCCTAGGATGCTGAGGGAATTGAGGGCGCGGAAATCGCAGAGGTACTGGCCATAATATTCCAATCCGCCATAGAAACCGGGGGGGGGGGGGGGGGGTGCCAGAGGAGTGGAGGATTGTTACACCCTTGTTCAAAGAGGGTATGATAAACCCAGCAACTACAGGCCAGTCAGTTTCACCTTGGTAGTGGGGAAGCTTTTAAAAACAGTGATCAGGGACAAAATTATCATTTGGATAGGTATAGATTAATTAAGGAAAGCCAGCACAGATTTGTTAAAGGTAAATCGTGTTTAACCAACTTGATCGAGTTTTTTGATGAGGTAACAGATAGGGTCGATGAGGGAATGCAGTTGATGTAGTGTACATGGATTTCCAAAAGGCGTTCGACAAAGTGTCACATAATAGGCTTGCCAGCAAAGTTGCATGATCAACCAGGCTCGAGGGGCCGAATGGCCTACTCCTGCACCTATTTTCTATGTTTCTATGAAGCCCATGGAATAAAAGGGAGAATGACAACATGGATACGAAATTGGCTAAGTGACAGGAAACAGAGAGTAGCGGTGAACAGTTGTTTTTTGGAGGAAGGCATACAGTGGTGCTCCCCAGGGGTTGGTTCTAACCACTGCTTTTCTTGATATATATTAATGACTTGGATGTAGGTATACAGGGCACAATTTCAAAATTTGCAGATGACACAAAACTTGGAAGAATAGTGAACAGTGAGGAGGAGAGTGATAGATTTCAGGAAGATATAGACAGGCTGATGAAATGGGCGGACACGTGGCAGATGAAATTTAACTCAGAAAAGTGTGACGTGATATTTTTTCTACCAAAATGTGAGAGGACATATAAACTAAATGGTACAATCCTAAAGTGGGTGCACGAACAGAGGGACCTAGGGGTATATGTGCACAAATTCTTGAAGGTGGCAGGACAGGTTGAGAAAGCAGTTAAAAAGACTTATGGGATACTGGGCTTCATAAATAGAGATATTGAGTACAAAAGTGTGGAAATTATGATGAACCTGTATAAATCACTGGTTCAGCCCCAACTGGAGTCGTATGTTCAATTCTGGGCACCACACTTTAGGAAGGATGTGAAGGCCTTAGAGAAGATGCAGAAAAGATTTACGAGAATGGCTCTAGAGATGAGGGACTTCAGTTACGTGGAAAAACTGGAGAAGCTGGGGTTGTTGTCCTTGGGGCAGAGAAGATTGAGAGGAAATTTGATCGAGGTGTTCAAAATCATGCAGGGTCTGGCAGAGAAGAGAGAGAGAAAAACTGTTCCCATTGGCAGAACGGTCGAGAACCAGAGGACACAGGTTTAAGGTGATTGGCAGAAGAACCAAAGGCAATGCAAGAAAAAACTTTTTCACGCAGCAAGTGGTTGGGTTCGGGAATGCACGGCCTGAAAGGGTGGTGGAGGCAGACTCAATCTTATCATTTAAAAGGGAGTTGGATAAGTACCTGAAGGAAAAAAATTTGCAGGGCTATGGGGAAAGGGCAGGAGGAGTGGGACTGGCTGAGAGTCGGAACAGGCTCGACGGGGCAAATGACCGTCTTCCATGCTGTAACCATTCTATGAGTCTGATCTCAGAGCATTTTGTAACTCTAAAGAGGAATGAAGAACTTGTAGAATTGCAATACTCAAAGTTCTACTGGGCAGATTGTTGTCTGTAAGTTTTATTTAAAAGTAGTTATGTCCTACCTTTTGCTGGATCACTTTCCCATTGAATTAGCAACAATTTACAAAGTGCAAAGCACATAACAAAACATGGACAGAAATAAAGATATAGGAGTACAATTACAAATTTCAAAAGGACGTACTTTTTTTGAATAATGCATGCTCAAAATAAGTTAGCAGTAAGCACAAGTTACCAGTGGGGATAATCAGAACATACACAGTCCCTTTCAAACACTTAATTTCAATGCTGTTATGATATTCGGCGCGGTGGCCCCGATCTGTAAGGACCATCAGCAGGTCGGGGTCTTCAAAGAAGCATACCACTTCAAGATACAGCGCGTGCTGGAGAGAGACGGCTGTGAAGAGGGCGACTGGATTGGACGTCATCAAGGTCCGGGTTGCTGATTGGAACATGGGCAGGTACAGCAGGAGCAGCAAGGTTGGAGCGTAGGAGTGGCGAGTGATCATGGAGTGACGTGATCGGGGCCCAGGAGAGGCGAGGGCCCAGGGGCAGCACGGGCCAGCCCACACTGCGATATGTGTGCGCACTAGGTCCGTGCAGCAGAGCTGGTCTCCAGTCGCCTTGGGTAATCCTTGCCACTGGACCAAGACCTAGCTCTGTCAAGCCCTTGTGGTGGCTGGTGTGCAACGGCCACCCCATGTTAAAAAAATCTACGCACAGGCATCTTCCACCCTTCAGGATGTAGTTCGGGACCTGGAATATTAGGTCCTTCATTGAAACACCTCATCCCTTTTTGGCGTGGAAGCAAGTCATCCTCGATACGAGGGACTGCCTACGATAATGATATAACAATGTCCATGTTATTCACCTTTCCAAAGCTTCTTAGAGCTGCTGTGTCAGTAGTTCTTTCCAAAGGAGGCAGAATATACCAACCAGGATGAGGAAATCTCCTCCGGGCAGCCACAGGGAAAGTCGCAGCATTCCCTGCCCTGAACTCACCACTGCAATCCACCCCCTCCTCCCCACCAAAAAACCCTCTTGCATGGAAGTCTCCTGATGGTCCTTAGTTGTCTGATCTTCACCAGCTGGCAGCTGTTCAGCACCCTCTTCAATGCCCATTCTGGCTGGGAAGTAGACTGGCGATATCTAAACGAGGCCCTGTCTAAAATCGGCATGACCTTCTGCTGCCTCTGCCAGGCGGGAAATCAACTTGTCAGAGCAGTTTCCCTGCTCAGAGTTCAAATCTGCCTAATTACTTCCTGTTGACAAAGTAAGCAATGCAATCTTTTACCGAAGAACATTAAGCTCAAATATGTCATTTCTCCAGGACAACCTTGCCTACCTACTCACTATACCTCTCAGCTCTTCTCTCTCCAGAAACACTTCCAATTCTCTTTTTGACCCTTTCACACACCTCCGTTTCAATAATCTGCCCTGGTAACATTAAAAGTCCAATTAGCATTTTGGATAAAAAAGGATCCACTCATCTTCTGTTCTTACTCCTAACGTAATTTTTGACCTGTGTGTCTTTGCCACAGCGAAAATCATTTTCCAAATGCTTCCATAACATGCACGGTGATGATTATCACGAGGGAAGTGTTCAAACAAAGCAAATTCTCCAATAGCATTTGGAGGCGTGTTAAAGTAAAGTTGGCTAAGTTGTTTCTGTCAGAAATGTACTGTAATGTTGGAAGATGAAAAGGAAGAAAATTATGATAAATAAAACTTTTCATTTTGAACAAATGGAGAAGATGTGTAAGAGGAGAAAGTACTTTTGAAATGTATTAAATCTGATACTGGAGTTCTCCTTTGCATCATTTGCAGTTGACAATTAAACTAATGCCTTATTTGGTGAAAATCAATGTTTTTTTCAGCCACAGGCTTAAAATTGGAATAATGTTCCTTTCACTAATGTAGTCTATCAGCCTCAGACTATAACCTAAACATTGTGTGTCTATACATATGGAACACCTTTAAAACAAATGGTCCTATACAAGGGAAAGACAAACCAAGTACAAATGGTTTCAATAGTTTTGAAAAGGTGAAAATAGGTAAGTGTTGAATTGGTACATATCCAATACACCAAGGCCTGCAATAAACTGGCCATCTAAGTTAAAAAAAACAAATAAAATGAATATCTATAGATATGTGATAAAAGCATATTTCAGTACCAATAGACTAGCCTTATGGAAATCATTACAAGCCCATCCACATGACCCTTTCATCATTTTTTGATTACAGATTTACAATGTCACTGCAAAATGAAGATTACATCATGCAAGATAAATAAATCTTTCATATTTAAACAATGAAATGGAGCAGTTGAAAGGAAAATACAGATTGTGAAAAGCACCAACTGATGCTTCATTCAGGAGTTTTGCTCAAGCCACATTTCCAGTGAAGCATGACAACGTGTCAAAACATTCAACTTGTTGTCTCTCCCTGCTTCCTGTACTTACATAATTTAACAGCCTTGCCCCTGTTATCAGAACAAGAATCTATGGGTCGCAATACAAGGAGTTTGAGCTGTAAACAGTCTGCATTCAGTTAAACAAGGATCCTCTCTCATTGATTACAAAAGACACAAATCTTATTTCAGCCTTCAACAACAATAGCACCTTCCATACAAATGGTCCAAGGCTATTAAACCTGGAACTTTCTCATTCGTATTGCAGAGAACCTGAACAAAGTGGGCCTTTGGGAAGCTTATGATTGTTTTTTACTTCCACAGCATCACCTTAAAAGCAGGAACAGCAATGGATATAGCACAAGTATGTTTGAACTGCAACTTAATGGATGTAAAATTCAGATCTGAAACTGCACTGCAGCCCATGAGCATTTTATCGTCTCTATGACCAGATTACAATTTTTTTAATATTCGGTCTTGGGATCAGGGTGACACTGGCAAGACAGTATATAATGCCTATCCTTAGTTGCCTTGACGGCATTTAGAGTCAGCCACATAGTATGGGCCTGGAGTCACATGTAGGTCAGACGGGGTAGGGGCAGGAGGTCCATCCCTCATAGAATCTTACAGCACAGGAGGCCGTTCAGCCCATCATGCCTGTGCCAGCTCTTTGAAAGTGTTATCCAATTAACCCCACTTCACTGCTCTTTCTCCATAGCCCTGCAAATTTCTCCTTTTCAGGTATATATCCAATTCCCTTTTAGAAACATAGAAACATAGAAAATAGGTGCAGGAGTAGGCCATTCGGCCCTTCTAGCCTGCACCGCCATTCAATGAGTTCATGGCTGAACATTCAACTTCAGTACCCCATTCCTGCTTTCTCGCCATACCCCTTGATCCCCCTAGCAGTAAGGACCTCATCTAACTCCTTTTTGAATATATTTAGTGAATTGGCCTCAACAACTTTCTGTGGTAGAGAATTCCACAGGTTCACCACTCTCTGGGTGAAGAAGTTCCTCCGCATCTCGGTCCTAAATGGCTTACCCCTTATCCTTAGACTGTGACCCCTGGTTCTGGACTTCCCCAACATTGGGAACATTCTTCCTGCATCTAACCTGTCTAACCCCGTCAGAATTTTATATGTTTCTATGAGGTCCCCTCTCATTCTTCTGAACTCCAGTGAATACAAGCCCAGTTGATCCAGTCTTTCTTGATAGGTCAGTCCCGCCATCCCGGGAATCAGTCTGGTGAACCTTCGCTGCACTCCCTCAATAGCAAGAATATCCTTCCTCAGGTTAGGAGACCAAAACTGTACACAATACTCCAGGTGTGGCCTCACCAATGCCCTGTACAACTGTAGCAACACCTCCCTGCCCCTGTACTCAAATCCCCTTGCTATGAAGGCCAACATGCCATTTGCTTTCTTAACCGCCTGCTGCACCTGCATGCCAACCTTCAATGACTGATGTACCATGACACCCAGGTCTCTTTGCACCTCCCCTTTTCCTAATCTGTCACCATTCAGATAATAGTCTGTCTCTCTGTTTTTACCACCAAAGTGGATAACCTCACATTTATCCACATTATACTTCATCTGCCATGCATTTGCCCACTCACCTAACCTATCCAAGTCGCTCTGCAGCCTCACAGCATCCTCCTCGCAGCTCACACTGCCACCCAACTTAGTGTCATCCGCAAATTTGGAGATACTACATTTAATCCCCTAATCTAAATCATTAATGTACAGTGTAAACAGCTGGGGCCCCAGCACAGAACCTTGCGGTACCCCACTAGTCACTGCCTGCCATTCTGAAAAGTACCCATTTACTCCTACTCTTTGCTTCCTGTCTGACAACCAGTTCTCAATCCATGTCAGTACACTACCCCCAATCCCATGTGCTCTAACTTTGCACATCAATCTCTTGTGTGGGACCTTGTCGAACGCCTTCTGAAAGTCCAAATATACCACATCAACTGGTTCTCCCTTATCCACTCTACTGGAAACATCCTCAAAAAATTTTGTAAGTTACTATCTCTGAAGGATATTATTGACGCGATTGGGTTTATTCTTAATGACAAAATGCCTTTTTCTGGTGCCAGCCCACAAGGTACCAGATTTTTAAAATTAAACTTCAGTTTTCTAAGGTAGGATTTGAACTCATAACCTCTGTGTTACTCGTCCAGTACAGTAGTCACTGGGCAACAATGCCTTGATTATGTTGTGGTGACAAGTTTTAAAACAGAGTCCTCAAAGGGAAGTAAAGAGATTTTTTACAAACCAAGAGCCATGTTATACAACAAACTCCAGTGGATAGTACTGCGAATGAGAACTGCATGGGTCAACAGCCAACTCGAGCAAGGATTTATTTTGCAAACCTCCAGGAGGTGGTAGTTAACACACAAGCTGCCATATATGGACTGATTGTTCACTCCCTAAGCCAGGAACTACATTCGGTGGACTTTGATTGATAGCCCAGCCTCATTTAGAGAATGTTTTAATATATTAATTAACAGTGATTGACATCTTGAGCAGCAATGCTGTTGAATAGTTTCACTAGGCTTTAAGCATGTTCAGTGTTACTGTGCGCTAGTCATGGGTAACACCAAGAAGCTTCTTTTTATCAATTGGAAGATGGTATCTGGAACGAGAAAGATTATCAAGGCTGCACATCAGTTCCCATACACACAGAATAAACACCTTCAACTCTTTGTGACGTGAGATAATGTAAATTCTAATAGAAGTGTGAGCACTGCTGATTTGAAACCCAGAATTATCCCTGATCCTTGCACCAACATGAGTATCGATGGGCAGCAATATGCAAGTACAGACTATTTACATCACAATAAAAAGGGGAAAAGGGACTGTATACTTCATTGGATATTAATAACGTTTTACAATACTCGGTTAGCTGACATTGTTCCTTTCACAAATGGGAACCCTGTGAGCTGTGCATGCATGTCTGTAAATACTGACATTACCACCTCAGTAACATGAATTAAAATCCTAAAAAGTTGCACTGAAACTTCAGAAATTATTTCCTCTCTGCAGACACTGAGCCTCGTCTACAATTAGCAACTGTAATTGTGCATTCTCATTTGTGAAACAGTATTGTGAATCTTGAATAATATCCAATTACTCGGGTATGTGAGCTTTCATCAACAGCCATGCACACCACTCACTACCCCTGAAAAGATGCCAGTATCTTACGATAAACCATCTGAAAAACTTTTAAGTAATTATTTTCTTTTAAAGTAAAGTAACTGCATAGAGATGCTTTGCAGTGGCACATATCAGTGGGGCAAACCTGCATGTGGTCGCTGCAGTGCTTTAAAGTCTCGAGTCTGCGTACTTGTGTCTCACAGGCAGCCCGCTGTGCAGACAGCTGCTCACCTGGCTTGGAAAACTTCTGATGGGAAAGGTCTGGAGCTAAAAGTCAGCCGGACCTCCTGCACACATCATTCCTGCCAGCAACTTCAACATTATTAAGTTACTACCTGAAGTCTGGCACTCCAAAAATATATCCCAATTATAGGTGCGTGGCAAACACACGGTATACTCCAAATTAACTCGACGGATGCGGGATCTGCACTTAATAAATTGCAATCAAATTCTGCAGATAGGGCTAGGGACACTGGAAACTAATGGGAAGTGACCTTTTAGCTTATCCACAATTGCAAGGAGTAAACAGTTGTTCTTGCAAGTCACGTCCATAAAACAAATGTTTGACTAACATACATTTGAAAGGACGACTATCTCCCCAAAATTCAAATGCTGATCCATCTGTACACTTTTTTAGGAATGTGATGCTATGGATCTTCAGATGTTTAAAACATCAAATAACAACTACAGCTGCTTTAAATAAAAGATTAATCTGCACATAATGAATATTCTTAAGCAGATGTTCCCAGGGATATCACAATCATATAAACGTTAAGCACAGAAGGAGGCCATTCGGTCTGCTGTACCTGCGCTGGCTCTGTGAAAGAGCAGTTGTGCTTAGTCTCACATCCTGATAGTCTGCATCCCAGGGTACTTAAAGAAGTGGCCCTAGAAATAGTGGATGCATTGGTGGTCATTTTCCAACATTCTATAGACTCTGGATCAGTTCCTATGGATTGGAGGGTAGCTAATGTAACCCTACTTTTTAAAAAAGGAACGAGAGAGAAAACGGGGAATTATAGACCGGTTAGCTTGACATTGGTAGTAGGGTAAATGTTGGAAATATTAAAGATGTAATAGCAGCATATCTGGAAAGCAATGACAGGACGGTCCAAGTCAGCATGAATTTATGCAAGGGAAATCATGCTTGACAAATCTTCTAGAATTTTATGAGGATGTAACTAGTAGAGTGGACAAGGGAGAATCAGTGGATGTGTTTTTTTTGGACTTTCAAAAGGCTTTTGACAAGGTCCCACACAAGAGATTGGTGTGCATATGGCATATGGTATTGGGGGTAATGTATTGACATGGATAGAGAACTGGTTGGCAGACAGGAAGCAGAGAGTCGGGATAAACAGGTCCTTTTCAGAATGGCAGCCAGTGACTAGTGTGGTACCGCAAGGTTCAGTGCTGGGACCACAGCTATTTACAATATACATTAATGATTTAGACAAAGGAATTGAATGTAATATCTCCAAGTTTGCAGATGACACTAAGCTGGGTGGCAGTGTGAGCTGTGAGGAGGATGCTAAGAGGCTGCAGGGTGACTTAGACAGGTTAGGTGAGTGGGCAAATGCATGGCAGATGCAGTATAATGTGGATAACTGTGAGGTTATCCACTTTGGTGGCAAAAACAGGAAGGCAGAATATTATCTGAATGGTGACAGATTAGGAAAAGGGGAGGTGCAACGAGACCTGGGTGTCATGGTACATCAGTCATTGAAAGTTGGTGATAGAGAATTCAAACAGGCTGCATTTAGACAAGTTGAGAAAACACAGACTCCAATGACTACATGCAGTTCAGCATGTTGCATTAAGTCATCAATCAACTTGACATTTTAGGACCTTGGGTAGCGAGCCAATTAAAAGGTTAAAAGACTATTAATTGAGCCAATAAGGTCAAAGAAGGCGAGTTCTTTTCCAGGTATAAGTACAGCCATTTTGACCATGTGGTCCCAGAAGGACAAAGACCTGGCTTAAAGCCAAGAACTTTTTACTGCTGTCTAACAAAAAAAAAAGCAGTTAAAACTACAATTGGAGTTCGTATTTCATTGGAAATTAAGAGATCTAACAATTTTGGCGTCACGAACACGATCGCTGAGGAAAGAAACTGAATTTTGGACATCGGACCTACATACTGAGGTAAGGACACCTCTTTTAAAAAAGTCCTCGGTCAAAAGTATAAATTTGCCTCTCCTTCCACACGATTCCGAAAGCCTCCGGTTTGCGAACCCTCCGGTTGGTAGTCGGCTCGAGGTCCCATAGACGTCTAAACTTCGGCGGTGTGTTAGTTAATCAATCACCGACCTATTGATCGGCTAGAAAGCCTACGACTCGAGACCCCAGTAAATAAATCAGTATTGTGGCAGCAGGAGATAAGAGCAAAGAATTGCCTACAACTGTTAAAGGTGGACAAGCACCACCTGAAGTTTCGCTAGATTTAATTCTCGAACAGTTGAAAGAATACATCGAGCAACAATTCAACTTATCTAAAACCTGTATTAAGATCGAACAAAAGTACGGAACCTCCAAAGGACAATGGTCCTTGGACGAGATTAAAAGGCTCTGGGGAAAAACGACCCGTATGAAAAATAAAGAGCGAACTAGATGGTCCCTAGCGGTTATGGGCCAGATTCGAAAGCGGAATGAAATTATAATGCGTTCCCAACATGATCGAGAACTGACCAGTACAAAGGATCAATTGCAAGCAGTTTGTGCACAGCTGCGACAGAAAAAGCTTGAACTTGAAAAGCTGGAAGCGGAAGTTAAAGATCTTAAAGGTGAAATTAAAGAATGGAAAAAATCATTAGGTCAAGAGACAGTAATAGGAAAAGGAAAATGTATTGATCAATTCCCAGGGTACCCATGTTTGGATAAATTAAAAGTGCAAACCCGAAGACACGACCGAGGAATAGATACGAATTCTGAATCCTCCGACGATACAGGGTCGGAGGATGATGAAGAATTAGGGGTGCGCTTTGCCCCGTTTAAAAAAAGACGAGTTCTAGTCAAATCAGAAGAGACTGCGGATGAGGGCGGAAGCAAAAAAACAAAGAAAAGGGTGTATGCAGAATACTTAGTTCATGATCTGGCAGACCCAGAGAAAATTGATAAATGGTCCAAGGAATTGCCCAATCCAAAGAATGGGGGAGTAAAAACGTGGGACCAATTGGACCGCTTAAGAAATATATATCAACTTCATCCCTGGGACGGAGTGCAAATTTTGACCATAATGGTGCCAAAAACACAGGGAACAAAATTGCACGACAAGGTAGAAGAAGCTTTGGGGTAGGATGAGCAAGAATTAGAAGCAGGATGGGAGACGATTAAACACTGGCTGCAAGCCTTCAGTCCAGCTAAGACAGACTGGGGAAAAATTGCAGCCTGCCAACAGAAAGGAAGAGAGGAGGTCCTGGAGTATGACGAGCGGTTTAGAGGCACATGGCTAGAACATTCGGGTATGAATAATACGGATGAGGAAATGGATGAACAAGTGTTTGGACCCCTGAAAGCAGCTTTCGTGGCAGGTCTAAAGCCAGAACTGTCCAAAATGCTTAAGGTAGTGTTACCGGACTGGGAAGGTAGAGGAACTACTTTTGCAGCAATGGTGGATCGATGTAACCAATTAGATCGGGATATGGGAGCTAAAGTCCGAGCTGTACAGGCTGTGGGATGGAAATCCCAGGATTCCGATAAACAGTTATTAGGAAAATTACCCGGAAAATGTCATTATTGTGGGAAAGAAGATCACTGGGCCAAGACGTGCAGGGCAAAACAGAAAGGTCGTGGCTGGGGAAAAGGACGCAGCCAGGGATACAATTCAGCCAACAAGCCAGGCTTGTCACAAGATAACGACCTCATAGAAGCATTTAAGCGACTGACAATACAACAACAGAAGGAGTTACTTGGGATAGCAAAAAACGATTAGAGCCCACCCTGGCCCCCCTCCTCGCACTAATACAACAAAGGGGAGATGGTCTATATATAACTGTGAGGGTGGGCGATAAGGATGTGGACTGTCTTTTAGACACAGGGGCGGAATTAACATGCTTACCCCCACAATATGGAGACTTTTTGCCGTTGGATGATACGGCACGTACAGCCTATGGAGTTGGGGGCCATAAAATGGAAATTAAAAGAACACCGGTACTTATAGGGCTGGGTCCACATGAACTAACCACGCCTGTCTGGATAGGCCGAGTAGATCAACCCCTTTTGGGAATGGACGTTCTAATCCAAGTAGATTCATTGTTGCATTTCGAGGATGGTCGGGTGACATGGTCAATTAGAACTTTGAAGAAAGAAGAATTGAAGGAACACCCGATATGGGCTAAAGATAAGAACGATTGTGGCCTACTCCAGATGGAGCCTGCGTCATTTACCGGGACCAAGCCTCCATGCACTAAACAGTATCCCATCAGTCCAACTGCCATCGCGGGAATCTTACCGGTTATTCAGCAATTGGAGAAACAAGGGGTTGCTTATTAAAACGCATAGCTCCTCCAATAGCCCCGTGTGGCCGGTACAGAAATCTAATGAGACTTGGCGTTTGACTGTCGATTATAGGAAAGCTAACCAGTGTATTGATCAAAAAGCTCCTTTGGTCGCAGATCCCTCCACCATTTTTAATGCCCTCAAACCGGAACATAAATATTTCTCGGTTATAAATATGGCCAACGGATTTTGGTCGGTGCCTCTGGCACCAGAGGTTCGACAGTGGTTTGCTTTCACTGTCCAAGGACAACAGTATACTTGGACTCGGTTACCACAGGGTTTCCACAACAGCCCTATGGTATTACACATGGCTTTACAAAGCCATTTTCAAGAATGACCTCCCCTGTCATCCACAGTCATCCAATATGTAGACGATATCCTGCTAGCTTCAAACACGGAAGAACAGCATGAACAAGATTTACGAGCTTTGCTGGATCACCTTCAGCTGAAAGGACATAAAGCCAGCATCGACAAAGCACAAATATCCCAAGAAGAGGTTGTATACCTGGGACAAAAGATTTCACAAGGAAAGAGAGAACTTACCCAGGATAGAACTGCAGCCATTCGGGCTGCTAAAAAACCCACCACTATTCAGGAACTAAGGTCTTTTTTGGGATTGTGTAACTTTAACAGAAATTGGATTGCCTCCTTCACACAGCTTGCTCAGCCATTGAATGATATTTTAAAGGGGAAACGTGCCTCTAAAGAAGCCATCATCCTCACTAAAGAACAGCAAGAGGCTTTCCTGAGTTTGAAAAAGGCTTTGTGTTCGGCACCGGCTCTGGGAATCCCCGACAGTGGTAAGCCTTTTACCCTGTTTGTTCATGAGAAAGAAGGATATATGACAGCTATACTGACACAAGAACATGGGGATCGGCAAAGACCTATTGGCTATTATTCGGCAAAACTGAATGCGGTAGCCCTCAGATGGGGAAGTTGCCTAAGGGCCCTGGAAGCTACATGTCGAGCGGTAATGACCACTGCGGGTCTAGTCCTCGACCAAAAGCGGATTGTCAAGTGTCCCCACACCGTACACGCTTTGCTGACTATGAATAGAGTGTCTCAGGTGACAGCAGCAAGATGGACCCGCTGGACAGCAGTTTTGGAAGCTCCTAATCTCCATATCGTCCGGGCCAGCCCGGTTAATCCCGCAACTATGCTCCCGATGTCAGAATTGAGGGAGCAAGAGGGGGGAGAATGTGAAGAGCATGACTGCGTGGAGATTTTAAAAGAAACAGAAGAAGCAGCCTTAGCAGCAGAGGAGCCTCTGCACAACCCAGACCTCATCCTGTTTACAGATGGTTCCTCCTTTGTTGACAATGGTACCAGAAAAGCAGGATGGGCAGTTACAACCTTATATGAGGTAGTGACAAAAGGATGTTTACCCTCAGGAACGTCAGCACAACAGGCCGAGTTACGGGCCCTGTCAGAAGCATGTCGAATAGCAGAAGGACAGACAGCTAATGTCTACACAGATTCGCGTTATGCTTTTGGAGTTGCTCACGACTTTGGTATGTTATGGCGGAAAAGAGGATTCCTCACTGCTGCTGGTACACCTATCCGAAATGGAAAAGAAGTCCGAGACTTACTGGAGGTCATACAATTACCTCAGGAAGTGTCCATCCTGAAGTGTAAAGCCCATACCAAGGAAAATATCACAGAAGTACAGGGAAATGCCCTAGCCGACCAGGCAGCTAAAGATGCCGCCTCACAGGGCGTTCCTCCAGAAGAACCAACACAGATGTGCAGATTGAAAGCACTCAGGACTCTGACACGAGACCTTCAAACAATGCAAGGCGAGTGCTCCAGAGAGGAAAAATGGACATGGATTGAGGCAGGAATTAAGCTATGTGAAGATGGTGTCTGGAGACAAAGAGTTACCGACAAGCCAGTCGCGCCAGAAGCGCTTATGCCTTTTTTAGCCCAACAGATCCACTCGTGGGGATACTTGGCCTCACAACAGATGACGGCACGGTTCTAGAAAAGCTGGTGGGGTCGGGGATTTAAAAAACATGCCCAGCTGGTAACAGACCGCTGTGTGGTCTGCCAGAAAAATAATTCTGGACCCATCACAGTAATGCCCCAACTGAGGCCCCCTGCCCCTGTCGGACCATTCCAGCATCTGCAGGTTGATTATATATCTCTTCCTTCATGCCAAGGATACACTAACATTCTTGTCATGGTCGACAGATTCTCTAGATGGGTAGAAGCTGTCCCAACTAAAAGAGCCACAGCCAATCACACTGCAAAGGTCTTGTGTAAGGATTACATTCCCCGATGGGGAGTCCCGAGTAGCATTGACTCAGATCAGGGAACACACTTCACAGGTGCTGTCTGCCAAGAAGTCTGTAGGTTACTGAACATTACGTGGGATTTACACTGTCCTTATCATCCACAATCATCAGGACAAGTAGAACGAATGAATCGAACTCAAACAACGGCTTGCCAAATATCACCAAGAAAGAACACCATGGCCCCAGGCACTACCAATAGTGCTATGTAGCATTAGGGCAACCCCGAACAGAACTACAGGTCGAAGCCCATTTGAAATTATAACAGGAAGACCCATGTCGCTGCCAGGAACTATTGATTTACGGAAAGCTGATGTTCACTTAATGAGTGACACTTTGTTATCATACTGTCAGAACTTAACCAATGCTATTAGTTCTGTTTCCCGACAAGTATCGGCAGCTTGGGGTAATCCACCCGAAGGAGGACACGACATCATCCCGGGAGTCTGGGTGTATGTGAAAAAGTTGCAGAAAGAACCTTTGGGTGCCAAGTGGGAGGGATCTTATCAAGTGTTATTGACCACCCAGGCAGCTGTTAAAGTCCAAGGAAAGAAAGCCTGGATCCACGCTTCACACGTTAAACGAGCACCCATAACTGAAGCTGAAATCTAATAAGGACAATTACTTTTTGCGAAAATGTATAAATTTTATGTATTATTGATTGTAGGTATTCTAGGCATAGGCCTACTTCTTACTAGCTGACCTTCTGCGCCAAAGGGAAATAGTAGGGTAGCAAGGGAATCACATGTAAATACCTTTTTATATATGTCATACATTTATGCCAAACAAGGCAACATGTCTAGTTGTTGGGTGCGTGCGCATATTCCTATTCACTCAAAGGGAGGGATTCCCTTGAGGCCAGTTCCCTTGAATATCTCGGAAATGGCTGAGTGGATAATTAATCAAAACAAAACAGGCAATGCGTTTCAGGATACGGAAAACTGGGCACGTAAATGGAAGTCAGCAGGTTACAATCTGACTACCTTTGAAGGGGGATACCAACCGTGCTACAATAATTCCACGGCCCCCATTTTTTGTTATCACTAATACAACGTGAATAGGAAGACCGGGGGAATCGGTCTGTCTGATTAGAAACATCAAAGGAGGCCAAAATATGGGGTATAGTAACTGCTCCCGGAATTATAATATAATCAAGCCACGGAACCGTCCAAACTGGGCCGATGTGGGAATTTTTAACGTAATGGGGATTCTGAATAAAACAGATGGAAAAGCCTGGACAGGCCCCGGAGTGTTGCTGACAAAGAAACAGCTAACATTCATTGCATATAATGGCACCTATTGGGTGTGTGGCCACAAGGCCTATCCTTGGCTGCCCCAGAATTGGACGGGATCCTGCTATTTAGCCTACATTGTGCCTTATATGTATCATATAAAGTCACTGTCGGAACATTTACACCGTCCTAAGAGAGCTATCACAGAAACAGAGAGGTTCTTTGCCATTCTGATCCCCGGGTATGGGACCGCCAAACTGGCAAGGGAATCCATTAACATGGCATCCGTTGTGGAACGAGTAGCCAATGATACCTCAGAGGCCCTAGTTAAAATCAATGCAGAAATGGTAGCAATCCGCACAGTAGCCCTACAGAATAGACTGGCCCTTGATTACATCCTCGCTGAAAAGGGAGGTACTTGCACCCTACACGGAACTGAGTATTGCACGTATATCCCAGATAGCTCCGAAGAAATTACCCACTTAGAGGAGCATACCCAAAAGGAGGTAGAAAAACTTAAGCAACCCCCATCATTCACTTTGTGGAGTGGAGCCACTGAATGGCTAGGTTCAATAGGAACTTCATTGGTGGAAGGTTTAATTCTATTTGTTGTAATTGTTTTACTTTTATATTGTTTGTTTATGTTGATTAAATGTTGTTGCGACCAGGCGGCTGTAGCTGCTGTCCCGCAGGTGAGACACCTTGCAGGTCCCAGCAGACCGTCTGTACGTGGCACAGGGGTATGTTATGCTTAAGGGAAGGTTGTTTACTGGTTGAACTAAGATATTGATTTGGATTAAATTGGAATAAGGTTAATTAACCTACTAAAACCAGACTTCCATTGTGGCCACGATGGAACTCGGGTTGGTGTAAATTTGTGTGGAAGCTACTAGTCCGGACATGTGGCGAAACACATCAACAAATTTTAGAAGGAAACTCTATTAACATGTATGAAATTATTTTGTAGAATGTTTAACCAGTGATACCTGATGTTTTATGATTCAGTTTGTGAAAGAATCAAAGGGGGGATTGATAGAGAATTCAAACAGGCTGCATTTAGACAAGTTGAGAAAACACAGACTCCAATGACTACGTGCAGTTCAGCATGTTGCATTAAGTCATCAATCAACTTGACATTTTAGGACCTTGGGTAGCGAGCCAATTAAAAGGTTAAAAGACTATTAATTGAGCCAATAAGGTCAAAGAAGGCAAGTTATTTTCTGTAAATTGATCCAGGTATAAGTACAGCCATTTTGACCATGTGGTCCCAGAAGGACAAAGATCTGGCTTAAAGCTAAGAACTTTTTACTGCTGTCTGCCAAAAATAAAGAAGTTAAAACTACAATCGGAGTTCGTATTTCATTGGAAATTAAGAGATCTAACAGTTGGCATGCAGGTACAGCAGGCGGTGAAGGCGGCAAATGGCATGTTGGCCTTCATAGCGAGAGGATTTGAGTATAGGAGCAGGGACGTCTTACTGAAGTTGTACAGAGCCTTGGTGAGGCCACACCTTGAATATTGTGTGCAGTTTTGGTCTCCTAATCTGAGGAAGGACATTCTTGCTATTGAGGGAGTGCAGCGAAGGTTCACCAGACTGATTCCCGGGATGGCAGGACTGATATATGAAGAAAAACTGGATCGACTAGGCTTATATTAGAAACATAGAAAATAGGTGCAGGAGTAGGCCATTCGGCCCTTCTAGCCTGCACCGCCATTCAATGAGTTCATGGCTGAACATGCAACTTCAGTACCCCATTCCTGCTTTCTCACCATACCCCTTGATTCCCCTAGTAGTAAGGACTTCATCTAACTCCTTTTTGAATATATTTAGTGAATTGGCCTCAACAACTTTCTGTGGTAGAGAATTCCACAGGTTCACCACTCTTTGGGTGAAGAAATTCCTCCTCATCTCGGTCCTAAATGGCTTCCCCCTTATCCTTAGACTGTGTCCCCTGGTTCTGGACTTCCCCAACATTGGGAACATTCTTCCTGCATCTAACCTGTCTAACCCCGTCAGAATTTTAAACGTTTCTATGAGGTCCCCTCTCATTCTTCTGAACTCCAGTGAATACAAGCCCAGTTGATCCAGTCTTTCTTGATAGGTCAGTCCCACCATCCCGGGAATCAGTCTGGTGAACCTTCGCTGCACTCCCTCAATAGCAAGAATGTCCTTCCTCAGGTTAGGAGACCAAAACTGTACACAATACTCCAGGTGTGGCCTCACCAAGGCCCTGTACAATTGTAGCAACACCTCCCTGCCCTTGTACTCAAATCCCCTCGCTATGAAGGCCAACATGCCATTTGCTTTCTTAACCGCCTGCTGTACCTGCATGCCAACCTTCAATGACTGATGTACCATGACACCCAGGTCTCTTTGCACCTGCCCTTTTCCTAATCTGTCACCATTCAGATAATAGTCTGTCTCTCTGTTTTTACCACCAAAGTGGATAACCTCACATTTATCCACATTATACTTCATCTGCCATGCATTTGCCCACTCACCTAACCTATCCAAGTCGCTCTGCAGCCTCATAGAATCCTCCTCGCAGCTCACACTGCCACCCAACTTAGTGTCATCCGCAAATTTGGAGATACTACATTTAATCCCCTCGTCTAAATCATTAATGTACAGTGTAAACAGCTGGGGCCCCAGCACAGAACCTTGCGGTACCCCACTAGTCACTGCCTGCCATTCTGAAAAGTACCCATTTACTCCTACTCTTTGCTTCCTGTCTGACAACCAGTTCTCAATCCATGTCAGCACACTACCCTCAATCCCATGTGCTTTAACTTTGCACATTAATCTCTTGTGTGGGACCTTGTCGAAAGCCTTCTGAAAGTCCAAATATACCACATCAACTGGTTCTCCCTTGTCCACTCTACTGGAAACATCCTCAAAAAATTCCAGAAGATTTGTCAAGCATGATTTCCCTTTCACAAATCCATGCTGACTTGGACCTATCATATTACCTCTTTCCAAATGCACTGCTATGACATCCTTAATAATTGATTCCATCATTTTACCCACTACCGATGTCAGGCTGACCGGTCTGTAATTCCCTGTTTTCTCTCTCCCTCCTTTTTTAAAAAGTGGGGTTACATTGGCTACCCTCCACTCCATAGGAACTGATCCAGAGTCAATGGAATGTTGGAAAATGACTGTCAATGCATCCACTATTTCCAAGGCCACCTCCTTAAGTACTCTGGGATGCAGTCCATTAGGCCCTGGGGATTTATCGGCCTTCAATCCCATCAATTTCCCCAACACAATTTCCCGACTAATAAGGATTTCCCTCAGTTCCTCCTCCTTACTAGACCCTCCGACCCGCAATTTAGAAGAATGAGAGGGGTTCTCATAGAAACATATAAAATTCTGACGGGATTGGGCAGGTTAGATGCAGGAAGAATATTCCCGATGTTGGGGAAGTCCAGAACCAGGGGTCACAGTCTAAGGATAAAGGGTAAGCCATTTAGGACTGAGATGAGGAGAAACTTCTTCACTCAGAGAATTATGAACCTATGGAATTTTCTATCACAGAAAGTTGTTGACGCCAGTTCGTTAGATATATTCAAAAGGGAGTTAGATGTGGCCCTTACGGCTAAAGGGATCAGGGGGTATGGAGAGAAAGCAGGAATGGGGTACTGAAGTTGCATGATCAGTCATGATCATATTGAATGGTGATGCAGGCTCGACGGGCCAAATGGCCTGCTCCTGCACCTATTTTCTATATTTCTATCCCCGTTTTTTGTCCACAGTCCTGTAAGTTCCTCATCCTCAACTCCCTGTCCAACTCCCTTTAAAATTATTTATTGAATCAGTTCCCGCCACCTTTCCAGGTAGAGCCTTCCAGATCCTGACAACTGAGTGAAAACATTTCTCCTGATCGCCCCAAGATCTTTTTACAACAATTTTGAATCTATGGGCTAAATTTTAGAGGGGCTTGTGACTGGGTTTTCGCCGTGTTTTGACCATCCGCGATGAAAACCCGATCACAAATCCCGGGCGGGATCCTCGGCTCCTGGTTTGCGGCGGCGATGGGACGTACCAATGGGGAGAGGGGCGCCAGACGTCTTACGACACGGATTGCGTTACAGTCCGAGTTTCGGCGCTCAGCGACCCGTACGCCGCGCCCAGAACAGCGACAGGTAAAACATGTCGGTGCAGCCATGCCAGCAGCGGTAAGTTAGAAAACCTGCAAAAAAGGTAAGTTAAAGTTTTAATTTTTTTATTTTTTTGCAGCGATGTGTTAGCTAAGGGTCTTGGTAATGTTTTTTGAATATTTATTTGAATTTTGTTTTTCCCTCCCACGGGCTCTCTTGCAGTGCAAATGACCCCGCACACTACAGTTGGCGAGGATTGCGCTTTGCGCCGCGAATGATTGGGATCTGCGGTAAGGGAGGCGTTGCCTAAGTTCAGCCTAAAATCGGTAATGCAGTGAAAACTTTCCACGGGTCGCTACCATTTTCGCCCCAAAACCCGAAAATTCAGTCCATGACCTCTAGTTATTGACCCACTCACCAGAGAATAGACTTTCTGTATCAAACACATCAGTTCCCATACACACAGAATAAACATGTCATGTACTCTACCAAAACCTTTCATCTTGAAAACCTCTATTAGGTCACCTCTTAACTTTCTCTGTTCCAAGGTGAACAGTCCGAACTTTTCCATCCTCTCCATATAACTGAAATCCCTCATCGCTGAGGTTTGCATTCACAGTACACAGCTATCAGACAAATTTCCACTACTGCGTTTTACTTATCCGAATGACAAAGTAAAAGCTGCAGAGACGCCCCAGAATGTTAAATACGAGTGTAATTAAATTCACAGCAAAAAAGGAAAAATAATGATCATCACCAGTGAGGTGTGGACAAAGTGATAAATGCAGTATGAACTTGGACCTGCAGGGCCTGTGCCCAGATGATGTGCTCACGACTACAACAGAAAGAAACATTTTAATTGAAGTAACAATAACAAAGAGGAAAAAATTATTTCATAAAATTAAAAGAAACTAGAGATGCTGGAAGTCTAAAATAAAACCACAACAGAACTGACAAGCATTTGCAGTGAGAAATGACAGGTTAATAATTCGGGTGTGGACTTTTTTTCAGAAGCAAAAACTGAAAGCTAGGAAAGCTCCAGCGTTACTTAATATCTGTGAAACCTAAAATCTGAATTTTGCAATGCTCGCAGTGCACCAAATTTCTGTTATATGGAAGTAGTATCGCTGTACTCGTTATCCATCTTAGTTACATGGTTAAACTGGTAATCTGCATAAGCTCTCAAACAATTTTAAAAGACTGGTGCCCAGGAAGTTGACTCATGTCACTCATCGAAGGAAGTCTTGCCCCTCCCCATGTCTGTAACCTTCTCCAGCTCTGCAACCCTCCAAAATCTCTGAACTCTTACAATTCTGGCCTTTTGCATGTCTCTGATTTTAATCACTCAACAGTTGGTGGTCGTGCTTTCAGCTGCCTAGGCTCTGAAATTCGATCCCTAAACCTCTCTCTCTCTCTCCTCCTTTGAGACGTTCCTTAAAACCTACGTCTTTGACCAAGTGTTTGGTCATCTGTCCAAATAACTCCTTATATGGTTTGGTGTCAAATTTTGTTTGCTATCGCTCCTGTGATGCGCCTTGGGATATTTTACTATGTTAAAGGTGCTATATCAATACAAGTGTTGTTGTTGTACCATTATGAAGTTCATAAGCTCCTTGCAATTCTTGTTGGAGGAGATAGGGGAAGGGGTGTAAGAAGTCTATTTACAGTAGTGGAAAGAAGCTGGGGTTATCTTTGCATTCCAGGATGATCCTGGAATAGTGAGCAATTTTGGCAGATGAGAGCAGGACCCAACAGTGCTTTATGCAGTGAGAGTGACTGACCTTGACATCAAGGCAGCATTTGACCGAGTGTGGCATCAAGGAGCTATAGTAAAATTGAAGTCAATGGGAATCAGGAGCAAAACTCTCCTCTGGCTGGAGTCATACCAATTTAACAAGCTCTTGGACATTAAAGAAAAGGTTGTCAATCGGCCACTCATTGATCCACCTGTTGTGGAAGCAGTGGAAAGTGACTTTTTATATGATGGTTGTAGTTGTTGGAGGTCAATCATCTCAGCCCCAGGATATTGCTGCAGGAGTTCCTCAGGGCAGTGTCCTGGGCCCAACCATCTTCAGCTGCTTCATCAATGACCTTCCCTCCATCATAAGTTCAGAAATGGGGATGTTCGCTGATGACTGCACAGTGTTCAGTTCCATTCATAACTCCTCAGATAATGAAGCAGTCCATGACCGAATGCATGAGGTGGATGACATTCAGGTTTGGGCTGATAAGTGGTAAGTAACATTCATGTCACACAATTGCCAGGCAAAGACTATTTTCAACAAGCAAGAGTCTAACCACCGCCCCCTGACATTCAACGGCATTACCATCGCCGAATTCCCCATCATCAACTTGCCTGGTGTTCACCATTGACTTGAAGCTTAACTGGACCAGTCACATAAATACTGTGGCTACAAGAGCAGGTCAGAGGCTGAGTATTCTGCGGCGAGTGTCTCACCTTCTGACTCCCCAAAGCCTTTCCACCATCTACAAATCAGGAGTGTGATGGAATACTCTCCACTTGCCTGGATGAGTGCAGCTTCAACAACACTCAAGAAGCTCGACACCATCCAGGACAAAGCAGCCTGCTGGATTGGCATCCCATCCACACCTTCAACATTCACTCCCTCCACCACCGGCGCACCGTGTCTGCAGTGTGTACCATCTACAAGATGCACTGCAGCAACTCGCCAAGGCTTCTTCGGCAGCATCTTCCAAACCAGCGAGCTCTACCACCGAGAAGGACAAGGGCAGCAGATGAATGGGAACACCATCACCTATTAGTACCCCTCTAAGTTACACACCATCCTGACTTGGAAATATATCGCCATTGCTTCGTCATCACTGGGTCAAAATCCTGGAACTCCCTCCCTAACAGCACTGTGGGAGCACCTTCACCACACGGACTGCAGCGGTTCAAGAAGGCGGTTCACCACCACCTTCTCAAGGGCAATGAGGGATGGACAATAAATGCTGACCTTGTCAGAGATGCCCACAGCCCAGGAATGAATAAAAAACAATGTGCATCAGCCAGATCTGGCGGTGAATGGTTAAACCAGTTGCCCACCATATCCGTTCACGTCTGCGTCCCTTGGACTTAAGGTGGACTTGAGATGAGGGCTGTACCAGGGGGATCAGCTAGGGTGAGAGAGTGATGGTTTTAATGGAGTCTAGGACATCAAAGGTGGAGATGAAGGTGTGATTGAGCAGATTGGTGACTGCAGAAATGTCGTGGTGAATGAAGGGACAAAGACTGGATAGTTGTGATTTTGAAAGTGCCGTTGAGAGTTTTTTCCGGGGTGGACACAGAAAGAAGTAGGGTTGGGAGAGGGAAGGATGATGTGGGTGGAGAGTGATTCAAGGAAGTGATCAGAGATGGCCTTATCTGTGATTGATACGATGGGAGTAGTGAGGCTACATGAGATGGCAAGATCAAGGCGGTGGTCATGAAAATGGGTTGGGGAGTTTACATGGAGGGAGAGATTAAGGGAGAATGAGAGAGCAGATGACGACATCATCAGCGTGCACAGCACCTGTTTTCGCCCTGGAGCAAAAAGTCAGTAGCGCCCCGTGAAGCTGCCACGTCAGCGACAGCTTCGTGGGGCGCATACCAGGCTGAAGGCCGCTCGCGGGGAGAGAATTAAATGGGAGTGCTTCAGTAAACAAAAAATGGCCAACTTGCCAGTCGCGGCCTTCTTCATTGTATATCGTGGGGTCTGTGCCATGATCTTGCAGCCCGGCACTTCGCTTGTGTACTCCACGGCGCCCAGTTCCCTGGTGGTCGAGCGATGGCCCCGTTTCCCGCCCGCAGAGTCGGCAGCTTGACTCTCCCCTTCAATGGAAGGGAAGGGCACTGTCTACCCGCCTGCGCTACGCGTCCCACCACGATGTGCTGGAAACTTTGTGTGCCTTTGTGCCCCGGTGCCTCCCCCGATAGGAACTGCAGCGCGATAGATTGCTCCTAACATTCACCTCAATAAGAACAAATTCAAAAATACTAAAGGAATGAAATTATTTGTAAAGGAGCAATTTTCCAACTGAAACTCCTTCTTAATCTTGCCATATATTTACTTTACTACAAAGGTAGCAACTTATATTTATGTAGCATTCCTTATGGAAGGGAAAGTTAATGAGCATTCTACAAAGGAGATAGATACTGAGTAGGAAGTGAATGAATTTAGGTTGGGAGACTGAAGGCAAGGTGGAAGGTAGCAATGCAGAGTAGTTTGGAAGAGGAAGGGGCTTTGGCTGATAGACTAACCTTTGATGGAGCAGAGGGCGTGAGGGGCAAGAAATGATCCAGAGCTATGCTGCTGCGTTGTTAGTCCTCCTAAACTTGCTACTGGTGGGGAGGGGGAAGAGAGAGAGAGAGACTAGGGGAAGGGGAGAGAGAGACTGTGAGGCAGGGGAGAGATAGACTGGGGGGGGGGGGGGAAGAGAGAGAGAGACTGGGGTGAGAGTGAGAGAGACTGGGGGAGAGAGAGGGGATCAAAGGGGAGAGAGGTAACTCAGTGAAGATGGATGACGTTCTTCCAACCCCACCTCTTTTACACCCACACCCTATTTCATAGAAACTTCGGTTCATATGTGACAAGGGACATCATTGGTATGGATGAAATACGGAAGTCACAACACTGTCACTCGTCACTTCATACCCAATAAATCTGTTAACAATCTGTGACCCATCTATGGGTTGGGGGAGTAAGGTCAGGAACTTGGGCTGGGGATGGGCCAGGAACTTGCGCTGGGATGGGGGAGGAATGTGAGCGGGCAGGGGGGGGGGCGGGGGCAGGCCATGAACTTGGGCCTGAGGGCATCATGAACTTGGGCTGGGATACGGCAGGAACTTGGGCTGGGAGGGGGGAGCTCTATCCTGTCTTGAGTCGGCAGTCAGAATGACTCGAATTACACTTGGGTTGGGCGATTCTAATTATACATTCCAGAGAAACTGTTGGGTGTGTCTTATCCTCCAAGGGGACCAATCAGCAATCAGGTCATGTGATCATGGAGAGCCAGTCAGAGGATTTTGCTAGTGCAAATAAGCGCATCCTCAACAAAAAGCACGACAAATCCAAAAAGGCCAATTACTGCCCCATCAGCCTCCTCTCAATCACCAGCAAAGTGATGTAAGATGCTATCAAGCGGCACTTATTCACGGTGCTCTCGGCTCCAGACCTCACTGCAGCTTTGGTCCAAACATGGACAAAAGAGCTGAATTCCAGAGTTGAGGTGAGAGTGACTGCCCTCGACATCAAGGCAACATTTGACTCCCCAAAGCCTTTCCACTAACTACAAGATACAAGTCAGGAGTGTGATGGAATACTCTCCACTTTCCTGGATGAGTGCAATCCAACCATACGCAAGAAGTTTGATACGATCCAGGACAAAGCAGCCCACTTGATCAGCACTCCATCTACAACCTCAAACATCCACTCCCTCAATGTAGGTATAATCAATGCAGCCCTGTACTTTTGGGAAGCCAGCAATCCTGGAGAAACCCACAGCCCTGTCACGCATTGTCTGGGCGATCATGGAGAACTTTATGTAGTCATTATAGTGCAGCAGTCACCTGCCAAATGCAGACATAAGTTGCATGTTGAGAAATGGCGCACACATCCCCAGTTGTAGCTTGGAATGATCCAGATGCATAGAATGCAAGTGCAGCTGTAACCTTCACTTCAACTGGCAATGCAGTCCTCCTGATACTTCTACGTTGCAGGTCTGCTTTTACCAACTCACAGATCTCAGTTCCAACTTCTTCGCGAAAACGTAGCCTTCTGACACAGTCTGCATCACTCAGGTGCAGATGCGAACGCCTGTCTCGATGTACCTGACAAGGGTAAAGCCATCACCCTACGAGCTCTTAGATTCGTTATGCGATTAGTTTGAATCAATTGTCTCCTCTGCAGCACCATCATGCAGAAGGCTTGTACAAGATATGACATTGTCAGTATTGCCCTCATGCTTAAATTTTACCTATGTAAGATGCTGAAAACGGCAGGCAGGCTGGCCAAGGTTCTTTGTTCTCTCTCCCCACAGGTCTGTATGGACCGTACCTAGGTCTGAGCAGGCGCAGTGATCGGGAACACCCTCCCACCCCGCCGGGCTATATTTGATGCGTAGTGTAGTCTTGTGATGCCTTCCGATCGCCTTCTGCAGCCCCCCATCCACCCGGGCTTGATTTGATAGGCAGTGCAGGCTTCTGATGCCTTCTACATCCCCCCACCTCCCTCCCGGACTTCTTTTGCAGCCGAGCCCCGAGCCCCCGTGTCCGGGCGCAGGACCCATTCTGCCGGCCAATGCACCGACCCTCGAGGCCTGTTTGCAGACCTTCGGTGGTGGCGTGTCAGTTGAAAAAATAAAAACTTACAGAATTCCATCTAACTTCCATTTATTGCATAAAAAAAATTTAAATCTTTATTATGCATATTTAAGTCTTCTTGACTCCCTCCAAAACTTTGCTGAAAAACAATGGCGACTTTCTGCCCCGATTTTTCAATGCGCACTGGATTTTCTTAACTCACCAGAAAGTTTTTCGAGAGTGGTCACATACGCTGACCTAGAAGAAATTTTTTGGGGGCAAACTTCCAGAATTGACAAAAACTGGCGCAGACATCAGGTTATGCCCCCTGTGATGCAAACAAAAACGAACCTAAAAAAATCGTAACTAACCGAGTTACACTGGCCCACATTCCTTGGGGAAACTTGAATTTTTAAAAAACTTACGCCAAAAAAAGCGGTGCGTGCCAAAAAAATGGCCCAAATCACTGGGGAAAATGGAGCCCTACATGTTAACGTTACATGACCGAGGTGGAAAGGTAAGAATTTAACGCACCAAGAATGAGGGGTGAAAAGAAAAAAAATAGTCCTTCTCCAATGAATGACCCAAGCAATATCTTTAAAATCCATGAGTATTGTGCCCCATGCGTAAAGATAGGATCGGAGAGATTACCAATAGAAAAATAAAAAAATGCAACAATGCTCAACACTTCAGTACAGAACGATTCTCAATATTGCTGAGTTACAGGAGCAAAATCCAGGGTCTCTACTTTTTTTCCATTGGACAACACAATGGATTAGAAAAATGAAAGATTAGGGACAATAATAAATGATAGTTTGTTTCAATCTCTGGCAATTTCTTCAGACATGCCTTATTAATAGCACCTTATCATGTTTTAATATCTCTCAAAGTGTGAGATAAAGAGTTAGAATCGTAGATATGTTGGCAAACATGACAACTAATTTGCACACAAGATCCCTTGCACAGCAATGTGATAAATGACCACTTAATCTGTGCTGGTTGAAGGAGGATGCCAGTAAAACTCCTTACTCTTCCTTGAAAAGTGTAATTTGATTGATCCTAATATGACTGTAACAAAGGTAATCCCGCCTTGCCCTCCTTCACCTGTCTGTAGCTTTTGACACGTTTGACCACTCCATCCTCCTCCAACGCCTCTCCACCATCGGCCAGCTGGGTGGGACTGCACTCGCCTGTGATAGAGTATTCAAACAGGCTCATTTAGACAGACTGTGAAAATTCACAGACCCCCAAGTCAAGGCTGCTATATGCAATTCGGTATGTTGCATTAACTCATCAATCAACTTGACATTTTCGGACCTTGGGTAGTGAGCCAATAAGGTCAAAGAAGGCAAGTTCTTTTCTGTAAATTGAACCCGGTATAAAATACAGCCATTTTGACCATGTGTCTCAGTAAGACAAAGGAACTGGCAATCAGCCAGCAGTTTGTTGCTCTCTGCCAAGATTAAAAAGTTAAAACTACAATCGGAGTTCGTATTTCATTGGCAATTAAGAGATCTAACAGCCTGGTTCCATTCTTATCTATCAAATCGTAGCCAGCGAATCACCTGCAATGGCTTCTCTTCCCACTCCCGCACTGTTACCTCTGGTGTAACCAGAATCTATTCTTGGCCCCCTCCTATTTCTCATCTACATGCTGCCCCTCGGCGACATCATCCGAAAACACAGCAGCAGTTTCCACCCAGCTCTACCTCACCATCACTTCTCTCGACCCCTCCACTACCTCTGATTTGTCACGCTGCTTGTCTGACATCCAGTACTGGATGAACAGAAATTTCCTCTAATTAAATATTGGGAAGATCGAAGCCATTGTGTTCAGTCCCTGCCACAAACTCGGTTCTCCAGCCATCAACTTCATTCCTCTCCCTGGCAACTATCTGACTGTTCGCTAGTTGACCGAGATGAGCATCCATGTATTCTCTAAGACCGCCTATTTCCACCGTCAATCGTTCATCTCCACCCCTGCCTCAGCTCATCCATGCCTTTGTTACCTCTAGACTTACGACTGCTCCAATACACTCCTAGCCGGCCTCCCATACTATACCCTCCATAAACTTGAGGTCATCCAAAACTCCGCTGCCCATATCCTAACTCACACCAAGTCCTGTTCGCCCATCATTCATGTCCTCACTGAACTACATTGGCTTTCGACTAATCAATGCCCCGATTTTAAAATTCTCATGTCTGTTTTCAAATTCCTCCATGGCTGCACCTCTCCCTATCTCGAATCTCCTCAGAGATAACTGCGTTCGTCTTGAGCAGCCCTGATTTTAGCTGTCTAGGCCCCAAGTTAAATCGCTCTGCCTCTCTACCTCGCTCAGTATGATAAAGGCGCTACATAAATAAAAGTTATTATTTACTTCAGTGTCAGATTAGACTAAATGTTAAAACCTGGTGTGGTGCCTAAATTGCTAACTTTACGACTCTGTCAGAAGTGCCGACAACTTAGTCAAGTTGATACGGGTTTTATAAAGATTTTTGAAATATGGCACGACTGAATTGTTGCTACTCCGTGCAAGTATGAGCATCAGGCTATGTGTGATTCAAGAAAACCGTGCATGTGAGCATGCATTGACTTTAGGGACGAAGCAAATTCTTGGGATACTATAGCCTGAAGCTGAGCTGCATAAGATGGAGGTATGCCAGATACCATCAATAAATTACAAGATGAATTATGTTTCAGTTACAATCAGCGCCCTGCCTTGCATTTAATAGCATCGATACACATGCTACACTTTTAAAATCATCTGTGGAGCATATAAATCCAAGGCAATTAAAGGAAAAACAAGATAAATTACTGAAATAAAAGTCGTGCAACAGGTATGCAACAAACAAATCTGAATTCAATCGACAACTGAAAAGCTACCAGATCTTAGCCAACGCACCTTTTATCAAAGTGAATAGAATGCCTATAAATCATTGAGGTTTGCCTTCAGTCCTTCAAGTACTGCTATCTTTGCTTTAATCTTTGAAGTATGTTAAGAGCATTTCTAGATCTTTTTCATTAAACGGTCAAATAAAGATAACTATTTCCATGCAACAGTGGCTCGAAAGTCCTCTGCACAATCTCACAGTGAAATCCCGATAAATACAAAGTTTCTTTGCCAGGAAGCATTGCTTGAATCAAGATTTCTTATGTAAATATCCAGATAGTAATATTATTCATATCATCTTTAAATGTGAAGAAACCATTGTATGACATAGCTAACCCGTTCCCACATCTCTTAAAGTAGAATTACTTTGACAGGCAATTACTTGTTGTTTTGTTGCAGTCACTTTGCACCCAACAAGATCTCACAAACAATGAGACTGCATGACCTGTTGATCTGTTTCTCGTGATATTAATTGAAGGAAGGCAGTCACCCAAGACACCAGGAGAACTTACTTTCCCCATTGGTTTCTCAGAGTTGCCCCAGTTATTATTTTTTCAGCATTAAAATTCCTAGTTAGAACATCAGAATTAGGAGCAGGAGTAGACCATACAGCCCCTCGAGCCATTCAAGAAGATCATGGCTGATCTTCGACCTCAACTCCACTTTTCCGCCCGATCCCCATATCCCTCGACCCTCCTAGACCCAAAACTCTATCTATCTCAGCCTTGAATACAATTAATGACTGAGCATCCACAGCCCTCTGGAGTAGAATATTCCAAAGATTCACAACCCTCTGAGTGAAGAAATTCCTCCTCATCTCAGTGTTAAATGGTTGACCCCTTATCCTGAGACTATGCCTCCTAGTTCTAGACTCTCCAGCCAGGGGGAAACAACCTCTCAGCATCTACTCTGTTAATCCCTCTCGGAATGTTTCAGTGAGATCATCGCTCATTCTTCTAAACTCGGGAAAGTTTAGGCCAATTCTACTCAATCTCTCATCATTGGACAACTCTCTCATCCCAGGAATCAATCTAATGAACCCCTTTGTTGCACTGCCTCCAAGGCAAGTATATCCTTCCTTAGAAAAGGAGACCAAAACTGTGCACAGTGCACCAGGTGTGGTTTCATCAAAGCCCTGTACAATTGTAGAAAGAATCTTTACTCTTTTATTCCAAACCCCTTGCAATAAAGGCCAACATGCCATTTGCCTCTCTAACTGCTTACTGTACCTGCAAGGATACCAAATTCTCGCTGAACACCAACTGATCACATGGCTCCGGTTGGGGTGGAGTGTAGAATGTTTCAGTATAAGGGGTGTCACAGTTGTGTGAGGCGGACTGGTTGGGCTGGGTGCTCTTTGCCTTTTTGTCATTGTTCATAGGTTTATATATAACTTTTAGGGCTACTGATCAAGGGCAGTGCGGCTCTTTGTCGGCCGGCACGGACACGATGGGCCGAAATAGCCTCCTTCTGCGCTGTAAATTTCTAGGTTTCATTGGCCCCAAGTTTCCACATGATTTGCTCCTGATTTTTAGGAGCAACTGGTGTAGAACGGAGTATCTTAGAAATCGGAATTCTCGTCATTTAGTTTGCTCCAGTTCTAGTCAGTTAGAACAGTTTCACTTTGGAACAGAATTTTTTTTTCAAAAGGGGGCGTGTCCGGCCACTTACGCCTGATTTCAAAGTTTCGTGAGTGAAAACTTACTCCAAACTAACTTAGAATGGAGTAAGTGAAGATTTTTGTACGCTCGAAAAAACCTTGTCTACACTTTAGAAAATCAGGCGTAGGGAATGGTGGGGGGGGGTGTTTAAAGGGAAGTTTACAAACATTAAACACGTCAGTTTTACAAATAAAGAGCCATCATCAATAATAAATAATAAATACATCAATAAATCAACCAATAAATCAATCAAAAAAATTAATAAGAAATATATATATTTTTTTAATCAATAAATAAAACATTTTCTACTTACCGATTGCAGCACTGGGAGCCCTCCAACAGTGTGCTGGGATGCCCCCCTCAGTGTGTCTCTATCTCTCTGTCTGTCTGTGTGTCTCTCATTCTCTGTCTGTCAGTGTCTGTGTTTCTGACAGTGAGGGGAGGGGGAGGAGGGGGGTAGAGGGAGAGAGGGGGGAGGGATGGGGGAGAAGGGGGATAAAGGGGAGATGGGGGGGAAAGGAGATGGGGGGGGAAAGGAGAAGGGGGGGGGAAAGGAGATGGGGGGGAAAGGAGATGGGGGGGGAAAGGAGATGGGGGGGGAAAGGAGATGGGGGGGGAAAGGAGATGGGGGGGGAAAGGAGATGGGGGGGGAAAGGAGATGGGGGGGGAAAGGAGATGGGGGGGGAAAGGAGATGGGGGGGGAAAGGAGATGGGGGGGGAAAGGAGATGGGGGGGGGGGAAAGGAGATGGGGGGGGGAAAGGAGATGGGGGGGGGGGAAAGGAGATGGGGGGGGGGAAAGGAGATGGGGGGGGGAAAGGAGATGGGGGGGGAAAGGAGATGGGGGGGGAAAGAGATGGGGGGGAAAGGAGATGGGGGGGAAAAGGAGATGGGGGGGAAAAGGAGATGGGGGAAAAGGAGATGGGGGGGGAAAGGAGATGGGGGGGGAAAGGAGATGGGGGGAAAGGAGATGGGGGGAAAGGAGATGGGGGGGGGAAAGGAGATGGGGGGGAAAAGGAGATGGGGGGGGAAAGGAGATGGGGGGGAAAGGAGATGGGGGGGAAAGGAGATGGGGGGGGGAAGGAGATGGGGGGGGGAAGGAGATGGGGGGGGGAAGGAGATGGGGGGGGAAAGGAGATGGGGGGGGAAAAGGAGATGGGGGGGGAAAGGAGATGGGGGGGGGAAAGGAGATGGGGGGGGGAAAGGAGATGGGGGGGGAAAGGAGATGGGGGGGAGAAAGGAGATGGGGTGGGGGGAAAGGAGATGGGGGGGGGAAAGGAGATTGAGGGGGTGGGGGGGAGATTGGGGGGGTGGGGGGAGGGGGAGAAGGAGATGGGGGGGGGGAAGGAGATGGGGGGGGAAAAGGAGATGGGGGGGGGAAAGGAGATTGAGGGGGGGGGGGGAGATTGGGGGGGTGGGGGGAGGGGGAGAAGGAGATTGGGGGGGGGGAAGGAGATTGGGGGGGAAGGAAATTGGGGGGGGAAGGAAATTGGGGGAAGGAAATTGGGGGGGGGAGGAAATTGGGGGGGGGGAGGAAATTGGGGGGGGGTGAAGGAAATTGGGGGGGGGAAGGAAATTGGGGGGGGGAAGGAAATTGGGGGGGGGGGAAGGAAATTGGGGGGGGGGGAAGGAAATTGGGGGGGGGGAAGGAAATTGGGGGGGGGAAGGAAATTGGGGGGGGGGAAGGAAATTGGGGGGGGGGAAGGAAATTGGGGGGGGGGGGAAGGAAATTGGGGGGGGGGGGTGGGGGGGGCTGAACGGGCCAGGCCCCGAGACTTCGGGCAGGGCCCGTCCCCAGCACCAGATTTACAGGTAGGTGGCGTTGGGTCGGGTTGGGGGGGGGGGTGGTGGGAGGGAGGGAGGGAGAGGGAGAGGGAGGTCAGGTCGGGGGGAGGGAGGTCAGGTCGGATCCAGTCCGGAGGCGGGGTGGGGGGAGCAGGTGTCGGGTCCGGTCCGGGGGGGGGAGCGGGTGTCGGGTCGGGTCGGGAGGCGGGGTGGGGGGAGCGGGGGTTGGGTCGGGTCCGGGGGCGGGGGGCGGGAAGCAGGAGTCGAGTCGGGTCGGAAAGAAGCAGGAGCTGGCCGTGGGAGGAGCCTTATTCACGCAGCCCCAGTGAGGCCATTGGGCCAGGGCTAGGGGCTGCGTGCTTCGGGCCTCTCCCAAAGTTTTGGGTGCCTGGAGCTACTGCACTTGCGTGCCCACTGTAGCGCGCATGTGCAGAGGTCCCGGCACTGTTTTCAGCGTAGGCACCTGGCTCCGCCCCCTACAGCTCCTGCTGCGCTGCGCCGAGGGCCAGGGAGGTGGAGAATACGGAGGGGTTTTTTAGGCGCACTTTGTGGCGCGAAAAACGGGCGTCCAGGTCGGGACTGCACCGTTCTAGGCGCGGCTCGAAACTTGGGCCCTATGATTCTATTTAAAAGTTTCTCACCATTTAAAAAATATTCTGTTTTTCTATTCTTCCTACCAAAGTGAATAACCTCACATTTCCCTACATTGGCCCTGAAATTCCGGCCTCCCGGGTCCGTACGGATTGTTTACGGACCCGGGAAGGCATCGCAAAAGCCGGTTTTCAGCGCACAATGTGCATGCGCTGAAAATGGGCTTTTCTGATCTGACGAGCTGGAGCTTGACAGATCCAATGCATCTCGGCAGCCAGGACATTTACAAGGGCAAGATTGCAGTATTTACCCATATCTTGCCCAGATGTCCTGAAAACTCTTGCCCTGATAAAAGCAGACACATAGCCTACTTTTACAGGTGTAAGACTTTTAAAACACACTTAAAACAAAAAAAAATTAAAATAACAAATTTTATTGTTAAAAGCCCTGCCCACTACTTTTAAATTATACTTTAAAATAAATTTAAAGACTTTTTTTTTTTAAATCAGAATTTTTTTTTTAATAATACATAAATAACTTGAATTTAAATTAATGTTAAATATGTAGTGTATGTTTTCAATTTTTTATTAATGTTGTGTGTGTTTTAGGGGATTTTTCATTCATAATAATGGTAATTCCAATTTACGGAGTTTCCATTATGATGAATGAGAACATACTTTACCTTGATTTGCTGCCCAGCCCTGCGCACGTCCTGACGTGCACGCGCTGCGACGCGCAGTCAGTGGAGGCCTCAGGACTGGGAAATCACGTGGGTGCTGCAGGAACAGGTAGGTGCACATCTTTTTTGTAGAATCTAGTCGAACGTCCGTGGGAAGGAGAAACCAGGATTTCTGAGCTAATATATTCCAGCTGCCACAATAATGTCCACTCACTTAACCTGTCTATATCCCTTTGCAGACTTTGTGTGTCCTCCTCACAGCTTACTGTCCCACCCAGCTTTGTATCGTCAGTAAACTTGGATACATTACACTCAATCCCTTTATCTAAGTCAATAATATAGATTGTAAATAGCTTGAGGCCCAAACACTGATCCTTGCGGCACCCCACTAGTTACAGCCGGCCAACTTGAAAGTGATCCGTTTATCCCTACTCTTTGTTTTCTGTTCAATAACGAATCCTCTATCCGTGCTAATATATTACCCCCAACCACGAGCCCTTATCTTGCATAACAAGCTTTTATGTGGCACCGTATCAAATTCCTTTTGAAAATCCAAATATACTACAGAGCTGGTCTCCAGTCGTCTTGAGTCTGGATCAAGACCTCGCTCTGTCAAGCCCGTGGTAGCCACCACACGTTAAAAAAATCCAATCACAGGCATCTTTCACCCTTCAACATGTGGTTCAGGTCCATCATTCGAAACACCTGCGAACTCATCTTTTTTTGGCATGGAAGCTAGTCATCCTCGCTTCAAGGGACTGCCTATGATGATGATTTATCTATCCTGCTAGTTACATTCTCAAAAAACTAAATTGTCAAACACGATTTCCCTTTCTTAAAACCATCTTGACTCTGCCTAATCATATTATGATTTTCTAAGAGCTCTGTTACCACTTCCTTAATAATGGATTCCAGCATTTTCCAGACGACTGATGTCAGGCTAACTGGCCTGTAGTTCCCAGTTTTCTCTCTCCCTTCTTTCTTGCATAGCGGGGTTACATTTGCTACCTTCCAATCCGCTGGAACCATTCTAGAATCTAGGGAATTTTGAAAGATCACAACCAATGCATCCTCTATCTCTGCAGCCACCTTTTTTTAGAACCCTAGGATGCAGGCCATCAAGTCCAGGAAATTCGTCGGCTTGTATGCCCATTAATTTCTCTAGTATTTATTCTCTACTGATATTAATTACTTTACGTTCCTCACTCTCATTAGCCCCTTAAGTTCCCCACTATTTTTGGTATGCTTTCTGTGTCTTTTGCTGTGAAGACAAATACAAAATATGTGTCACATCCTTATTCCCCATTATAATTTCTCCTGGCTGAGCCTTTAAGGGACCAACACTTACTTTTGCTTCTCTCTTCCTTTTTACATATTTGTAAAAGCTCTTGTCTGTTTTTATATTTCTTGCTAGTTTACTCTCATATTCTTTTTTTCCCCTTTTATCACTTTTTTGGTCGTCCTTTGCTGGTATCTAAAACTCTCCAATCCTCAGGTTTACTACTGTTCTTTGCAACATTGTAAGCCTGTTCTTTTAATCTAATACCATCCTCAGCTTCTTTAGTTAGCCACAGATGGATCATATTTCCCGTGGAGTTTTATTTCTCAATGGAATGTATATTCATTGAAAATTTAGAAATATTTCTTTAAATATTTTCCACTACTTGTCTACCGTCATACCTTTTAATCTAATTTGGCAATGTACCTTAGCCAACTCGTCACTTCATACCTATGTAATTGGCTTTATTTAAGTTTAAGGCTCTAGTTTCGGACTTAAGTATGTCAATGTCAAACCTAATGTGAATTTCTATCATGTTATGTCCAGTCTGCACCAGAAGCTCCTTTACAATGAGTACTAATTAACCGTGTCGCAGTACACAATACAAGATCTAAGATAGCTTGTTCCCTGGTTGGTTCCACAACATATTGTCCCGATGCATTCCATTAACTCATCTTCCAGACTACCTTTGCCAATTTGTTTTGTACAGTCCATATGAAGATTAAAGTCCCCCATGATATTGCAGTACCTTTGTTACAAGCTCCTATTATTTCTTGATTAATACTCTGTTCACTGTATAGTTGCTGTAAAGATGCCTATAAACTACTCCCACCAGTGTTTCTCCCCCTTGTTATTCCTTATCTCCACCCATAGATTCTACTTCCTGATTATCTGAGCCATGATCCTTTCTCACTTCTGTTCTTTATGGTGCAGAAATTGCGGTCATGGGCTTCCCGCGGGCGGATGCCTCCGACCTGAAAAAAATCTATGAAGTTACCTGGTGATGGGAGAGGTTCAGCACCTCGTACGCGCCCGTAGAGGCTGCGAATTCAGTCCCATTATCAGGACTGCATCACTTCTTTTCCATTCTGCCTATCTTTTCGAAGCGTCAAGTACCCTGGAATATTTAGTTCCCAATCTTGGTCACCTTGCAACCACATCTCTGTAATGGCTATTAGATCAAACCCATTTATCTCTATTTGTGTCACTAGTCTATCTGTCTTGTTACGAATGCTTCGTGCATTCAGATAAAGTGCTTTTAATTTTAATTTACCTATACTGATGCACTATTACCGCTAAACTCTGTCACTTCCTGTCACACTCTGCTTATCTTTATCAAAATCACTACACTGCTCTATTACCTTGATTTTTCCCTTTAGATTTCTAAATTTCCCCTCACCTGATCCCTCCCCCTTTCTTTTTAATTTAAAGCCCTATCTATAGCCTTAGTATTCGATTCTCCAGGACACTCAACCCAGCTCATCCCAACGGAACAGCACCCTCCTTCCCCAGTGCTGGTGCCAGTGCCCCATGAATCAAAACCCTTTCCCCCCCACACCACTCTCTCAACTACACATTTAACTCTCTGATCTGCCTGACCCTATGCCAATTTGCACATGGCTCAAGTAGTAATCCAGGGATTACCACCCTTGAGGTGCTTATTAATTTAGACCCTAGCTCTTCAACATCCCTCAGCAGAACCTCATATTCTTAGTTCTACCTATGTTGTTGGTTCCTACGTGGACCACAACAACTGGATCCTCCCCCTCATGTTCTAAGTTCTTTGCCAGCCGGAAGAAGATATCCATAACCCTGATACCGGGCAATCAACACGGCCTTTTGGGACTCTTTTTCGCAACTGCAGAGAA
This sequence comes from Pristiophorus japonicus, assembly GCF_044704955.1. Taxonomy (NCBI): domain Eukaryota; kingdom Metazoa; phylum Chordata; class Chondrichthyes; family Pristiophoridae; genus Pristiophorus; species Pristiophorus japonicus. The sequence continues at coordinate 62,180,958 of NC_091998.1, read as the reverse complement.
CAATATTAATCCCCGACTCTACTGTCCCCTACCACTACCACATTCCATTTTTGTCCCCCAACCTGGTGCCATGGTCAGTTTGACCATCTTCCCTGAAGTTCTTTTTAAAATCCATACAGGTAGCAAGTACCTCCTACCTAGTGGACAAGGATGAGGCTCCTCCATCACTATATCCTGGGTCCCGTACCTGCCTGACTCAAAGTCACACCCTCCTGGCCCTGACCACTGACTCTAAAGTACTACTTAACCGAAGGGGTGTGACTGCCTCCTGCAACAAAGTGTCCAGGTAATTCTCCCCCTCCCTGATTCATCGTAACGTCTGTAGCTCAGACTCTAGCTCAACAACTCTGAGCCGAAGTTCCTGGAGTTGCAGATACTTACCGCAGATGTGGTCTCCACAAACTCACACATGCTGCAGTTACGACACATCACTTTGTTTTAATTGTCCACCTTTGCAATTAAAAAACTGCTTCAGAAAGTCAATTTAGACTTTGCTGTAGGAATGTACAGCACAGTTTATTGCCTACAGACTCTGCCAAGTTCTGAGTTGTTCAGTCTTGACCGATACACCTGAGGTGTTATCTCATAGCAAAAACCTAAATATGGCTAAAATTGAAAAGCTACAAAATTGAAAATCACATGGGCAGTAGGGAACAGCCAAATGGCATTATGTATTCTTCCTTTCAGCTAGTATCCGTTTTTCTCGTTCCTTTGTTCTGTATTCTTTATTCTTGGTTCACATCACGCCTACCTGCAAACTTTTCAATTGTATTCTTGCACTCTCTCTCATCTTCTATCCCAGCATCTGAGTGATTTTGAAAACCTATCAATATTATAAGTCCACTCTACAATGACAGACAGCAAGAGGAATGCCGAGAATTATTAGCACATATGTTTGTGATCCTGACCTTGATACTCCTGCTAAATCCTGTTGGCTTTTTTTTTTCCAGTTTAAAAGTGCTGGTTAGAAACATCCTGGTCGCAGGGATTTTGGGGAGGGTTACCCTGATGTGAGATTATGAATGAATGGTATGTGGCTTTCAAGACTGAACATCCCTTATCTGGGATTTCCTGATGTTTAAAGCTCTGCCAACAAGCAGTGACTGCGAGAAATCAATAGTGTACAAATCTCTCTCTTCATAAAACTTAGTAATACAACAATTTAGTAGTACAGTTCCCTTTAAAGATTAACACTGTAAGTGAATCTTACTTAAAACAAGCCATTAGTCAATGTTTTATGAGATACTGTTGGCAAATAAAGTGGTTGATGTGCGTGATAGACACTTAAGTATGCTTGGCAAGAACATTAATTTATCACTTGCATCATGAATATAAATGCAAAGGTGAGCTGAGGATTCGAGTTCTTTCGAACTCTCAGCATGAGGCGAGTAAGGACATGGCAATTCTGTTTTTTTTAATAAAGAAGAATCAAGCCATTGTATTTGTACAGTTTCCTGCCAGAAGCATTTTTCTTCTCATCTATTTCTGTGCTTATAATTTCCTCACATTTGTTACAAGGCCTGGAACACGATCCCACCACCGAACATCAAGCCATTGTTTCCCAGACTGTTACTGACCTCATCTTCCTGGAGATCTCACCCCCGCACCCCCCCCCCCCACCCACCGCCACCCCGCCTGCTCCATTCCCTCCACGGTCTCCAACCTCATAATCCCCCAATCCTGCTTTGACCTCCTTCGCAAGGACCACAAACAGGACTGCCCCGGTAGACCCATCGTTTCAGCCTGTTCTTACCCCAAGGAACTTGTTTCTTCCTATCCCGGATCTATTTTTTCTCCCTTTCTCCAGATGCCCTCCGCCACAGTTTCCAGTTTCCTGACCCTAACTGTCTCCTCTTGACCATGGACATCCAATCCCTTTACGCCTCTTTCCCCAACTATGACAGCCAAGGGGCCCTTCGCTTCTCCCTTGGCCGGAGGCCCAACCAGTCCCCATCCAGCACCACTCTCCTCCGCCTGGCTGAATTTGTTCTTCAAATAAAAAGGTACACTGTGGGAACCCATATGGGTCCTAGCTATCTTCTTAGGCAGTCCCCCGGAGTCGAGGATGACTTGCTTCCACACAAAAATGAGTTCTAAGGTGACTGATGAGACCAATGCGGGATCTACATTCTCCTTCATAGGTGGGGCAGACGGTGATTGGAGGGACGGGAGGGTGGGGTGCTTGATTTGCCGTGCGCTCCTGCCGCTGTTTGTGCTTGGTTTCCGCGTGCTCCCGGCGAAGAGACTCGAAGTTTTCAGTGCCTTCTCGGATGCTGGTCCTCCATTTTGAGCGGTCTTGGGGCAAGGATTCCCCAGAGTCGGTGAGCGTGTTGAATTTTTTTAAGGAGACTTTGAGAGTGTCTTTGAAGCGTTTTCTCTGCCCTCCTGGGGCTCGCCTGCCGTGACGTAGCTCGGAGCAGAGTGCTCGTTTCGAGAGTCTAGCATCGGGCATGTGGACAATGTGGCCCACCCACTGGAGCTGGTCAAGTGTGGTCAATGCTGGTGATGTTGGCCTGAGAGAGAACATTGACGTTGGTGCGCCTATCCTGCCAATTAATTTGCAGGATTTTGCGAAGGCAGCGTTGGTGGTACTTCTCCAGTATTCTGAGGTGTCTACTGTGTATAGTCCATGTCTCTGAAGCATATAGGAGGGCGGGTATCACTACTGCTCTGTAGACCATGAGCTTGGTGCCAGGTTTGTCCTAGCTATGTCTGCCTTTTCGTGATATACATGGAACATTTTTTGATCCAGCTCTACTCCCTCAACTCTTTTTCTGTTACATTGATGACTGTATCGGTGCTGCTTCCTGCTCTCGCCCCGAACTGAAAACTTTCATCAAATTTGCTTCAAATTTCCACCCCTCCCTCGCTTTCACATGGTCCATCTCCACTTCTGGGACAAGATCAACCAATATCTACCATAAGCCCACCGACTCCCTTTATTATACTTCCACCCACCTCACTTCCTGTAAGGACTTAATTCCATTCTCCCAGTTTCCCCATCTCCATCGTATCTGTTCTGACGATACCACCTTCCACACCAGTGCTTTCGATGCATACTATCCTTTATACAGTACTTGTGCATGAAACGCAAAAGGATAGTAAGCAGGTACAGCTGGTGATCAGGAAGACCAATGGTATCTTGGCCTTTATTGCAAAGGGGATGGAGTATAAAAGCAGGGAAGTCTTGCTACAGTTGTGCAGGGTATTGGTGAGGCCACACCTGGAATACTGCGTGCAGTTTTGGTTTCCATATTTACGAAAGGATATACTTGCTTTGCAGGCAGTTCAGAGAAGGTTCACAAGGTTGATTCCAGGGATGAGGGGGTTGACTTATGAGGAAAGGTTGAGTAGGTTGGGCCTCTACTCATTGGAATTCAGAAGAAAGAGAGGTGATCTTATAAGATTATGAGGGGGCTTGACAAGGTGGATACAAAGAGGATGTTTCCACTGATAGGGGAGACTAGAACTAGAGGGCATGAACTTAGAATAAGAGGCCGCCCATGTAAAACCAAGATGAGGAGAGATTTCTTCTCTCAGAGGGTTGTAAATCTGTGGAATTCGCTGCCTCAGAGAGCTGTGGAAGCTGGGACATTGAATAAATTTAAGACAGAAATAGACAGTTTCTTAAACGATAAGGGGTTAAGGGGTAATGGGAAGCGGGCGGGGAAGTGGAGCTGAGTCCATTACCTTATTGAATGGTGGAGCAGGCTCGAGGAGCCGTATGGCCTACTCCTGTTCCTATTTCTTATGTTCTTATATGTTTTCCTTTTTCCTCAAACGAGGATTCCCCTCCGCTGTGGTTGACAGGTCCTTCGACCGTGTCCAATTCCCACACTTCTGCCCTCACCCCTTCCCCTCCCTCTCAGAACCACAAAACCCTTATTCCCAACTTCCACTCTACCGCCTGCACATTCAATGGATCATCTTTTGCCTTTTCTGCCACTTCCAGTCCGATGCCACCACCAAACACATCTTCCCCTCCCCTTTCAGCATTCCGAAGGGACCGTTCCCTCTGCAACACCCAATCCACTCTTCAATCACCCCCAACATTCGCACCCCTTCCCACAGCACCTTCCCGTGCAATCGCAGGAAATGTAACACCTGCCCTTTTACCTCCTCCCTTACCACCATCCAGGCCCCAAACATTTCTTCCTGGTGAAACAGCTTCTTTCAATTTGGTATACTGTATTCGCTGCTGATGATGTGGTTTCCTCTACAATGGGGAGACCAAACACAGATTGGGCGATCGCTTTGCTGAACACCTCCATTCAGTCTGCAAGCATGACCCTGAGCTTCCAGTTGTTTGCCATTTTAATTCAACGCCCAACTCCCGCTCTCTACCCTCGGCCTCCTACACTGTTCCAATGAAGCTCACGGAAGTTCAAGGAACAGTACCTTCCAGACTCATATCGAGTTCAACAATTTCAGATCGTAGACATTGCACCTATTTTTTCAGACAGCAAGTGTTGGTAATGATTCTGCTGTTGCCATTTACAGTTTCACTAGACCCATCTTTTGTTTCTTTACTTGTCCCATTAGCAACCCCCTTTTGCCTCGCATTATCATCCCTTTTGTGATTTAATCACTCCTGTCTTTCACTCTCTCATAAACCTTCCCTTTTGTTCTTTCTTCCACCTCATCCTTTCCCTGCCTCTGTACTTGCTTAAATTCTGTTAAATCTCTAACATTTTCCAGTGTGATGAAAGGTCACCGACCTGAAATGTTAACTCAGTTTCTCTCTCCAATGATGCTGCCTGACCTGTTTATTTCCTGAGTATTTCCGGCATTTTCTTGTTTTCTTTGAGATTTCCAGCATCTGCAATATTTTGCTTCTGTATTAACCTGGACAAAGATGGTCTTGTGAATTATTCTACCGTTACGTATTTCAATGCCCTTTCACAGTCATTTAAATGCCGTGCAGAAGTGGAAGCAACATCCTGATATTCTCTGATACTATAAAGAGAAAGAGGCTCATGAACAGACGTACAGAAGCAAAATGAAAAGAAAGATACAGAAAGATAACAACTTTAAAAAAAAATTAAAATTAATCAGAGGTAGATATCAGAAAAAATATTGGTACCACCAGAATTATTTTCCTCAATTTCACTGAAATTGTTTTGTGACTTGCACAGAATGGATCTAAATCTATATTTCTGTTTTCATAAAACGATCCTGTAAACCCTTACAAGAACATTTCACAGTTGTTGTTTTTCACACTACTATGTGCTAATAGAAATCAGGAAAGAGAACTCAGATATTATCATTACCTTCCATGGTTATTAGAAGCATGGGGTTCCCGCTGTGCTGCTAATTTGTTTTAAGGATACACTTCAGGAGATTGGTTGGTGCAGTTTTCATCACTAGGTCCTGGCTTCAAACCTGGCTCAGACTGATGTGATAAAAGTCTCCTCTGTCTGCTATGTGTTTTATAGCAGGAAAGGGGTACTGAGGTTGAATGATCAGCCATGATCTTATTGAATGGCGGTGCAGACACGAAGGGCTGAATGGCCTGTTCCTGCACCTAATTTCTTTGTTTCTATGTTTCTAAGTATCCCATGTGAAATTAATCTGAGGCAGTCTCAACACAGTGCCAAATCACAATCTAAAACCGTCCTTAATTCAGCACTGAATTGGTGATTTCACTGAGAGACCATCAAGATGATTTTTGTAGGCAACAGAAAAATGTCCTGCTGCAATAGTGGACTTACGTCAATCTAACATTAAAAAGGTATTAAGTGCTTTGCTAACTGAGTAGTGCAATGGGGAGTACTCTTTAGAGGTTGGATCTTGGGTTACAATAAAAGGAGCTCAGCTCTGCCTTTTCTGACTAATCAGTAAGGAGGTTCATCAACTGAAGGCCAAGTTTGTATGTGCCCCCTTCAGGTGGGTGTATCTAAAGTTCCTTATTGCTAATAGTGGGTTGCAATATTGGGGGAAACAAGGTATACCACTTCCCAGCATCTTTCACCTCCATGTTGTGCAAGCTACGTGTTAGTGATGAGCAGTTACAACTGTCTGAATCTTAAGAATGTAGGGTTGCTGGTAGGTGGTGCGATTACACAGAGTTAGTTTGCATCACCCTGATACCGGAAAAACTAATACATTCTTCAGCTCTTGAATAAACTCAATGAATTCTTCACAATAGGTTGGCAATTGAAAGGGTGCCGAGCAAGCTTCCATTTTTTTTTTAACGATTTGGGCAGCAAGCTTCCCTCTTGGAAAGGGTTCCAACATTAAAACTATCAAAAGACAGACATTATGTATTTTGTGGTCATTACGACAATAGGGATTCAGAACCTGATGAGTTAATCAGGAAATCAATTTAACAAAATATGCCTGAAGATTACAGTAAGGAAGGGGTTTGGTCTGAGCAAACCAAAGCTTACAAAGGCTCTGTTGTTTAAAGCTTAATAATTTAGTCAGTGTCTCCAAAGCAGCTGTCATTAAAAGGACTCCTGGAAAAACTGGAGCCAGCCTTCTCCAACAGGTAGGCAGGCAGACAAAGGCTGCAATTTGGAATGCTGGTGCCACCAAGCAATCAGCATTTCAGACGGGCAGTAAAAGCAGACTATTGTCCAGTGCCTCCGCACTCAGAGCTTCGGGCAAAGTCTACAACCCGCACTTCAAAGATGCACAACTGTAAATTGATGGTTCATTCTAAACAGACAAAAGGCAGCAGCTGGCTCACCACTAATAAGCCTCTATTTAATTTCATTCAGTCACAACTAACCACAACTCATACCACCCAGCTTCCATGGAGGTAATTGCAATTAGCCCTCCACCTCGTGTCTCATTCTGTGCCGTGATGGTGTAGTGTATGGTTCTGATTATATAAAATAAATAAATCATAATCATTTCAGTATTTCACAAATATTGGCAAGTTTCCATTTTAAAATGAAATTTCTCAGTAGTAAATTGCCAGAACCAGGAGAAGCCATGATCGCCTTCCAAGAATTAGACTATTGAGGTTCCAACATTTTTTTTAAATATAAAGGCTTGTCCTTCTTTGAGTCTAAAAATAAACAAAGGAATATTTCCCCCAATGAGAAGAACTTAACAAGGTAGCAATTCCACATCAAATACTACACCCACTGAGCAGCACCTGTAGGTTTTCCTTTTTTATTGTACTAAAACAGTCAGAAATTTAAAATAAAAGCAGAAAATGCTGGAAATACACAGCAAGTCAGTCAGATTCTAAGAGAAAGAACTGTTTATTTAAGCTTCGGGTGTGTACGCTTCATGAGAAAAGTTCTGATAAATGCACGCAACTTGTCACATCACAACTTGTCTTTGAACTTTTACAGAAGCTCTGTTTTTATTTCAGAGTGGCAGCTTCAGTCCTGCCAGGGTTTCCTGTTAAACTTAGAAACAAGACGACACACATTGAGCTCCTACTTCATTGACATATGCAATGTCTGGACATTATCACCAACTCTGACCAGCCAATATTTGACAAATTACAATTTTTTAATAACTTACCATTGGTATTACACTTTTCAGTCTTTGCTGACTGTATATAATATTTTTTCCAATATGCAACTTGTTCCATGTCCCACAGCTGATGCAATGTAACAATCTGCTTCAACAATCCACCTGTGCCACATGGTAACTAGTCGGTCATAAAGTGATTCTGGTCAAGATCAGGAACTAACCAGATACGAAATATCTGACACAAAGCCAAGCTAATCAGGTCCAAGCATGTAGGTAGCACAATATTGTAGGGGCACCAATTCATGATTCCACAGCTGTGGGAAAGAAAGGTTCAATCTCTCGTGCCATGCTGCTGAGGGGCTGGGAAATCAATTCCAAGAGTGAGATCCCATCGAAGCTGGAAGCAGCAGCAAGTGGAAACCAGGAAGATCTCAGATACCATCGCCCTTTTGTGGCAAATTAATGGACAGAAAACAGAGAGTAGGAATAAATGGGTCATTCTCAGGTTGGCAGGCTGTAAATAATGAGGTGCTGAAAGGATCGGTGCTTGGGCCCAGCTATTCACAATCTATATCAATAATTTGGATGAGGGGACCAAATGTAATGTATCCAAGTTTACTGATGATACAAAGATGGGTGGGAATCTAAGTTGTGAGGAGGATGCAAAGAGGCTTCAAGGGGATATAGACAGGCTAAGTGAGTGGGCAAGAACATGGCAAATTGAATATAATGTGGAGAAATGTGAAGCTATCTGTTATATATTTAACCCTTGGCAACCTGTATCACACCACCAGAGGACCTACCTGTTGGAGTCCCAAGGGATCCCAGCATCCCTTGGGAGCACTGTATATAAGCAGGTCACCCAAGAGGTATCTGCACTCTGGAGTCTATTAAAGGAGCTAAGGTCACACTTACTCATTGCTTATGGTACTCAGTTTCATCCTTTATTATGAGCGTAACAGTTGGCGATGAGATAACGAACAACCGTGCAAAAATGCAAAGAACAGTTGGTATCCTGGAGAAGTTCTCAGAACGGGATGATTGGGAGGTCTTCATGGAGAGACTCGACCAATACTTTGTGGCCAACAAGCTGAAAGGGGATGAGAACGCTGCCAAACAAAGGGCGATCCTCCTTACCGTCTGTGGGTCAACAACCTATGGCCTCATGAAGAATCTTCAAGCTCCGGTAAAACCAACAACCAAATCCTATGAAGAATTGTGTATGCTGGTCCGGGAGCACCTAAATCCTAATGAAAGAGTTTTGATGGCGAGGTATCGGTTCTACACGCGTCAACGGTCAGAGGGCCAGGAAGTGGCGAGCTACGTCGCCGAACTAAGGCGCCTTGCAGGACATTGCGAATTTGATGGATTCCTTGAACAAATGCTGAGACTTTTTTGTGCTCGTCATTGACCATGAGGTAATCCTTCGCAAACTATTGACTGTTGAAACATCGAGTCTGAGCAAAGCCATAACAATAGTCCAGGCATTTATGTTCAGCGTTAGCACCAAATAAATTTCGCAGCATAAAGGAGGTACTGTGCACAAAGTAACGTCGTTTTCGAGCAGGAATATACATGGCAGAATGTACACGCGGCTGCCGCACGATCTCAGATGACCCAGAGTCCGCCATCAATCATTAATGCGAGGCAGTTAACACCTTGTTGGCATTGTGGAGGTGATCATCGGGCCCATCAATGCCGCTTCAAGCACTATGCATGCAACGGCTGTAGAACAACGGGACACCTCCAGCGAATGTTCAGGCAAGCTGCAAACCCTGCAAACCACCACGTTGCAGAGGAAGATCGTTCCACGGTGGATCAGGCTGAACTTGAGACTCGAACTGAGGAGGCAGAAGTGTACGGGGTACACACCTTCACCAAGAAATGTCCACCAATAATGTTAAAAGTTGAACTGAACGGAATTCCAGTATCCATGGAACTGGACACAGGTGTGAGCCTGTTCGATATAGTCCTTACTACTAGGGGGATCAAGGGGTATGGCGAGAAAGCAGGAATGGGACACTGAAGTTGCATGTTCAGCCATGAACTCATTGAATGGCGGTGCAGGCTCGAAGGGCTGAATGGCCTACTCCTGCACCTATTTTCTATGTTTCTATAATGAGCAAAAAGGCCTTCGACAGGCTGTGGTGCAACAAGGCACTCAGCCCCATTCACACCAAGCTAAGAACTTACACAAAAGAGCTGATCCCTGTAATTGGCAGTGCAATGGTCAAAGTCTCCTATGATGGAGCAGTGCACGAACTCCCACTATGGATCGTGCCAGGGGATGGCCCCACACTGTTCGGCAGAAGCTGGCTGGAAAAATCCGCTGGAACTGGGACGACATCCGGCGCTTTCGCCCGTCGACGACGCCTCATGTGCCCAGGTTCTGAGCAGATTTTCATTATAGTTGGAGCCAGGAATTGGAAGTTTCTCGGGGGCGAAAGTGCAGATCCATTTGGTTCCCTGTACATGACCCATCCATCACAAGGCACGGGCAGTACCGTATATGATGCAAGAGAAAGTGGAAATTGAGCTGGACAGGCTGCAGCAAGAAGGCATCATTGTGCCAGTGGAATTCAACGAGTGGGCCAGTCCGATTATCCCAGTACTCAAAGGTGACGGCATGGTCAGCATTTGTGGGAACTATAAAGTAACGATTAACCGTTTTTCGCTACAGGACCAGTACCTGCTACCCAAGGCAGACGACCTATTTGCAACCCTGGCTGGAGGAAAGACATTCACCAAGTTGGACCTGACCTCGGCCTACGTGACACAGGAGCTGGAGGAATCTTCGAAAGGCCTCATCTGCATCAACACGTACAAAGGTCTGTTCATCTATAACAGATGCCCGTTCAGGATTTGGTCGGCCGCGGCAATTTTTCAACGGAACATAGAGAGGCTGCTAAAGTCGGTTCTTCGCACCGTGGTTTTCCAGGACGACATACTGGTCACAGGTCGGGACACCATCGAACACTCGAAGAATCTGGAAGAGGTTCTAAGTCGGCTAGATCACGTGGGACTCAGGTTGAAACGCTCGAAGTGTGTTTTCCTGGCACCAGAGGTCGAGTTTTTGGGAAGAAGAATCGCAGCAGACAGCATCGGATCCACCGACGCCACGACGGAGGCCATCAAGAACGCGCCGAGACCACAGAATGTGATGGAGCTGCGGTCGTTCCTGCGTCTCCTCAACTATTTTAGTAATTCCCTAACTGGGTTAAGCACCTTGCTAAAACCCCTACATGTGCTACTGGGTATGGGGGAATTCACAAGAAGCTGCTTTTGAGAAAGCCAGAAATCTGTTATGTTCAAACAAACTGCTTGTTCTGTATAACCCATGTAAACTATTAGTGCTAGCTTACGATGCATCATCATACGGGGTCGGGTGTGTGTTACAACAGGCTAACGAATCGGGGATTTTGCAACCGGTCGCTTATGCGTCCAGAAGTCTGTCCAAGGCCTACAGCATGATTGAAAAAGAAGCTCTGGCGTGCATTTACGGGGTGAAAAAAACGCACCAGTATTTGTTTGGTCTCAAGTTTGAGCTTGAAACTGACCATAAGTCGCTCATATCGCTATTCTCAGAGAGCAAAGGGATCAACACCAATGCCTCTGCTTGCATCCAAAGATGGGCGCTCACGCTGTCGGGATACAACTATGTAATCCGCCACGGACCGGGCACAGAGAACTGCGCTGATGCTCTGTGTCGGCTACCATTGCCCACCATCGGGGTAGAAATGGCACAGCCTGCAGACTTGCTCATGGTGATGGATGCATTCGAAAACGCAGTCACCCGTTACGGCCCACCAGATCAGGACCTGGACCAGCCAGGATCCTTTACTGTCCCTGGTAAAAAACTGTGTCATCCCAGCGGAGATGCAGGAAGAGATTAAGCCATTCCACAGGCGCAAAGACAAAATGTCCTTGCAGGCGGACTGCCTTTTGTGGGGTAATCGCGTGGTCTTGCCCAAGAAAGGCAGAGAAATGTTCATCCGTGACCTACACAGCAACCACCCAGGCATGGTAATGATGAAAGCCATAACCAGATCCTATGTGTGATGGCCCGGCATCGACTTAAATTTAGAGTCATGCAACACTTGCTCTCAACTGAGCAATGCACCCAGAGATGCACCGCTAAGTTTGTGGTTGTGGCCCTCCAAACCGTGGTCTAGGATCCACGTTGACTATGTGGGCCCATTTTAGGCAAAATGTTCTTGGTTGCCGTGGATGCTTATTCAAAATGGATTGAGTGTGTAATAATGTCTGTAAGCATGTCCACTGCCACCATCGAAGCCTACGAGCCATGTTTGCCACACATGGCCTGCTTGATGTCCTGGTCAGCGACAATGGGCCATGTTTCAAGGAATTCATGACCCGCAATGGGATCAAGCACATCACATCTGCCCCGTTCAAGCCCGCATCCAACGGTCAGGCAGAACGGGGAGTTCAGACCATCAAGCAAAGCTTGAAACGCGTGTCGGAAGGCTCCCTGCAGACCCGACTGTCGCGAGTTCTGCTCAGCTACCGCACCAGACCCCACTTGCTCACCGGGGTTCTCCCAGCCGAGCTGCTCACGAAAAGGACACTCAAAACAAGGCTCTCTCTTGTCCATCCTGATCTCCATGATCACGTCGCGGGCAGGCGGCATCAACAAAGTATGTACCATGATCGCGCAAATTTGTCACGCGATATTGTGGTCAATGATCCTGTGTTTGTACTCAATTATGGACATGGTCCCAAATGGCTCGCTGGCATGGTCATAGCCAAAGAAGGGAGTAGGGTGTTTCAGGTCAAATTGGGCAATGGACTAATGTGCAGAAAGCATTTGGACCGAATCAAATTGCGGTTCACTAACAGCTACGAGCAACCCAAAGATGACACCACAAACTTCAACCCTCCAACACACACACACACACACACACACACACACACGTGGCAACCGACACCATGGTTGACCACAAAGCCAAACTCACCATCCCCAGCAGCCCGGCTGCCTAACAGTCCAGTGAAGAACCAACCAACTCACCCACACCTGCATTTGTAACGAGACGATTGACAAGGGAGCGAAAAGCCCCAGATCGTCTCACCCTGTAAGTAAGTGTACTATTGACTTTACAAGGGAGTGATGTTATGTATTTAATCCTTGGCAACCTGTATCACACCACTACCAAAGGGCCTACCTGTTGCAGTCCCAAGGGATCCCAGCATCCCATGGGAGCACTGTATATAAGCAGGCCACCCACGAGGTACCTGCACTCTGGAGTGTAATTAAAGGAGCTAAGTTCATACTTACTCATTGCTTACGGTACTCAGTTTCATCCTTTATTATGAGCGTAACACTATCCACTTTGGTAGGAAGAATAGAAAAGCAGAGAATTTTTTAAATAATGAGAGATTGAGAGATGTTGGTGTTCAGAAGGACCTGGGTGTCTTTGTACACAAATTACTGAAAGTTAACATGCTGGTGCAGCAAGTAATTAAGAAAGCAATGGGTATGTTGGCCTTTATTGCAAGAGGATTTGAGTATAAGAGTAAAGACATCTTATTGCAATTATATAGGGTCCTGGTGAGACCATACCTGGAGTATTGTGCACAGTTTTGGTCTCCTTACCTAAGGAAGGATATACTTGCCATAGAGGGAGTGCAACGAAGGTTCACCAGACTGATTCCTGAGATGGGGGGATTGTCCTATGAGGAGAGATTGAGTTGACTAGGCCTATATTCTCTCTACTATATTTAGTAGAATGAGAGTTGATCTCATTGAAACATACAAAATTCTTACAGGGCTTGACAGGGTAGATGCGGAAGGATGTTTCCTCTGGCTGGGGAGTCTAGAACCAGGGGTCACAGTCTCAGAATAAGAGGTCGGCCATTTAGGACTGAGATGAGGAGAAACTTCTTCACTCAGAGGGTGGTGAATCTTTGGAATTCTCTAATTCAGAGTGCTGTGGAGGCTCAGCAAGTATATTCAAGATGGAGATCGATCTTTGAATATTAAGGGTTCAAAGGATATGGGGACAGTGCAGAAAAATGGACTGAGGTAGAAGATCAGCCATGATCTTATGGAATGGCAGAGCAGGCTCGAGGTGTAGAATGTCCTACTCTTGCTCCTAATTCTTATATTCCACTGGGGTGGAGGTAGACACAATCCAACTGGCCTGTGCCTCTGGATGCAGAGGGTTAAAACAGACACAGGTCAAGTTCTGACTCTTGAACACTATTTAAGGTCAAATAGCCCAATAACACGCACTGTCGAGGCTCACACATGAGGAATGGTGATGTGGGCAAGGTACCAGAGGGAAGCTGGAACCCAGGGAACCTTATCCCAACTGGAGTCACTGTCTACAGGTGGGAGGGGGGAAAGATTGGCAGGTGGGAGCAGGGGGATGAAAAGAGTTGGCATCGTGGTAGCCAATGCTTAATTCCTAGAGGAATGTTGAAAAAACCTATGACTTAAATCTGTGAGCAGGCTACCTAGCTCCAACTCAATTGCCGGGATTGGGAATTCCAACAAGATATGGGGAAAATACCTTTCTTAAAAAATATATATATATATATATGATTGAAGCAATAAGCAATTTTAATTTGTGGCAGTCAAAATCATCCCAAGTACATTCTAACAGAATCTATAAACCAGGTTTACTGCCACAACTAATTCCAGAGGGTATCATTTAGAAAATTTTTTGTTTTCCCACAAGGAACAACCAAGTAACAAATCTGGGTCTGTATCCATTGACCCTGAACAAACTTACTAAGCCACTTTGTTTTTCTAATATTTTCCTTCTTGTGTAAAACATCCGACACACAGCTAAAAAAAAAAATCATGTCATTTGCACTCAATAAAAACTGATGTGAGGGGAAAACAAGGCATCAGAGTTTAATCCCCGACATATAATCAGTACCAGCAATTTCATAAATGAATTTCAGTCAAAGCAGGAATTAATTCACTATTATAGAAGCAGCCATTTTAAAAATAAACTTTAATTATTTTTTCACGTTTACACACAGGCACACGAGTGTGCGCGCGCACGCACACCTTCTATGGCACTGCTCATAGGTCAGAGGATAGTGTTTTATCCTTTATTCATTCTGGGGATGTGGGTGTCACTGGCAACCTATCCCTGGTTGCTGTGAGTTTGACACAACTGAGTGGCTTGGCAGGCCACTTCACAGGACAGTTAAGAGTCACATATAGGCCCAGACCGGGTAAGGATGGCAGGTTGCTTTCCCTAAAGGACGTGAGTGGTCCAGCTGGGTTTTTATGACAGCATCAACCAAGAAATTAGCGATGCGTGCAATAAAGGTACAACAGTTATCATGGGCGACTTTAATCTACATATAGATTGGGCTAACCAAACTGGTAGCAATACGGTGGAGGAGGATTTCCTAGAGTATATTAGGAATGGTTTTCTAGACCAATATGACGAGGAACCAACTAGAGGGATGGCCATCCTAGAATGGGTGATGTGTAATGAGAAGGGACTAATTAGCAATCTTGTTGTGCGAGGCCCCTTGGGGAAGAGTGACCATAATATGGTAGAATTCTTTATTAAGATGGAGAGTGACACAGTTAATTCAGAGACTAGGGTCCTGAACTTAAGGAAAGGTAACTTCGATGGTGTGAAACGTGAATTGGCTAGGATAGACTGGCAAATGATACCTAAAGGGTTGACAGTGGATAGGCAATGGCAAACATTTAAATATCACATGGATGAACTTCAACAATCGTACATCCCTGTCTGGAGTAAAAATAAAACGGGGAAGGTGGCTCAACCATGGCTAACAAGGGAAATTAGGGATAGTGTTAAATCCAAGGAAGAGGCATATAAATTGGCCAGAAAAAGCAGCAAATCTGAGGACTGGGAGAAATTTAGAATTCAGCAGAGGAGGACAAAGGGTTTAATTAGGAGGGGGGAAATTGAGTACGAGAGGAAGCTTGCCGGGAACATAAAAACTGACTGCAAAGCTTCTATAGATATGTGAAGAGAAAAAAATTAGTGAAGACAAACGTAGGTCCCTTGCAGTCAGAATCAGGTGAATTTATAATGGGGAACAAAGAAATGGCAGGCCAATTGAACAAATACTTTGGTTCTGTCTTCACGAAGGAAGATACAAATAACGTTCCGGAAATACTAGGGGGCCGAGGGTCTAGCGAGAAGGAGGAACTGAAGGAAATCCTTATTAGTCAGGAAATTGTCTTAGGGAAATTAATGGGATTGAAGGACGATAAATACCCAGGGCCCTTTTGGTCTGCATCCCACAGTACTTAAGGAAGTGGCCCTAGAAATAGTGGAGTCATTGGTAAGCATCTTCCAACAGTCTATCGACTCTGGATCAGTTCCTATGGTCTGGAGGGTAGCTAATGTAACGCCACTTTTTTTAAAAAGGGGGGAGAGAAAACGGGGAATTGTAGACCGGTTAGCCTGACATCAGTAGTGGGGAAAATTATTAAAGATGAAATAGCAGTGCATTTGGAAAGCAGTGACAGGATCGGTCCAAGTCAGCATGGATTTATGAAAGGGAAATCATGCTTGACAAATCTTCGAGAATTTTTTGAGGATGTAACTAGTAGAGTGGACAAGGGAGAACCAATGGATGTGGTGTATTTGGACTTTCAAATGGTTTTGACAAGGTCCCACACAAGAGATTGGTGTGCAAAATTAAAGCACATGGTTTTGGGGGTAATGTATTGATGTGGACAGAGAACTGATTGGCAGACAGGAAGCAGAGAGTCGGGATAAGCGGGTCCTTTTCAGAATGGCAGGCAGTGACTAGTGGGGTGCCGCAGGGCTCAGTGCTGGGACCCCAGCAAGTTACAATATACATCAATGATTTAGATGAAGGAATTGAGAGTAATATCTCCAAGTTTGCAGATGACACGAAGCTGGGTGGCAGTGTGAGCTGTGAGGAGGATGCTAAGAGGCTGCAGGGTGATTTGGACAGGTTAGGTGAGTGGGCAAATGCATGCAGATGCAGTATAATGTGGATAAATGTGAGGTTATCCACTTTGGTGGCAAAAACACGAGGGCAGAATATTATCTGAATGGCGGCAGATTAGGAAAAAGGGAGGTGCAACAAGACCTGGGTGTCATGGTACATCAGTCATTGAAGGTTGGCATGCAGGTGCAGCAGGCAGTGAAGAAGGCAAATGGCATATTGGCCTTCATTGCTAGGGGATTTGAGTATAGGAGCAGGGAGGTCTTGCTGCAGCTGTACAGGGCCTTGGTGATGCCTCACCTGGAATATTGTGTTCAGTTTTGGTCTCCTAATCTGAGGAAGGACATTCTTGCTATTGAGGGAGTGCAGCAAAGGTTCAGCAGACTGATTCCCGGGATGGCAGGACTGACATACGAGGAGAGACTGGATCGACTGGGCCTGTATGCACTGGAGTTTAGAAGAATGAGAGGGGATCTCATAGAAACATATAAAATTCTTACGGGACTGGACAGGTTAGATGCAGGAAGATTGCTCCCGATGTTGAGGGAGTCCAGAACCAGGGGTCACAGTCTAAGGATAAGGGGTAAGCCATTTAGGATCGAGTTGAGGAGAAACTTCTTCGCTATGGAATTCTCTTCCGCAGAGAGTTGTTGAGGCCAGTTCGTTAGATATATTCAAAAGTGAGTTAGATATGGCCCTTACGGCTAAAAGGATCAAGGGGTATGGAGAGAAAGCAGGAATGGGGCACTGAAGTTGCATGATCAGCCATGATCTTATTGAATGGTGGTGCAGGCTCGAAGGGCCGAACGGCCTACTCCTGCACCTATTTTCTATGTTTCTATCCGACAACATTCTCCCTAAGGCGTGTGTGTGGCCGCGCACTGATCGGCAGATCCCACACAGGTTGTTCACCAGCTGTTCCACTGGAAAAGATACTGTGCAGCGGCCGTGCAGCAAATTTAAATGGGACCGAGCACCAAAAGTAAAAATTAAAGGGAACATTGGAGGGGGGTGCATCAAGGAACTAAAGGAGGATTGGAGAGGGGTCTTTTGGAGTCTGGGTGGCACTAAAGGCAAGCAATATTTGGGATTATTGGGGGAGCTTGGGATTCAACAATGATAACGAGGTCTGGTAGCAATTTGGGGGCAAAGGAAAAAGAAAATGACAGTGGCAATTTATTGTTACATTAAAAAGCTCAAACTCTCCCAGTGGTTCAATAAGAAAACTGTACAGTACTGAGCAGAAAGAAAGAAATTAACAATCCGCCCGGCTTGCATTCTGGATCACTATTACGTGAGCTAATGTAAAGTATATGCATGTTTATATTGGATGAGGACCTCGTTGGATTTGCGATGATATCTTTTTTGAATAGCCTGTCAAAATTCACTTGTCTTAACTCGCGTAAGAGTGTCTAATTCATAGATCTAATCCAGGTATCAGCGGGCTGCTGGCACCTATAAAATCTTACCTTACCTAGGGCGCAATCATGATTTTTGCTCCTCCTGGCTCCACATACATTTTTTTTTTACTGTACCTCATGTTTTGTGGCCAGCTGCAGAGACTGCTGAAGAATTAATTGCCGACTAATTTCCAGATAATGTTCTTTAACAGGTGTTCGGCCTCAATTTACATATTTAAAGGGCCTAATGCCTGTTTTAAGCATTCGCCTGCAAAACCTAAAAAATAAGGGCCCCACAAATTTAGAAATGGGGCCAACGCCTGAGATAGCTGTCATACTACTGAACTGATATGCATTGTGCCTGTTTTAAGCCTGAAAATCAGGCACAATGCAAAGAAATTTCTACCCCACAGATTTTTCCAGTCCTCACAACACAAAATGCTGACAAACACTACTCAATCCTCAAGACTGATTAACATTCCATGCATCAGTCCCTATGTATTGTGCATCTGATCACAAGTGATTGACATGACTTTCTTCAAAGGCATTTTAACTGTATATAAACCTATGCGATCATCCCAGTCTCCAGTTAAGATGGAAGAGCAACCAATTCCATGGGAAAACTGGAACTCATGGCAGCCACATACAGCGGCTTGTCTTGATGGTCGATGAAACAGAAAACCTAAATATTCCATCCAAAGAACTTGTTGGTTTCTTATTGTCGGCATGAAGAAGTTTACTAAAAGGGTATCTTATCTCCTTATGGACTCATTCTAAATTCTACTGTTTTCAAATAGTGTGCTGTTTTAGTATCTTACTGTGTTGATTGTGTATTATTTCACCTGTAAATAACTGACTAATTGGTTTTAGGCTGTATGCATTGGTCTGGTTATGTGTTGAAGAAGATGGGAGAGTATGATGGGCCTCCCACGCATTCGTCAGTTAAGCGACTATGAATAGGGATTGTTATGTATGTAAACCTGTATAACCAGAGGGTTTATCCCCTGGAGTCCCAGGGGATCCCACAATCCCTTGGGGAGCACCTGTATATAAGGAGGCCTCACAGGCTGGAGAGGCACTCTGAGATCTGCAATAAAGGACTACGGTCACACTTACTTTGAGCTTGCAGTAATCTAATCTGACTCTTTATTCAAGGCATAACAACTGGCGACGAGATACAGATAACGAATCCCAATGCAACAATGCAGAGAACTATAGGCATCCTGGAGAAATTTTCGGAGGGAGTTGATTGGGAAACCTTCATGAAGCGACTTGACCAATACTTTGTGGCCAATGAGTTGGAAGGAGAAGCAAACGTTGCCAAACGAAGGGCGATCCTCCTCACCGTTTGTGGGGCATCAACATATGACCTCATGAAAAACCTGCTCGCTCCAGCAAAACCAACAGATAAGTCGTACGATGAGTTGTGCACACTGGTCCGGGAGCATCTAAACCCAAAGGAAAGAGTTCTAATGGCGAGGTATTGGTTCTACACGTATAAGAGGTCTGAAGGCCAGGAAGTGGCGAGCTATGTCGCAGAGCTAAGGCGCTTTGCAGGACATTGCGAATTTGAAGGACACTTGGAGCACATGCTCAGGGGCTTCTTTGTACTTGGCATTGGCCATGAAGTAATACTTCACAAACTTTTGACTGTAGAGACCCCAACCTTGAGTAAAGCCATAGCAAAAGCCCAGGCGTTTATCTCCACCAGTGACAATACCAAACAAATTTCCCAACACACTAGTGTTGCTGAAAGTACTGTGAACAAAGTAAGGTTGTTTTCGAATCGAAATGTACAGGGCAGGACTTATATGCCTGTAGCTGCACGTCCGCAGATGACTCGGAGTCCACCATCAAGGGTGGTGAATACAAGTTAATTAACACCTTGTTGGCGCTGCGTGGATGATCATCGATTCCACTCATGCTGCTTCAAAGGATAAGTTTGCAAGGGCTGTGGAACAATGGGACACCTCCAACATATGTACAGGCGAGCTGCAAACCTTGCTAATCTTGCAAACCGCCATGTTGCAGAGGACAGATCCACAGTGGATCATGACGAACCAGAGCCTCAGACCGAGGAGGCAGAGGGTGCACACATTTACCACAAAGTGTCCCCCAATTATGTGGAAGGTTAAATTAAATGGACTCCCGGTGTCCATGGAGCTGCAGGATCAATACCCGCTACCAAAGGCAGACAACCTATTTGCTACACTGACGGGAGGGACTTGACCTCGGCCTACATGATACACGAGCTGGAGGAATCTTCGAAAGGTCTCACCTGAATCAACACGCACAAAGGTCTTTTCGTTTACAACAGATGCCCATTTGGGATTCGATCGGCTGCGGCGATATTCCAGAGGAACATGGAAAGCTTGCTGAAGTCGGTCCGGCGCACTGTGGTCTTCCAGCACGACAGCTTGGTTACAGGTCGGGACACCGTCGAGCACCTGCAGAACCTGGAGGAGGTTCTTAGTCGGCTTAATGGTGTGGGGCTCAGGCTAAAACGCTCAAAGTGCGATTTCATGGCGCCTGAAGTGGAGTTCCTGGGGAGAAGAATCGCGGCGGATGGTATCAGGCCCACCGAGTCGAAGACAGAGGCAATCAAGAACGCACCGAGACCACAGAATGTGACGGAGCCGAGGTCGTTTCTAGGACTCCTGAACTATTTTGGTAACTTCTTACCGGGTCTTAGCACATTGTTAGAACCCCTGCACTCTTTACTGCGTAAGGGAATTGAATGGGTATGGGATAAAAGCCAAGATTATGCCTTTGAGAAAGCTAGGAAGCTGTTATGTTCAAACAAATTGCTTGTGTTGTAAGATCCATGTAAACATTTGGTATCAGAATGTGATGAGTCATTGTACAGGGGTCGGGCGTGTATTGCAACAAGCTAATGAATTTTGGAAATTGCAACCGGCTGCTTATGCATCCAGAAGTCTGTCTAAGGCCGAGAGGGCCTACAGTATGATCGAAAAAGAAGCTATAGCGTGTGTTTACGGGGTAAAGAAAATGCATCAATATCTGTTCGGGCTCAATTTGAATTGGAAACCAATCATAAGCCGCTTATATCCCTCTTTTCTGAAAATAAGGGGATAAATACGATCGCATCGGCCCGCATCCAGAGATGGGCGCTCACGTTGTCCGCATACAACTATGCCATCCGCCACAGGCCAGGCACAGAAAACTGTGCCGATGCTCTCAGTAGGCTACCATTGCCCACCACCGAGGTGGAGATGGCACAGCCTGCAGATTTAGTTATGGTAATGGAAGCATTCGAGAGTGAGCAATCACCTGTTACCGCCAGACAGATTAGAACCTGGACGAGCCAGGACCCCTTACTGTCCTTAGTAAAAAAACTGTGTGCTCCACGGGAGTTGGTCTAGTGTCCCGTTAGAGATGCAGGAAGAAATAAAGCCGTACCAGCGGCGCAAAGATGAAATGTCTATACAGGCAGACTGCCTCCTATGGGATAATCGGGTAGTTGTGCCAAAAAAGGGCAGGGACACTTTCATTAGTGACCTCCACAGTACCCACCCAGGCATTGTAATGATGAAAGCGCTAGCCAGATCCTACGTGTGGTGGCCCTGTATCGATGCAGACAGAGTCCTGTGTGCACAAATGTAATACATGTTCCCAGTTTTGCAATGCACCCAGGGAGGCGCCACTAAGTTTATGGTTTTGGCCCTCCAAACCATGGTCTCGGGTTCATGTCGACTATGCAGGCCCATTCTTGGGAAAAATGCTTTTAGTGGTTGTAGATGCGTACTCCAAATGGATTGAATGTGTGATAATGTCGGCAACCACGTCCGCTGCCACCATTGAAAGTCTACAGGCCATGTTTGCCACGCACGGCCTGCCTGATGTCCCTGTAAGTGACAATGGGCCGTGCTTTACCAGTACCGAGTTCACGGAATTCATGACCCGCAATGGGGGCAAACATTTCACGTCTGCCCCGTTTAAGCCAGTGTCCAACAGTCAGGCAGAATGAGCAGTTCATGATCACGCAAATGTGTCACACGAAATTGAAGTAAACGATCCTGTATTTGTGTTGAACTATGGACAACAGCCCAAGTGGATTGCTGGCACTGAATAGGGTGTTTGTGGTCAAACTCGCAAATGGACTCACCAGCAGAAAACACTTGGACCAAACTAAACTCAGATTTACGGATTATCCAGACCCCCCCCCTCCCCCCAACACCTTTTTATATATATATATATATATATATATATATATACACACACACACACAGAAACTAAAATCAAATCTTTTATCAAACATTTCCCCACTCACACACACACAGCGGTTGACTACAAAGCAGAACCCATTATCCGCAGCAGCCCAGCAAGGCTTACCACCCCCAGCAGTCCAGCAAGGCCAGCTGCCCAGCGAAGGCCCAACAAACGACTCACCAACACCAGCTTTTGCACCGAATCGATCAACCAGGGAAAGGAAGGCCCCAGATCAACTCACATTGTAAATAGTTATACTATTGACTTTGTGGGGGGGAGGGGGGGGGGGAAGGTGGAAAGAGGGTTATGTATGTAAACCTGTAATTGTCATGACTAACCACCAGAGGGCTTATCCCCTGAAGTCCCAAGGGATCCCACAATCCCTTGGGAGCACCTATATACAAGGAGGCCTCACAGGCTGGAGAGGCACTCTTGAGATCTGCAATAAAGGACAACGGTCACACTTACTTTGAGCTTGCAGTATCTAGTCTGACTCTTTATTCAAGACATAACAGGGATTAATTGTTAAACCTAGCCATACTAACCTGTCCACATCTGTGAACGAAGGTACAATTTTCCGTTCAAAAGAGCCAGCTTTTGGAAACTATAGTCTGCCAAGAGCAGAAAAACAAGCATTAGGACAAAGCTTGAATTGTGATTTCAACCCCAGTGCGCACCATTCCAATATTTGAAGTTGTGACATTCTTTTAACATTTTTCAAGCCTCAATTTTGAGCATAACAGACAGCTGGGGCTGGGTGGGAAGCTATCCCACAGTCAGCAAGGTATCCAGTGGAAGTTCATTAATAAACATGAAATATCTTATTTTGTAGACATAATTGTTACCAGTAGGGGAGAGATTACATATTCTGCTTATACCAGAAGTCTGTTGAAACACCAATTAAACGGTGACTTTTAAAATAAAAAATGTCTCACTGCTGTTTGGTATTTTAAACATTCTGTATGATCAGAGGGCTCTCAATGGGACAAACTGAAGGAGGCTAATGCTCACTTTCTGTTTCAGAAAGAAGTGGTTTAGTAATATCCCAGGCTCTAAAATCTGCTCCCTTTACTTTTCCAGGCAGATTCCATGGCACCAAAACAGCAGACAAATACGTGCACATGCAGATGCTCATGCACAGGCCATTGTTTGAAAGTTGTGTTTTGCAACTTCATTTCTGGATTTCGGACCTACTCTGGCTGGGGAAGGTCTGTGCAGGCCATAAATTGGAGATCCTGTACTTGTCTACTTGTCTGTATAGGTTGTGGGGGGGGGGGGGGGGAAGGAAAGAGAGCTGAGAAGGTAGTCTGACACTGGCCAGAAAATGGCAGCCTCTGTCTCGCGAGGTGAAAATGACCACTTTAGGTGGGTCACAGCACTTTCAGAGGCAACAACAGTGCCTCCGGTAATCTGTAGCACTGCCACCGAAACTGAGGCTGCAGAACCACAAGTTTTTAAAAAAATTGTTGCCGACTTATGGGGCTGCATTTATTGCTCATTTCGAGTTGCCCTGGGAAGGTGGTGATGGGCCTTCTCCTTGAAATGGTGTAGTCCGTGTAGTGACTGTACTCCCACAGTGGTGTTAGCTAGTGAATTCCAGGGTTCTGATTGTGCAATGATGAAGCAAGTGATATATGTCCAATTCAGCATGGTAAAGGGGAACTTGGAGATGATGTCATTCCAACAACATTGGTGCTCTTGTCCTTCTCAATGGTAGAGGTCACGGGGAGGGAGTTGCTGTTGACGTAACCTTAATGAGTTGCTGCAATGCATCCTGTAGATTGTACATACTGCAATCACAGTGGAGGGGGGCAGTGAATCCAGTGGCACGGGCGCAGATCAAGTAAACTTCTCTGTCCAAGATGTTGTCGTGGCTGCAGGCGAGTAGTGAGTATTCCATCATACTGCTGACATGAGGTTGTAGATGATGAACAGGCTTTGAGGGGTCAGGAGGTGATCCACTCATTGCAAAGTACCCAGCCTCTGCCCTGCACTAGTAGCCATCATGTCGGTATAGTGGTACATTTAAGTTTCTGGTCAATGGTGACTCCCAAGATGTTGCTAGTGGTGATGGTGGTGTACAGTTGAAGGTCAGAGGGAGATGGCTGGGGTTGGGCTTTCTCTTGTTTAAGGTGATCATTACCTGGAACTTACATCGCGCGAATGTTACTCTGTACTTGTTAGCCCAAGCATGGATGTTTTCAAGGACCTGCTGTAGGTTCGCATGGACTGTTTCATTATTAGAAGGTTTGTGAATGGAGCTAAACACTGGAACAGTCAGCAAACACCTCCACTTCTGACTTTATGATGGAGGGAATGTCACTGATGAAGCAGCTGAAGATGGTTGGGCCTGGAACATTTCCATGAGGAACTCTTGCAATGATTTTCTTGGGCTGCAATGATTGGCCTCTGAAAAACACAACCATCTTCCGTTGTCAGGTATGACTCTAGAAATTGGAGGGTTTATCTTTTGACCCCATTGACCCCAGTTTTGCCATGACTCCTTGGTACCATACCTAAGTCGAGTGCTGTCATGATGCGAAATACTGCAACTCTCACCTCTCCTATGACATTCAGCTCTTGTAACCGTGTCTGGATCAAGACTGTGATGTGGTCTAGATCTTGGTGGTTCCAGCAGAACCTGACCTGAATGTCAAACCTGTTCAAATCATTATAGAGATGTTAAGTCTTTTGAGCACTAAAGTAATATTACTCTTCCAAAGAACATTAACTGATGTGTATTTGAAGGATATGATGGATTGTGAAATCTTTAGTCAGTGAGTTAGAATCCAGCCCAGACTGATGGGATAAATGTCTCCTCTGTCTACTGCTGTATGGGTCCCAAGTGAAATGGGTTTGAGCAGTCACAATGTTACTTATATTCCAATTGTACAACATAAAACTAATTATTGTATGGCATCCACTTCTGCAGGTCCTTAAAAGAATACCACTCACTACACTGTAGAATTACCTATTTTCCAAACATTAGTGCCAAGCAATTTGTACAATATATTCTATCATCCCCATAAAGGACAGCTGCAGGCAAAGCATTTCATAAAACCTCTTCCCCTTCCCACAAGGGCTGCACAGTTCAAAGTCACAATTAAATCAATTATCAGCCCAAAACGAGATCTGCAGACAGTAGGTTGAAGCCTCCTGCTTCCTATATAGCATGCCATTAGCAGACTTTGGAGAAACCACATCCTGCAGTTCAGTTCCCTACTCTGAAAGCCCTTCTTATCTGTCTCTATGGTATGTCGCAGTCAGATCTCACTTCCTCATCTCTGCTGCAGGCATGTCATACCTACAGAACAAACACTTCTAAAAGAGTTGCTACATGCTTACATGGCAAGTAGATTTTACCAGCACAGTCACAAATTTAACGTTTAAAGCCTCCTTCATTTTTATATTAAAAATTCCCCCTCTCTTCTTTTAGTCCCTTGCGTTACTAGGTCTATTCCAAGTCTAGGCAGGGAGGTGACTGACTCCTCATTCTCTGTCTATGATGCTCAGTGACTGTCTGATAGAGTCATTGTCTGCAGTAGCACTAAGCCTTACAGAACAGAAGGTTGCAGGTTAAGCTCACAGTTGATCTCAACTGATTGAGAACAGCTCAGTGAAAGTGTATATTACAAATTATTCAAAGATTTAAGTACTGTAAAAAATCAGGCCTTCCTAATCAGGGTAAAAGTGAAACTTTAAATATGCTAAAACAAAGTGGTGCGCTGCGGGACCATGGAGACGAAGCTGCAGTGTCCGACTTCCAACTCCACACTCAATTTTGTTTGGAGTTCGGGAAAAGGCTTCCCCAGGAAGGGCACGTTACTCAGGATAGTGTTCACATGTATTTTTGTAGCTCAAAATAGGCACTTGCAGCGGATGGGAGCAGGTCAGCTTTGTGCCTTCGCAGTAGAAATTTGAGAGTGCTATAAGGTGGGGAAAAAAAAATCTAAAAATCTCTTTCAAAAAGCTGTGTCCTTCGCAGTTGTCAGGGCTGCCTATAACTTATCTAATTTTAACCAATCCACCACTGATCCTCCACTTGCAGACTATTTTCTAACAGATACTGTTCTCATGCCAACATTCAAAATGTTTGTGCTAAACTTCTCTT
Organism: Pristiophorus japonicus; assembly: GCF_044704955.1. NCBI lineage: Eukaryota > Metazoa > Chordata > Chondrichthyes > Pristiophoridae > Pristiophorus > Pristiophorus japonicus. The sequence continues at coordinate 62,154,846 of NC_091998.1, read as the reverse complement.
TTTTTTTAAAAACATTGGATAAAACCAGTTTAAAATAAACAGATCAACAGCGGTGTTAAGAAAGTTCACACAGGAGTTTACTGTGAGTGCATTCAACACTTCCAGTAATACATGGCATACAATCAAACAGGCGAGCTGCACCATCCAGTGCGAGTGTCAGAGAGTGAGTGATGCTGCAGTCACATCTGCAGCGGGAAGCGTTAGCAGCCGGCGGATCCAATATCTTGGTCAGGAATAACCTAGCTAGATTTGTTTCTACAACCTACAGAGCCAATGCCTCAGGCACTCCAGCAGCTGTACTAATCATTTGGTTTCCATTGCCCCTTCTCCTCTTCATCCCTCCCTCCTCCACCCAAAAACAACAATAAGAAATTCTCCTGGGTAGTACCTTTTCTTTTTATGTTTTTCATAGATCATCTTCATGCCTGTGGGCTTGTAAGTAACATGAATTTCAAACCCTTTCAAATCATTACAGAGATGTTAGTCTTTTGAGCACCACAGTAATATTACGGTTCCAAAGAAAATACAGCAAGAATGCTAGCTGGTGCATTTGAAAGATATGATGGATTATAAAACGTTTAGTCAATGTGTTAGAATCCAGCTGAGATTGATGGGATGAAAAGTTGCCTCTTTCTACTGGTGTAGACAGAGCCAAGTGAAAATGAGTTTGGGCAGTCGTAATCATGTTTCTTATAGTCATGGGCCTACAGCATAAAACTGTCCCTCATTCAGCACTAACTTGCAATCACGCTCAGAGTTGGTTTTCAAAATTGAATAAAGGTCGCACTAGGACAGTTGGGATGGCCGCCTGAGTTTGGAGCTGAGTGGAGGGAGCTTCACTCGGCATCTAACCTGTGCTGTACCTGCCCTGTCATCAATTAATACCAACGTTGCAGCCTGACTATAACATTCCTCAGCTTGTGTCCTTCAATTTTGATTCCTGGACTTCTTTGGTTAAAAACTTAAGTAGTGATAAGTCAAGTTGGTGAGAAGTTCCATAGACCAACAACATGAAGAAGCTTGTCAGTATATGTAGCAGTGAATTTGGCAGCTTCATCCTGGCAACCACTGCAAACTTCTCAACAAACAGTTGGCAGGATTATCCGAACAAATCAAAAATATTTATGAAGAAAAACCACCAGAAATAAAAATTATATTTCCATGGTGGAAGATCATAAAGCAGCTGAAGTTTTGACTACAAAATCCATAAAAATACTTAGATATATTTTTTAGTTCTCAGTGCATATTTAAAGTTCGGGAAGTCTGTAATTATGGAACCAATGTTATTTCTCATTAGCAACAACATTATTCCTGCATCATTGACTTAATGTATCCCAGTTAGATCTATAAAATTGCATTAGCAACTATAACACAGCTGTCATACAATTCAAATGAAGCCAGAACAGAGGCACGATACATAAAACACCATTAGAAAAGGGAATAGTGCCAGACAGGTAATGTGATTCCTATATTTAATAAGGGAGTTAGAACAAATCGAAGGTTCTATAGATCTATAACTAAATATCGGTGGTAGGAAAGATAATGGAATCCTTACTCAAAGACGCAATAGAAAAACATCTAGAAACTGAAAATATAATAAAGTAGACAGCAAGATTTCAAAAGGGAAGGTCATGTTTGACCAACCTTATTGAATTCTTTGAAGAAGTAACAGAAAAGGTAGACAAGGGAAATACAAGAGACGTAATATATTTGGATTTTCAAAAAGCCTTCAATAAAAGGTACTGCATAATAGATTCGTGACTAAGGTCAGAACATGTGGAGTCAGGGGACAAGTAACGACTAGATAGCAAGTAAACTAGAAAACAGAAAACAAAGAGTAGGGGTTATAGGTAGCTACTCGGGTGAGAAATGGTGTTCCACAAGAATCAGTGCTGGGATGACTATTGTTCACCATTTACATAAATGATTTGGACTCTTGAAATCAGAAGCACAATTTCAAAATTTGTGGATGACAGCAAATTGGAGGGGGGGTGGTATAGTTAATACGGAGGAGCACTGTGACAAAACATAGGAAGCCAGAATGAGTTTGTAATTGGCAAATGAACTTCAATATAGATAAATGTGAGGTGGTACATTTTAATAGGAAGAATAAGGAGGCCACATACTCCTTGGAAAATAAATTCTAAATGAGGCAGAGGAATCTTGGGGTACAGATATCAAATCACTAAAAGTAATGACGCAGGTTAATAAGGCCATAAAAAAGCAAACAAATCACAGGGTTCATTTCTACAGGGATAGAATTGAAAAGCAGAAATGTTATGTTAAACATAATGGGCCCAAGTTTCCACATGATTTGCGCCTGATTTTTAGGAGCAACTGGTGGAGAACGGACTATCTTAGAAATCGCAATTCTTCACATTTTTTTTTCTGCAGTTCTAGTCAGGTAGAACAGTTCTACTTTGGAACAGAATTTTTTCTTCAAAAAGGGGGCGTGTCCGGCCACTGACGCCTGATTTCAAAGTTTCCACAGTGAAAACGTACTCTAAACTAACTTAGAATGGAGCAAGTAAAGATTTTTGTAGAACTGAAAAAACCTGTTCTACACATTAAAAAATCAGGCGCAGGTTGCAAATTAGGTGTCCAGAACGAGGTGGGGGGGAGGGGGGGGGGGAGGGAAGTCATTAAATTCTACAATAAATCCTTATTTATACTTCGACAAATATTATACAAATAAATCCAACCTGAATAAACATTTATAAGCAAAGAAAAGATGAAATAAACCATCTTCCTACCTGTGTGAAAGTGCTTCAGCCACGGAGAATGCTGCAGTCAGCCTCACAAGTTGAGGCACCCGTTCGTTCCCGCGGGGGGGGAGGAGGCGCCCGTTCTTCCCGCGCGGGGGGGGGGGGGGGGGGGGGAGAGGAGGCGCCCGTTCATTCCTGCGGCGGGGGGGGGGAGGGAGGGGAAGGGGGGAAGGAGACAGTGAGAAGGCTGCAAGAAGCCTCAGTGCTGATGTGCTGATGGCAATGTGATTTTATTAAAAAATTTTCAAAAATTAAACAGCTACAAAGAACTACAAAAATGGCTCGAACGCTCCAACGCGCATGCACAGCGTTGCCGGCAGGAAAAAAACTAATTTAAATGGTACCCGCCCCCTCCCACTTACAAAATCGGCGCGAGTGTAGGCTCCGCCCCCCTGGGCGCCGCGCCAAACAGACAAGGAGCTGCAGGGCGCTCCAGAATCGCGCGTTTTTTTTCCGGCGCCATTTTAGGCGCGGAAAACGGGCGCCCAGCTCGGAGGGGCGCCAGTTTTTTATCGTGTGGAAACTTGGGCCCATAGAACCTTGGTTGGACCACACCACACTTGGAGTATGGTGAACAGTTCTGGCCGATTTCTGTGCTGTAATGTAGTACTATGCAATTTAGTTAAAGCACTGCAACAGGAGTTTAAAGAGAATAAATAAGAATACCAAGCCAAGAAATGCAATAAATATCTTTGCTATGAGGTAACCATAACTCAATTGTCCTTCACAAACAATCTGGAACACAGCACTGTGTAAATATTGATCCTAAATTTTGGCTGGCCATAAAACATACTATAATTTGTCACAAAATACACATTTACACACCCAGATTTCTTCCAATGTAAAACAGTGGATCTTTATCTGTGAAAATTACTTTGTGCTCTGGTTTTATAAAAATTATATATCAAGCCTGAATCTCAGGCCCCTGTAACAATACAAAGTGGTGCTATTATGTGTGAAATGGCATGTTGGCCTTCATAGCGAGGTGATTTGAGTACAGGGGCAGGGAGGTGTTGCTACAATTGTACAGGGCCTTGGTGAGGCCACACCTGGAGTATTGTGTACAGTTTTGGTCTCCTAACCTGAGGAAGGACATTCTTGCTATTGAGGGAGTGCAGCGACTGATTCCCAGGATGGTGGGACTGACCTATCAAGAAAGACTGGATCAACTGGGCTTGTATTCACTGGAGTTCAGAAGAATGAGAGGGGACCTCATAGAAACGTTTAAAATTCTGACGGGGTTAGACAGGTTAGATGCAGGAAGAATGTTCCCAATGTTGGGGAAGTCCAGAACCAGGGGACACAGTCTAAGGATAAGGGGTAAGCCATTTAGGACCGAGATGAGGAGAAACTTCTTCACCCAGAGAGTGGTGAACCTGTGGAATTCTCTACCACAGAAAGTTGTTGAGGCCAATTCACTAAATATATTCAAAAAGGAGTTAGATGAAGTCCTTACTACTAGGGGAATCAAGGGGTATGGTGAGAAAGCAGGAATGGGGTACTGAAGTTGCATGTTCAGCCATGAACTCATTGAATGGCGGTGCAGGCTAGAAGGGCCGAATGGCCTACTCCTGCACCTATTTTCTATGTTTCTATGAAAAGTTGCAGCATTAGAAAATTAAACAAGGGTAAATGAACAGCTTGCAATAGTGAGGGGTACTTCAAATCAGGTATGTAAACTTAGGACTTGTAGGGGCCGAAATCACTTTTTTTTTAAAGAGCGGGTAAGAGGGCGGAAATGAGTTTCCGTCCAGTTGGGGTGGACTCTGCAACAATTGGGATATTACCCTCGTTACTTTTTGAGGCGGAGAAGGTATCCGCCCCCTTGTGGGCGAAGAACGGTAGTTACGTCATACCGCCTGGTCCTCGCCCCGGAAGCGACGTTGCCCTCAAATAGTTGATCGACCATTTGTCGGTGCCCCCGACAGCTTCGTGCGGCTGGAAGCTGCCAGTAACTGGGTGGTGCGGCCGCCCTTTTATTTTAATTGTCAGCCGACTCCTGAGTCCAACAATGGCAGCCACTGGTTCGGCCGGGCTGCCAAACCAGCAGCTCTCTCTCCCACCCTAGTCTCTCTCTCTTACCCCCCTAGTCTCTCTCTCTTACCCCCCCAGTCTCTTTCTCCCTTTCCCCCCAGTCTCTCTCTGCTCCCCCATTCTCTCTCTTCCCCTCACCAGTATCTTTTTCTACCCCCAGTCTCCCTCCATAGCCTCGCCCCTCCATATCTCTGTAATCTCCTCCAGCCTCACAACCCCCCCCCCTCCCCCCGAGATGTCTGAGTTCCTCTAATTCTGCCCTCTTGAGCATCCCTGATTATAAATCGCTCCAGCATTGGTGGCCGTGCCTTCTGTTGCCTGGATCCCAAGCTCTGGAATTCCCTGCCTAAACCTCTCCGCCTTTCTTTCTTTCTTCCTTCAAGACGCTTCTTAAAACCTACCTCTTTGACCAAGCTTATGGTCACCTGCCCTCATTTCTCCTGTCAAATTTTGTGTCTCATAATACTCCTGTGAAGCACTTTGGGACATGTCACCACGTTAAAGGCGCCATACAAATACAAGTTGTCGTTATTGTATAAAATTCAGAGTATTTCCTTAAATATAAGTACCCCTCCTACATACCCTTTAAATATAGAGCGGTAAAACCTTCAGCTTAATGTCTTGACAGGTTAATTTGATCCAAGCTTACAAGACACTATAATTGCGTTTGTAATTCAATACCCAAATTAATTTTGATGTTTATAAAAAGTGTACTTCACACCTCTTTATGAGGAGTACAGTCAACTAACTCAGGTTCTCAAAAGCCACTACAATATCTGGCATCACCTAGCAGGTGATGTTATGATGATCTGAAACCAAGATCAATGAACAGACATCTGAAGTGTAAAACAGCCCGGTTCTGCCACGCCTACATATACTTCACCACACTGTCAGGACACTTCAAAAGGGGGGGAAAACCCACGTGTGATTAAAAGTTCAAAACCTCCCTCAGATCAGGTGTTGTACTTTTAAAAGAATTGCAACGATTGAAATGACAAAATGAAAGTGCCAGGTAACGTACAGGAAGCAATTTAAGCTAAACATTACCGATTTGATTTCAAAGATCAAGATGAAAATTGAAGTGCATCCTCTTACACTCTTTAATCGAGCTGCAGATTGATTTATGATGACTCAAAGTCAGCCTGTCTGTTTTATGGCTTTGTGTAGATCTGTGGTCTTTAGAAAACCTCACGTCTCAGATTGTAGCAGTTCACTTACACACATTTCAGGCCAAGATGCTCTGAGACATCACAGATAAAACACTGACCTGAAGTTGCCTTGTGTATTTCACCTAAGATGACTGCAGAATAAAAAATGTCAGGCTCGAGCAATGAAGTCTACCTCTCTCATACCCAACATCGTCATTAAAGTGCCAGGCAACTTAATTCTGAGGCACAGTTTTCGCAATTCATTAGTTAAACTTTAATTCTTTTTTCTGACAGATTGGTAATGGCTGGATAATTTTCAAATTGTTTGACAAAATCCTTCTAAAAACAAGTTCAACTAAAGCAATACTCCAAGATAAGGTTCAACCGTATCTGTTGAAAGTACAGTTCCCAAAATATTTACTCTCTTTAGAAAATGTATATCCAAGTCCTTTTTTAATATAAATGCCACATGGTATCTACAGGGCCTTCCTCCACCACATTTCCTGCAGATCAGGTTTGTCATCTGCTTGATGCTTCCCTGGGGCTAAATGGTAAAATATTAATTCCTGGCTCTGGAATCCATCACTGCTTCACTAAAAGCGAAGAGGGATGGACGCAACAAAAAAATTTAAGTATTCCACCTCTACTGCTCCAATCAGGAGGCAGTTATCACATGTGGACTTGGCTAGCTCGCCCTCCATTACAAGCGATTACACTCCAAAAGTACTTCATTAGCTGTAAAGCGTTTTGAATGAAAGCCTTTTGTATAGCTCAGCAAGTTTATTCAGCAAATCACTGAACCATACAGACCAGAAAGGTCCAAAGTTGCATGTGGACACTACAATTAACCTCAGCACCTCTGGGTTTGGTAGAGGAAAAAACATTGACTGAGCTTCCCAAAGCTGATTGCTATTCAGTGACCCATGCTGGAAGTGCGTACATGTGGGTGTCAGGTCAGGAGCGGAATGGTCTCATCCGGATGCCCCCACAATTGAATGGTTTGCCCATGACACACGCTTTCAAGCGTCACTCTCAAATAATGGGCACTGGTATGGTATGAGAGGGTGACCAGCATCAGCATAACTGTACCCCATCAAGGCGAATACCTTTGGGAGGAAGAGAGGGGGCGGATGGGGGGACTGATGAGAAAAACATGGAAATCATTTTTGAACAATAAGTTGAAGAAGTGAGTATGTTTCCTGTGAATACTCGAGAAGACTGCAATCGTTTTCTGAATTAATACTTTAAAAATGACGACACACAAAGTCACACCTAAAGATGCAGAAAAGCAACAATCCTGATGTTGATTTTTTTTTCTTGATCGAACAATAATTTGATAAACTGCCATCATGCAGGTATGCACCTAATGATTATTTTCTTGATTACCAGGTATCTGAACAGATAAGATTAGATTGATTTAATATCACAAGTATCCATCGAGAAGAAAATCTATAATATATAGACCAGACAAGTAATTGGACGGAGTAGTGGCGCTGCAGTGACAATTTGATAACAATATAGAGAAGATGCTGCTTCAATATCTACCCGAGTACTTAGACACAATTCAATACATACTATGTAAAACTTTCCAAGGGAGTTTGTACATTGTCATTAAGTTGAACTTTCATACCTAATGCTATCCTCGTCTGCGATTTACTGTGATTGAAAGGCTGCATTAGAGGGAGCAGCGTGCAGCGGTCCTGCCCGGAAATCGGTGCAGTTCCGGCCTGCAAGACCATCAGCAGGCCGGGGCCATCAGAGGGAGCAGCGCGCGGTGGCATACCACTGCAGGAGGGTGACGGCTACGAAGTCAGGTGCAGATTGCAGTGCGGGCAGGCACAGCAGGAGGGGCGAAGAAGCGGCAAGAGTTTGTAGAAGGAAGTGACCGGGGCCCAGGAGAGGCGCGAGTCTGCGGCCCAGAAGAGGCGAGGGCCCAGGGGCAGCACGGGCCCAGCCCACACTGCGATATGTGTGCACACTAGGTCCGTGCAGCAGAGCTGGTCTCCAGTCGTCTTGGATAATCCTTGCCACTGGACCAAGACCTAGCTCTGTCAAGCCCGTGTGGTGGCTGGTGTGCAACTGCCATCAAACGTTAAAAAAATCTATGCACAGGCACCTTCCACCCTTCACAATGCAGTTCGGGACCTGGAATATTGGGTCCTTCATTGAAACACCTGTGAACTCATTCCTTTTTGGCGTGGAAGCAAGTCATCCTCACCTCGAGGGACTGCCTATGATGATGATGATTGTCTTCCAGCAAGCTTGACATTCACAAGGGCCTTTTTTGCTGAATGTGGAGCAAGTTTTATAATACTGAAAATTATGCAACTTCAGTAGTCAAGGTAAGGGCTATATGGCTTTTGGCCATTGGGAAGGATCCCGAAAGTTAGTGCAGATCTTAAAACCAGGTATTAGCATCAGCCAAAAAACATTTAATTGGAGAATATCACCGTATTCCTCCTCCTGCACCCCATTAAGGCAAGTCCTCAGCACCTAAAATTAAAAAAGCTGAAAACAATAAATATTCTATTTTGTTTTATTTTGTTACTCAAAAAGAAACTTAGGGTTGACGCAGAAGATTGACTGCAGCCACTCTCACAACTCAGTCAGGGTTCTTGCTCCTGATCACTATCCAAGCACCCTCCTGTGTGTGGACCGGGAAAGAGATCAGGATCAGTCGTGAAGTGCTCCAATCCGACAGCAAGCCAATACTCACTGCCTAGACTCTGACATGGAAAATTGGTAAGATATTGGACAGTCGCTGGTGCCTGTGGAACCGGACTGCAGGCTCAGTGGGTAGCACTCCCGGCTCCACAATCAGAAGGTTGTGGGTTCAACTCCAGGACAAAAAAAATCTAATTTGGGTCACTTGATTTAATGTTTTATTTTATTCACAACAAAAGAATTGCAAGCAAGGTCAGCAACTTCACAAGAGGTAAGAAATTTGAGTGGGAAAATAAAAAAACTATTATTTGAAAGGTTTTGAAAAAATGCCTGTCATTTCATAGCTTACATAATTACCTAATTTTAGGCAAATTGAGTGCAAAACAATAGTGTACCATGCTACAAGACATTTTATTGCACACATATTGCTGCTGGTAACATATTCTGAAGATTTGCGAGACCTTCCTCCCTGTCCCGTTACTGTGAATAAAAGCAATGTTCCACATGTTCAAAAAGGCAATGACCCCAAAATTATGTTACAGGTATGAGCCTATGAATGTTGAAAGCATTCATCCGAAATCCATCCCGCCACTATTTTAGCAGTGACATCAACCCATGTATTTTAAACACGTTAACACCACTGCTAAATACAGAAGAGAATTTTAGATGAAGGCCACAAGGGGTTGTCTGTTATTATCATTCCTAATTTCAAGGTCTGCAGGAATAGTCAGTGGCACTTACCATGAACTTGGCATCTCCCTTGGAAAGTGTGTTGGTGACAAAATCTATTGCCTCCAGGCATTCCACAACTTGATTGAGAAGCTTTGGCTGAAAAAATCCAATAAAAATGTCAGCAGTGTTTTCCTTATATCACAAATTATTATTCACCAGTGAGGTTACTAGGCTTATTTAGCATGTAGGAACAATTTCACGAACCAGTACTTTACAGCCATGCCAGTAAACTTCTTGCACGATACTCTTATTTCATTACCTCAAATTGCTCCCATAACCAGGACTTCACTCTAGCGTTATACGTTTCAAAATGTTCTCTGCAGACACAATCCAAGTTTGGAAAGACAGTGGGGTTGAAATTCAGTCCGACTGTTTGTGGTGGTTACACCGGCTGAGCGCTGATTTTAATGGCAGTCGGTAGGCGCCACCTCAAACTGTGCAAAATTCAGTTTTGCTGCCCAAAAGATGAGCAGCGCAGCGCTAAAAGTGGCGTTGCACAATCATCCTCGGGCGCCAAGGGAGCAGCAGCTCAGGAGGCCGACCGAAGGGGGTGGGGGGGGAGAAGTAAGGGGGTGGGGGGGGGAGAAGGAAGGGGGTGGGGGGGGAGAAGGAAGGGGGTGGGGGGGGGGGAGAAGGAAGGGGTGGGGGGAGAAGGAAGGGGGTGGGGGGGAGAAGGAAGGGGGTGGGGGGGGAGAAGGAAGGGGGTGGGGGGGGGAGAAGGAAGGGGGTGGGGGGGGGAGAAGGAAGGGGGTGGGGGGGGGAGAAGGAAGGGGGTGGGGGGGGGGAGAAGGAAGGGGGTGCGGGGGAGAAGGAAGGGGGTGGGGGGGGGAGAAGGAAGGGGGTGGGAGGGGGAGAAGGAAGGGGGTGGGGGGAGAAGGAAGGGGGTGGGGGGGGAGAAGGAAGGGGGTGGGGGGGAGAAGGAAGGGGGTGCGGGGGAGAAGGAAGGGGGTGGGGGGGAGAAGGAAGAGGGTGGGGGGAGAATGAAGGGGGTGGGGGGGAGAAGGAAGGGGGGAGGGGAGTGGGTGGAGGTAGAGTGGGGGGTGGAGGAGGAGGGGTGGGGGGAGGAGGAGGGGTGGGGGGAGGAGGAGGGGTGGGGGGAGGAGGAGGGGTGGGGGGAGGAGGAGGGGTGGGAGGAGGAGAGGAGGGGCAAGGAGAGAGAGGAGGAGAGGAGGGGCAAGGAGAGAGAGGAGGGAGGGAGGGGCAAGGAGAGAGAGGAGGGAGGGAGGGGCAAGGAGAGAGAGGAGGGAAAGAGGGGCAAGGAGAGAGAGGAGGGAGGGAGGGGCGGAGAGAGAGGAGGGGCGGAGGGAGGGAGGAAGGAGAGAGGAGGGGCGGAGAGAAGGAGAGAGGAGGGGCGGAGAGAGGGAGAGAGGGAGAGAGGGAGAGAGGGAGGGAAGGAGAGGGGAGGGAGGGAGGGAAGGAGAGAGAGAGAGGAGGGAGGGAAGGAGAGAGAGGAGGGAGGGAGGGAGGGAAGGAGAGAGAGGAGGGAGGGAGGGAAGGAGAGAGAGGAGGGAGGGAGGGAAGGAGAGAGAGGAGGGAGGGAGGGAAGGAGAGAGAGGAGGGAGGGAGGGAGGGAAGGAGAGAGAGGAGAGAGGGAGGGAAGGAGAGAGAGAGGAGGGAGGGAAGGAGAGAGAGGAGGGAGGGAGGGAAGGAGAGAGAGGAGGGAGGGAGGGAAGGAGAGAGAGGAGGGAGGGAGGGAGGGAAGGAGAGAGAGGAGGGAGGGAGGGAGGGAAGGAGAGAGAGGAGGGAGGGAGGGAGGGAAGGAGAGAGAGGAGGGAGGGAGGGAGGGAAGGAGAGAGAGGAGGGAGGGAGGGAGGGAAGGAGAGAGAGGAGGGAGGGAGGGAGGGAAGGAGAGAGAGGAGGGAGGGATGGAGGGAAGGAGAGAGAGGAGGGAGGGAGGGAGGGAAGGAGAGAGAGGAGGGAGGGAGGGAGGGAAGGAGAGAGAGGTGGGAGGGAGGGAGGGAAGGAGAGAGAGGAGGGAGGGAGGGAGGAGGGGAGGGAGGGAGGGAGGGAGGGAGGGAAGGGAGGGAGGGAGGGAAGGGAGGGAGGGAGGGAAGGGAGGGAGGGAGGGAAGGAGAGAGAGAGGAGGGAGGGAGAGTGGGAAGGAGAGAGAGAGGAGGGAGGGAGGGAAGGAGAGAGAGGAGGGAGGGAGGGAGGGAGGGAGGGAGGGAAGGAGAGAGAGGAGGGAGGGAGGGAGGGAAGGAGAGAGAGGAGGGAGGGAGGGAGGGAAGGAGAGAGAGGAGGGAGGGAGGGAGGGAAGGAGAGAGAGGAGGGAGGGAGGGAGGGAAGGAGAGAGAGGAGGGAGGGAGAGAGAGGAGGGAGGGAGGGAGGGAAGAAGAGAGAGAGAGGAGGGAGGGAGGGAAGGAGAGAGAGGAGGGAGGGAGGGAAGGAGAGAGAGGAGGGGGGGAGGGAGGGGAGGGAGGGGAGGGAGGGAGGGAAGGGGAGGGAGGGAGGGAAGGAGAGAGAGGAGGGATGGAGGGAAGGAGAGAGAGGAGGGATGGAGGGAAGGAAGGAGTAGGGGGGGGGGGGTGGAAGGGAGAGAAGGAGGCTGAATGGCCGGGCCCAAGACCTCGGGCTGGATTTACAGATAGGTGGCGTCGGGTCTTGGAAGGGGGGGTCGCGGAGGTCGGGTCGGGTAGGTTGTGAGGAGCCTTATTCACGCAGCCCCAGTGAGGCCATTCGGCCAGGGCTAGGGGCTACGTGCTTCGGGCCCCTCCCACAGTTTTGGGCGCCTGGAGCTGCTGCACATGCGCGGCCACTGTAGCGCGCATGTGCAGAGGTCCCGGCACTGTTTTCAGCGCAGGGACCTGGCTCCGCCCCCTACAGCTCGTGCTGCGCCGCGCCCAGCTCCAGAGGACCTGCAGGGAGCCGGAGAATAGATAAGTTTTTTTTTGGCGCACTTTCTGGCACGAAAAACGGCTGTCCAGGTCCGGGCTGCGCCGTTTTAGGCGCGGCCCGAAACTTGGGCCCTTTTAAACTAAAACAAAATGGCTATAAGCTTCCTAATACATATTCTTGAAAGCAGTTACTGTCAGCGAAGCAAGTTTCTTACACAAATGCTAATAAAGCAGCTCGAGATCACAAGATGCGCCTTGGCTATGTGCTAGAATATATAATTCATTTGGTGGAAGCACAGCTAACGTGGAGATGATCCAGAAGGTGTCCCAGCCCCACCCCCTTTACTTTAAATGCCTTATCACTTTCTATTTAACCATTTTCCCAGTATATTGGCATTTTCCCTGTTCAGGTGTAGTCCATCCTTGAGGAATAGCTCCCTTTGGTCCCGGAACCGGTGCCAGTGTGCAACAAAGTGGAATCATCTTCCTGATACCACTTCTTTGGCCAGGCAGTGAGTTCCCTAATCCTGTCCTTTGCCCTGTTCCAGTGCATGGCTGGTAAAGTAATCCTGAGATTACCACCTGTGAAGTCCTGCTCCTAAACTTCTTTCCTAATTTCCTAATTTCCTAAATACATTTTGCAGGACTTCAGGCCTTTCCCTAACTACATCATTGGGTCCCACATGGACCATGATGACTGGTTGCTCTCTCTCCCCTTGCACAATCTTTGCCAGTCTGTGGACTACATCCCTTACGCTAGCACCTGGAAGATTACAAAGCTTCAGGGACGGTCAGTCTGGACTACAAAAGATCACGTCAGCCCCTCTAACTACTGAATGGCCTATCCCTGCTCTATTTTTAGCTGTGTTGCTAATCACCCCTCCCTTAAATTAACTGTCAATTGAACTGCAATTAAAATCCAACATCAAAGTGGTTTTGTTAGGCTCATGTGGCATAGACCAGTTGGGCCGAATGGCCTGTTTCTGTGCTTGTAATTCATCAATTGAGATGTCTTAATTGTGTTACATGTCTACAAACAGGTTTGTATAAACTTATTAAAATGTACAAATTCTGTCCAATTCCTCACTTGTATTTATAGTAACTGAAATGATTAAGGTTCTTTGAAAGTAGACTTGAAAGAAAATATCATAAGTGTTGTAGTTTGTCCCTCCCCCACCCAAAGAAATGGAAAAAATTAAAAGGAGGCCTTGCTAGTGGATAAACGAAGACTGAAGGAGAAATCAAGCCGAAGATGCTCTTCAGAAGAATTTCATTTATTCCCAATTTTCAGCTTGTTCCCAATCTTCCTCCAATGGCATTCCAGTAAATGGCTGGAAAGCAACAAGTTCTGATTTATTTTCCTTGCTTGTGAGTCCCCATGATAACACTACCGAACTCAGCATCACTGGGATTCAAACCAGCATCCCATTTATCCAATGGCAGAGGGTATTGGCACTCCAATATATTATGTGCATACACCATCCTAAGTATGCTTTTAATTTACTGAGGTGGGAAGTCAGATGGGACGAAGTTCCTTACCCTTTCTACTGGAGAGGGGTTAAAATGAAATACACATTTGGTCTGAACATTTCTAAACCAATATATAACCTATTTCCAAATGTGCTCAATTTGGTTGGCATGATGTCAACATGCAACCGCACCTTGAACTAATTCATCATTTAAAAACATTTTTCCTTGTTGGTAGCTTGGGGGGGTGGCGGGCGGAGATTCCAATGTGGTCAGGAAACCTAGAACGGTTTTCCACAGGCCCTGACGAATTTAACGGAGGGGGAGGGGGGCAAGGAGGAGGTCTCATGGGACGATCAGAGACCTGGGGGAGATGGGAAATTGGAGGCCTCGTTGGGGGTGGGGTCTCCGATCGCAGGGGTGAGTTATGTAGGGACGCTGGATCTAGGAGTTAAGTGTAAAGGCACTTACCTCCAGGATCCAGCAGTCTTTGCCTTGCTTTAGCTGGAGGGTTTCACAAGGCTCAAAAAACCCGACCAGCTAAAGTTAAATTCAAAATGGAGGTTCGAATAGAGGCTTCCAGCCTCATTATAATATTTAAATAGACCACCCGCCTCCATTACAACCAGAAGTGGGTAGGTTGCAGGCTGGCTCAGGTCGGGATTCAGATTTTTTTACATTTTAACTTCCCACCCGTTCTTTTTAGGTTAAAGTTCACACATTCCTCTTCTCCTGAAGCAGCTGATTTCTTGTTGCTGTACAGTTCATTGGGAAATCGTGCCCCTTGGTACCTCACCCTAATTATTGTTATTCATGCATGAACCTGGATATGGAATCTCAACAGGCTATTCAACAAAGGGGGAGGTGGGGCCATCAGAGCCAAGTCTAATCCTGTCCACAAGTGAGGTCCGCACACACGTTTCTAGCAGGAATTATTGGACAGGTACTAGAAGTGGGAACCCTGGCCATTCTTGCCTTCTCCTCCCTGGCCCAGGGATCTGGAGGCCAGCTGCATAACCCTTACTGGTTGCCCAACTGAGGTCAGTTAACTCAGTATAGACCAGAGATCAATTCCAAGCAGTGTTCCAATGTGGGTAGAGTGTGAATATTCTGTGAAATCTATTTATTTGGAATTTTCCCATCCCTAACCTCAGGAGACCAGGGTGAACTGTAGCATCCGTACCATCACTCTTGCCGATAGGGATTTTCAACGAAATAAAATTTAGGCTGTTATTAGATGAGCAAAAAGACGAATGGAAAAAAGGATTGTAGATAACTGTGGCAATCATGGGAAGAGCTTTTTTAGTTGTGAAGAGTCAGTCAGAGAACTATCAAAGACTGTATTGGGCCACTGAAGGGAGTGCAAGGACAGGTTATAAATGGCTCACTGAGTATGGCGCAAATATTAAATGAGTACTTTGCATCAGTAATCACCCGTGAAGATGATGCTCGAATATTAGAATGTAATAATACTAGTTTTACTATCAGTAACATTAACATTGGTAAACATATTGTTTTGGAAAGAATTAAGAACTTGAACATAGACAGAGCAGCCGGGCCGGTTGATATCCACCCAAGGGTCCTCCAGGAGATGGGACAGGTGCTGTGCGAGCCCCTGGCCTGTACGTTTAACAGCTCACTACATTCTGGAATGGTTCCTACAGATTGGAAGGAGGCTAATGTAGTCCCAGGTAACTATAGGCCCATCAGTTTAACATTGGTAATAGGGAATCATAAGGGATGCAATATGTGAATACTTGGATAGGGAGGGACATATTCGGGACACCCAACATGGCTTCATAAAAAAGGTCATGTCTCAAATCCAATTGTATTTTTTTGAAGAAGTTACAAAGTTGATGGATGAGGGAAGCTCAGTTGACACTGTCTACTTAAATTTCCAAAAAGCTTTTGACAAAGTACCACATAAGATGCTTCTCTATAAGATCGGAGCCTCTGGTATTAGTGGAAATATATTGAGTTGGATTCAGAACTGGCTGGCAGGACGCAGGCAAAGAGCAGTTATAAATGGATTTGGATCTGTTTGGAGACCGGTCACCCGTGGTGTCCCGCAGGGATCAGTGTCGGGACCATTGCTTTTTACTATTTTTATTAATGATCTGGATTTGCAAATTTGCAGATGATACCAAGATATGTGCAAGTGCGAGAACTGTAGAAGATGCTCCTCTGTTTCAGGCAGATTTTAATGTGTTGGGAGACTGGGCTCATGACTGGAAAATGATGTCTAACTTAGATAAGTGCAGGGTTATGCATGTGGGCCGGGCAAATGCTCAACATTCATCCACCCTCCAGGGAAAGGCATGATGAAAGATGGTGGAGATAGAAAGAGATTTGGGCATTCTAGTGCATACGTCCTTAAAGGTACACGAGCAATGCCGTGCAGCGATAGCTAGAGTAAATAGGGTGTTAGGGTATATCCATAGGACAATTGAGTATAAGACGAGACGTACTGTTTTGTCCTTGTACAAGACCTTAGTCAGGCCGCACTTGGAATACTGGGTCCAATTTTGGTCTCCTCACATGGTGGGTGATAGTGAGGTTCTGAAAAGGGTGCAGAAGAGGGCCACTAGACTAATTCCAAGACTAAAGCATCTTAGTTATCAAGATAGGTTAAAAGAGTTGGGACTCTTAGAGCAGCGTAGACTTTGGGGGGATATGATTGAGGTTTATAAGATAATGAAGGGAATAGACAATGATCCAGCTGACAGTTTTTTTCAATTAAATAGGTTAGGCACAAAGTTAAGTTGTATAAGACTAGATCTAGGTTAGATGTCAGGAGATGGTTCATTTCAGAGAATAGTGGATCTCTGGAACAAGCTGCCGTTTCATGTGGTGGATGCAGAATTCCTTCAATCAAAAGCTGGATTTGTTTCTGGCTGCGGCGAAGATTAACTCTTACACAAGGTCGGTACTGCAGGGAATTTAATGTCCAGAGTGATCTCCTGGAATGGTTTTGATCGCCTAGATCGGTTGGAGAGGAATTTCCCAGATTTTTTCCCCTAAGTTGGCCTGGGTTGCTAATCTGGTTTTTTGGCCTCTCCTGGGAGATCACATGGTTTGGGGTGGGGTGGAGTGTATATGTTGTGATACACAAGGTATCGCAATTGTGTGGGACAGACTCGATTGGCCAGATGGTCTTTACCTGTCTGTCATTGTTCGTATGTTCTTTACCATATTAAAACTAAAATTGGTAGCTTTTAAATATTCATCATAACATCACCTTAAAGAATACATTTTAAATAATTAGTCCACCACAAGTCTAATCTAGTGGAAATGACTGACGCAACAATGAGCTTATCATGAAATAAAAAGAAAAAAATGCTGAAGTAACACAATGGTCAGTCCACGTCTAATAGAGTTAATCATTAGAATTCAAGATCCAATCACATCCATCACTACAAAGTATACTGTTAGCAAAGAGTGCCAGGCTACAAGTGAATAACAACATATCCCTGATGTCAGCTTCAGTATCATTCTTGCTAATATCGCAAGAGGCCCCGCCACTCTCTCAATACCGTCCTCAATGATTTCATCTCTATCCCCAGCTACTCAGGATAAATCAGATTTGCGTCCCCATATCTACTCCATCAAAAATCCCGCCTACTTCCACCTCCCTAACAGTGCCCCCAACCCTCCGCCCTTCTGCTGAATCCCTCATCCATGCCTTGGTCACCTGGCTGGCCTCCCATTTTCCACCTTCTATAAAATTCAGCTCATCTAAAACTGCTTATTTCTTGCACCAAAAAGGGAATATGAAAAAAAAAGCTTGCAAGCGTTATCAAAGCTAATAACAAACATTTTATAAATATGTTGAGAGAAAGAGAGTGGTAAAGGGTAATATGGGCTCATTAAAGACAGATGCAGGCAAGACTGTGATAGACAATAAGGAAATGGCAGACTTGTTAAGTTAGTACTTTGTATCCATTTTCACAGTGGAGAAAGAGTACAAAATACCACTGGTGTAAAGAGAACCTACAAATAAGTCAAGGGGAGGAACTTAATGGCTTTAGCACAAGTTTAAAAAATGGTAATGGAGAAAATAAATGGAACTTAAGATAGACAAATCTTCAGGACCTGATGGCTTCCACTCCAAGGTATAAAAAGAAACAGGGGAGGATATCAGATGTGTTGGTTATAAATGTTCAAAGCTCTCTAGATTCAGGAATTGTGCCTATGGATTGGAAAATTGTGAATGTCACCATTACTTAAGAAGTGAGGGAGGGAGAAACCAGGTAACTACAAACATGTCAGTTTAAAATCAGTTGTAAGAAAGTTACTGGAATCTATCAGGGACTTGAAGAAGTACGAGTTGATCAAAGAGAGACAGTATGGATGTGTGATGGGTAGGCCATGTTTGACTGATCTAGTTGAATTTTTTGAGGAGGTCACTAGCATGGTAGATAGGGGAGTGCCTTTGGTTGTTGTCGATATGAACAAGGCATCTGATAAGGTTCCATACAAGAGATTCTTAGCAAAAATAATAAGCACGAAATTGGAGACAACCTTGTGAGATGGGTTGGGAGGTAGGGGAGAGAGTAGGGATAAAGGGAACGTTCGCTGATTGATGGGATGTGACGAGTGCTGGTCCCCGGGGATGTAGACTGAGGCCTTGGGTTTTTAACCATATATATTAATGACTTGCACAAAGGAATAGAGAGTTCTATATCCACGTTTGCAGGTGACACAAAGTTAGGAGCTACAATATGTTTTGTAGAGGGGACGTAGACAGACTAATTCATGGAATCGTAGAAACTTGCAGCACAGGAGGGGGCCATTTGGCCTGTTATGCCTGTTCTGGTTCTTTGAATGAGCAGTCGTGCGTAGTCCCACACCCGCACTGTGTGTCCATTGCCCTGAAAGTTCCTCATTCTCAAGTACCACTCCAACGCCCTTTTAAAACTATTTATAGAATCAGCTTCCACCACCTTTTACATAAGAACATAAGAAATAGGAACAGGAGTAAGCCAAACGGCCCCTCGAGCCTGCTCCACCATTCAATAAGATCATGGACTCAGCTCCACTTCCCTGCACGCTCCCCATAACCCCTTATCAGTTAAGAAATTATCTATTTCTGTCTTAAAATTTATTCAATGTCCCAGCTTCCACAGCTCTCTGAGGCAGCGAATTCCACAGATTTACAACCCTCTGAGCGAAGAAATCTCTCCTCATCTCTGTTTTAAATGGGCGGCCCCTTATTCTAAGATCATGCCCTCTAGTTCTAGTCTCCCCCATCAGTGGAAACATCCTCTCTGCATCCACCTTGTCAAGCCCCCTCATAATCTTATACGTTTCGATAAGATCACCTCTCATTCTTCTGAATTCCAATGAGTAGAGGTTCAACCTACTCAACCTTTCCTCATGGGTCAACCCCCTCATCTCCGGAATCAACCGAGTGAACCTTCTCTGAAATGCCTCCAAAGCAAGTATATCCTTTTGTAAATATGGAAACCAAAACTGCACGCAGTATTCCAGGTGTGGCCTCACCAATACCCTGTATAACTGAAGCAAAACTTCCCTGCTTTTATACTCCATCCCCGCTTTTATACTCCATCCCCTTTGCAATAAAGACCAAGATTCCATTGGCCTTCCTGATCACTTGCTGTACCTGCATACTATCCTTTTGTGTTTCATGCACAAGTACCCCCAGGTCCCGCTGTACTGTAGCACTTTGCAATCTTCCTCCATTTAAATAATAACTTGCTCTTTGATTTTTTTCTGCCAAAGTGCATGACCTCACACTTTCCAACATTATACGTCAAACCTTTCAGGTAGAAAGTTCCAGATCCAGAAACTCCCAAGTGAAAAAATTCCTCATCTCCCCTCAAGATCTTTTGCCAATATATTAATCTCTGACCTCTAGTTATTGACCCATTCGCCAGAAGAAATTATTTTTTTCTATCTACTCTATTATCCTGAAAACCTCGATTAGGTCACCTCTTAACTTCTCTGTTCCAAGGAGAACTTTTCCAACCTCACCTCATCCATGGTAGCATCCTCATAAACCTCCTCTTTCTAAGGCCTTTACATCTTTCCTGGTGTGGTGCCCAGAATTATCCACAATACTCCAGCTGAGGCTTAACCAGTGATTCTTTTGCCACTGGGCGGTACCGGCATATCGTTTCGAGGAATCTTCCTGGCAAAGTACCGCCAGGTCTCTCGGCGGTCTTTTGGCAGCACTTGGGCGGGCCATAGCTTTCATCAAGTTCAGGCCCCTTGAGTTCTGTGGCTTCACTCCTCCTTTTCAGTCAGACGTCTCCACTGCCTTCCCTCTCTCCACCGAATTCCTGGCCTCTCAAAATTCCTCACTATGTTTGAGAATCACTCCGTTTGCAAATCTTCCAGCTATGTGCTCAGGCTCCTTGTGTCTGACTAACTTGATCTCTTTGCTTTTATATTCTATTCCTCTATTTAAAAATCCAAGTAACCCAAATGCTTTTTTTAATCAACTTATCAACCTTTAAGGATATGTATATATGGCCACCAAGGTCTCTCTGCTCATCTACACTTTTCAAAATCGTGCCATTTCTACTATACTGTCTTTCCATATTAGACCTCACAAAGCGCATCACTTCACACTTGTCCACATTGAACTCCAGCTGCCGCCCACTTCACCATCCTGTCCGTGTCATCCTGAAGTCTACAACTATCCTCATCACAATGTACAACTTTGCCAAGCTTTGTATCGTCTGCAAACTTTGTAATGCAGCTCCCTACACCCGAGTCTCGGTCGTTAATAAAAATTGCAAAGACTAATGAAATCAAAACTGACCCGTGGGGAACACCAGTACAAACCACCTCCCAGTCTAAAAAATATCCAGCCACCACCACCCTCTGCTTCCTCTCACTGAGCCAATTTTGTAACCATAATTTTGCCCTTTAATTCCATCATCTGAATAAGCCTCCTGTCTGGCACTTTGTCAAATGCCTTCCAAAGGTCCATTTATACAGCACCTGCGGCACTACCTTGATCAATCTTTTCCGTTATCATATCAAAGAATTCAATCAAGTTAGTCAGAAATAAGGAGCCTGAGGCACAGAGCTTGGAGACAGAGCTGGAAGATTTGCAAACGGAGTGATTCGCAAACATAGTGAGGAATTTTGTGAGGGCAGGAATTCGGTGGAGAGAAGGAAGTACTCGAATGCTCAGTTTGGGTTCCGCCAGGACCACTCGGCTCCAGACCTCATTACAGCCTCGGTCCAAACATAGACAAAGCTGAATTCCAGCGGTGAGGCGAGAGTGACTGCCTTTGACATCAAGGCAACATTTGACTGAGTGTGGCAAAAAGGAGCCCTAGTAATATTAAAGGCAATGGGAATCAGGGGGAAAACTCTCCACTGGCTGGAGTCATACCTAGCTTACATCTCCAGCATTGAAGCACTGACCACACTTGATCAGCTCCGCTGGGCAGGTCACATTGTTCACATGCCAGACACGAGACTCCCAAAGTAAGCGCTCTACTTGGAACTCCTTCACGGCAAGCGAGCCAAAGGCGGGCAGAGGAAACGTTACAAGGATACCCTCAAAGCCTCCCTGATAAAGTGCAACATCTCCATTGATACCTAGGAGTCCCTGGCCAAAGACCGCCCTAAGTGGAGGAAGTGCATCCGGGAGGGCGCTGAGCACCTCGAGTCTCATCGCCGAGAGCGTGCAGAAATCAAGCGCAGGCAGCGGAAGGAGCATGTGACAAACCTGTCCCACCCACCCCTTCCCTCAACGACTGTCTGTCCCACCTGTGATAGGGATTGTGGTTCTCGTACTGGTCTGTTCAGCCACCTAAGGACTCATTTTAAGAGCGGAAGAAAGTCTTCCTTGATTCCAAGGGACTGCCTATGATGATGACCTAGCACAAAGGAGTTGTTGGAGGTCAATCATCCCAGCCCCAGTTCCTCAGGGCAGTGTCCTCGGCCCAACCATCTTCAGCTGCTTCATCAATGACATTTCCTTCAACATAAGGTCAGAACTGGGGATGTTCGCTGATGATTGCAGTATTCAGTTCAATTCGCAACTTCTCAGAAAATGAAACAGTCCATGCCCGCATGCAGTAAGACCTGGGCGACAGCTAGGCTTGGGCTGATAGGTGGCAAGTAACATTCGCGCTCCAAAAGTGCCAGTCACTGACCATCTCCAATAGACGAGAGTTGAACCACCTCCCCTTGATATTCAACGGCATTACCATCGCTGAATCCACCATCAACATCCTGGGGGTCACCACTGACCAGAAATTTAACCGGACCAGCCACATAAATACCATGGCAACAAGAGCAGGTCAGAGTCTGGGTATTCAGCGGTGAGTGTCTCAGCTTCTGATTCCCCAAAGCCTTGCCACGATCTACAAGGCACAAGTCATGAGTGTGATGGAATACTCTCCACTTGTCTGGACGAGTGCAGCACCAACAACACTCAAGAGACTCGACATAATCCAAGACAAAACAGCCAGCTTGATCAGCACGCCATCCACCACCTTAAACATTCACTCCTTCTCTATAAGATACACTCCAGCAACTCGCCACAGCTTCGTGACCTCTATCATCTAGAAGGACAAGGGCAGCAGACATCACCTCCACGTTCCCCTCCAAGTTACGTACCATCCTGACTTGGAATTATATCACCGTTCCTTCATCGTCGCTGGGTCAAAATCCTGGAACTCCCTCCCTAACAGCACTGTGGGAGCACCTTCACCACACGGACTGCAGCGGTTCAAGAAGGTGGCTCACCACCTTCTCAAGAGCAATTAGGGATGGGCAATAAATGCTGGCCTTGCCAGCAACACCTACATCCCAGAATGAATTTTTTTAAGAGACGGAGTCTGACCAAGGCTTTGTACAACTGAAGCATCACTTCTTCACTTTCGGATTTCAACTTCCTTTAAATATTAGCAATTTTTATTATTTTCTGTACCTGTACCAGTTTTTAGTGATCTGTGTACATGGATACCTAAATCGCTTTGCTCCTCCATAGCTCCTTGTCTTTCGCCATTAAGAAAATATTCTAATTTGTCTTTCTTGGATCCAAAGTGGATGGCTTGACACTTCCCCGTATTGAACTCCATCTCTGGTAGTTTTGCCCACTGAACCATCTCTGAGAAGACTGCATTCCTCCAACTCTGATCACTTGTGCATCTCCTACTTTCTTTGCCTCAATGACGGCCTTGCGTTCAGGCACACTCTGGAATTACCTCCGTAAACCTTTCTGCCTCTCCACCTCCCTCTCATCCTTTAAGACCTTCCTTAGAATTCGGCTCTCTGGCCAAACCTTTAGTTAGCTCTCCAAATATCTTCTTTTTTGGCTCTATGCTGACTTTCACTGATTACACTTCTGTGACGCACCCTGGGATGTTTTATCTACATTAAAGATGCTAGATAAATATAACTTCAGTCAAAATTCATTTTTGTAAAAATAGGGATTAAGAATTTTAAAAAATTATATTGGGAGAAACGGATACCCAGAAGCAATTACAGGTGGTAATCATCAAGGGTTCACATATCATAAACTTCAAAGCAAAACTTTAACAGTTCGGAACCACCCATGTCTGAAGACAAAATTATAGCCTTGAAATCATTCCAACAAATCCAATATTTAATGTGAAGTTGATGGGAATACTATTATTGCATTTTTGTTTGATAGCAGCTGTCATAGCAGCTTCCAGCGGTAAACACATTCCTTGTTAACATGCAACGATGTGCACACTGAGAATTTAACTTTTATGGTATACATAAACTAAAAGTTTATTAAGTCAGAGCCATGACAGCCCACTTCTTTGGCCATGAGTCTTCCTTCCTCCTACACAGCAGACCCTTTCTCCCGTCTTCCGAATTCTCGTTCTTTTCATTGGGAACTGCCGGCGTGACATCAGCTGTCTAAATTTCTCCTTACTCACTCTAACCTACCTCCCTCTGAACTTTCAGTTCTCTCAGGTCCAACCCTGACATGGCTATTAAACCTGCTGACAAGGGTGGCACTGTTGTTCTTTGGCGAATATACTTCGACCTTGCGAAGGCTGAATGACACCTCCTCCTACCTTCCCTGGACCACGACCTCACCACCAAACATCAAGCCATCATTCCCCAGACCGTCATTAACGTCATCTCCTCCAGAGATCTTCACCCCACGGCCTCCAATCTCATAGTCCCCAACTCCACACAGCCCGTTTCTACCACCTTCCCAAGATCCACAAACAGGACTGCCCTGGTAGACCCATCCTTTCAGCCTGCTCTGCCCCGGTAGACCCATCCTTTCAGCCTGCTCTTGCCCCAAGGAACTTGCTTTTTTCTTATCTCGACTTTCTTTTCTCCCCTTGTCCAGTCTTTTCCGACCTACATCCTCAACTCTTCCGATGCCCTCTGCCACTTTATCAGTTTCCAGTTTCCTGGCCCTAACTGTCTACTTTTCACCATGGACATCCAATCCCGCTACACCTATTACAGTGAAACACTTCTCCTTTGGCACCACTCATTTCCTCCAAATAAAAGGTGTTGTTATTGGAATTCATATGGATCCTAGCTACGCCTGCCTTTTCGTGGGTTACATGCAACATTGTCCCAGTCCTACACAGGTCTGCTCTCTCACTTCTTTTTTCTGATACATTGGTGACTATATTAATGCCACTTCCTGCTTTTACCCCGAATTGGAAAATTTAATCAACTTTGCTTCAAATTTCCACCCCTCCCTGGGCCATTTCAGAATCCTCTCTTCCTCAACCTCTCTATCTCTACTTCTTGGGATAGGGTGTCAACCATTATCAATTATAAGCCCACTAACTCTCACAGCAACCTTGATTACAATTCCTCCCAACCCGTCACCGGTAAGGATTCTCCTCCATTCTCCCAGTTTCTCTGTATCCACGCATCTGTTCGGACGATGCCACCTTCCACACCAGTACTTCTGATATGTCTTCCTTTTTCCTCAACCGAGGTTGACTGAGCCCTTGACTGCGTCCACCCCCAGTTCCCACACCTCTGCCTTACTCTCCCAGAACACGATAACCCCACCAGCCTCCACATCTATAATAATAATAGTCCCTTTTTGACTGGTTTTTGTCTGAACTGGGTTGAGGATGGGGCCCAGACTGAGTTGCACCGACCAATTGTCGATCAGGGCCTGACCGGCCTCACAACCAATCAGGGCAGGGGGGGCGATAGAGCTAGAGATAGAGAGTAAGTGGGGGGTGGGGGGAAAGAGTGAGCGAGTAGGGGGGGGGGGGGAAGAGAGAGAGAGCGGGGGGGGAAAGGGAGCGAGTGAGGGGGGGGAGAAAGAGTGAGCAGGGGGGGGAAGAGTAAGCAAGTGGGGGGGGAAGAGTGAGCAAGTGGGGGGGGGAGAGAGAGAGAGAGAGAGAGAGAGCGCGAGTGGGGGGGGGGGAAGAGAGGGAGAGAGAGCGAGTGGGGGGGGCGAAAGAGAGCAAGTGGGGGGTGGGGGAGAGAGAGAGCGAGTGGGGGGGTGGGGGAGAGAGAGAGAGCGCGAGTGGGGGGTGGAGAGAAAGAGAGAGCGAGTGGGGGGGTGGGGGAGAGAGAGCGAGTGGGGGGGGGGGGAAGAGAGAGAGAGCGGGGGGGGGAAGAGTGAGCAAGTGGGGGGGGAGAGAGAGAGAGAGAGAGAGAGCGCGAGTGGGGGGGGGGGGGAAGAGAGAGAGAGAGAGCGAGTGGGGGGGCGAAAGAGAGAGAGCAAGTGGGGGGGTGGGGGAGAGAGAGAGCGAGTGGGGGGGGTGGGGGAGAGAGAGAGAGCGCGAGTGGGGGGGTGGGGGAGAGAGAGCGAGTGGGGGGGTGGGGGAGAGAGAGCGAGTGGGGGGGTGGGGGAGAGAGAGCGAGTGGGGGGGGGGGAAGAGAGAGCGAGTGGGGGGAGAGAGAGAGCGAGTGGGGGGGGGGGAAGCGAGAGCGAGTGGAGGGGGAGAGAGAGCGAGTGGGGGGGGGGGGGGAGAGAGAGCGAGTGGGGGGGGGGAGAGAGAGCGAGTGGGGGGGGGGAGAGAGAGCGAGTGGGGGGGAGGGAGAGCGAGTGGGGGGAGGGAGAGAGAGCGAGTGGGGGGGGAAGAGAGAGAGAGAGAGTGGGGGGCGGGGAGAGCGAGTGGGGGGGGGAGAGAGCGAGTGGGGGGGGGGAGAGAGCGAGTGGGGGGGAGAGAGAGCGAGTGGGGGGGAGAGAGAGCGAGTGGGGGGGGGAGAGAGAGCTAGTGGGGGGGGAGGGAGAGCGAGTGGGGGGGAGAACGAGTGGGGGGGAGAACGAGTGGGGGGGAGGGAGAACGAGTGGGGGGGGAGGGAAGAGTGTGAGAGTGGGGGGGAGAGCGTGAGAGTGAGGGGGAGGGTGTGAGAGTGAGGGGGAAAGCGTGAGAGTGAGGGGGAGGGCGTGAGAGTGAGGGGGAGGGCGTGAGAGTGAGGGGGAGGGCGTGAGAGTGAGGGGGAGGGCGTGAGAGTGAGGGGGAAAGCGTGAGAGTGAGGGGGAGGGCGTGAGAGTGAGGTGGAGGGCGTGAGAGTGAGGGGGAGGGTGTGAATGAGGGGGAGGGTGAGAGAGTGAGGGGGAGAGTGTGAGAGTGAGGGGGAGAGTGTGAGAGTGAGGGAGAGAGTGTGAGAGTGAGGGAGAGAGTGTGAGAGTGAGGGAGAGAGTGTGAGAGTGAGGGAAAGAGTGTGAGAGTGAGGGAGAGTGTGAGGGGGTGGGCGGGGGAGGGGGAGGCGGAGCGAGGGGGAGGGAGGACATCAGCGTTGATTCTATAGATGAAGAAGTTGATAACAATCTAAACAAGTACTGTTGCAATATGCTAATTGGACCGCAAATGTTTTGCGGGTCTCTGCTAGTTCAACATATCATTCTGTCATTTCTGTATCCTCCAGCACGATGCCACCACCAAACACATCTTCCCCTCCCCTTTCGGCATTCTGACGGAACTATCCCTCTGCGACACTCTGGTCCACTCTTCCATCACCCCCAAGACCTGCTCCCCTTCCCACGGCAGCTTCCCATGCAAGTGCAAAAGATGCAATACCTGACCGATCACTTCCTCTCGTCCCACCATCGAAGGTCACAACACTCCTTCCAGGTGAAACAGTGATTTATTTGCACTTCTTTCAATTTAGTATACTGTATTCGCTGCTCACAATGTGGTCGTCTCGACATTGGTGAGACCAAACACAATTTAGGTAATTGCTTTGCTGAACACCTCCATTCAGTCTGCAAGCGTGACCAAGTTTCTGGTTTCTTGCCATTTTAATTCTCCGCCCCACTCCCACCCTGACCTCGGCTCCATATATGTTCCAATGAAGCTCAACGGAAGCTCAAGGAACTTTCAAGTAGACACTTTACAATCTTACGGACTCAGTGAGTTCAACAATTTCAGGTCATAACCAATGCTCCCATTTTTTTTGGCCAGCAGATCCTGCTGTTACCATTTACTGCTCCTCTAGACCCAGCTTTTGTTTCTTTTCCGCCCCCTTTTGCCATGCATCATCATCCCTTTTGTAATTTATCACTTCTGCTTTTCACCCCATCAGTCATTCACTTTTGTTCTTTCCTCCCCTCTCCCCATCTCTGTAATCTTTTCCAGTTCTGACAAAGTTAATCGACCTGAAACGTTAACTCTAGTTCTCTCTCTCTACAGCTGCTTCTTGACCTGCTGAGTTTTTCTTACATTTTCTATTGATATTTCAGCCAATATAGTAATGGCTTCATCACTTATCTTTCATCCTCCTTTTCCTGCCAATGTTCTCCCTTTCTCTCCTCTCGTGACATTAACTCCTTGCTGGATTACAGCTACACAGGCACTTCTTGTATCTCACCAAGTGGCCATTCCTCGTGTATGGCCCAGCAAGATGCATCACAGCCAAGCCCAATCACTCAACATTGGATTTTCAGCAGCAATTGCCGTTAGCGATCAGAAGCAGGAACCCTGGTCATTTCCTCTGCCCAGAGAGATGGAGGCCAACTGTAGCACTTTGGTGCTCATCCAGCTAAAGTAATCAAACTCAGCTCAGCCTAGGGGGCCGAAATTGCCCCTTTCATTAAGCCTGTTACCACCAGAAATCGGCAGCCACACTGCGGAGTACAATGGCCACTATTATCAAAATTCTGCTCCTGCGGTATCCCAGCCGTGACCCGCTCCACCCCATCACTCCGCTGCTGCCAAACCATCCCAAGTGCGTTATCAGAGTGCGCACTGCCAATGCTTCCCCCCAGCGGCAAAATTCTGCCGAGTAAATCTTCCTCCCACTGGGCGGTGCCAAAAGCTGCTTTTCTAAGTGAGGCTGTAGCCTTCTAAAATGGGGGTGCGCCTCACGTTAAAGGGGAGGACGCACTGCCGCTGCGTTTTTATTTTTGGCGGGTGAAACCCTCCCTCGTGGCCCAAACTTTAAAAATCGTGAAGGGGAGAGCCAAAAGTGACGTGGCGCCATGACGATGTCATCAGGGCCTCGCTGATGACTGACACTACACCCTGCCCCAACTTTCACCCCTCTAGTGTGCTCACCCACCTCACTACCGCCCCCATTATGAGCGACTTCCAGACCGCCGGGGAATTTCGCTCAAGAGGCCACCGTGTCCACTGCGTGTACCCAGTTTCCAGTGGTGGGCAATTTTGGTCTCCAGGTCTTCAATCTGGGAATGGCCTTAGTCTCCTGGTCTTACTTAGCCAGCTGAGCCAATAGGGAGCCGAGCCTTGACCACTTTTTGCAAACACTTTTCCTTTGGTTTAATTATTAGTCTAACATCAGGTACACACATTTTCCAACTTCAAAAAATATTTCTTTCTAAGTGGGATGACCACCAGACCTACGTCTGACCCCACAGTTCCAATGCTCTGCAGCAAGCAATGGTTAGGATCGGATTTCCTGATAAAGCAATCAATTTGTAATTTTAATTGGGACATTCTAGCAGATCAGATTGCAATTCTACTGTCAATGCCGTGCCTGGGTGAGTCTATAAAGAACATTGGCCAGGCAGGTGTATTGACATGGGGTTTGTGTAATACTGCCTTGAATGTTTCCAGTCCTTTCAGATTACCAATAAAACAATTGATAATAATCTATAGCTACATGCCTATAGCAGGAAAAAGTGTGTGTGGATTGGACTGTTTGTAGGTTTGACTCTGGCAGTTTATACTCTGCAATAAAAACAGAAAATGCTGGAAATACTCAGCAGGTCAGGCAGCGCCTGTGGAGAGAGAAATAGAGTTAACATTTCAGGTCGATGGCCTTTTGTCAGAACTGGAAAACGTTGGAGATATAACAGTTATAAGCAAGTGAAAAGGCACAGAAAGGGGGAGTGGGAGGAAAAAGCAAAAGGGAAGGTCTGTGATAGGGTGGAAGACAAGAGAGATTAAATGACCAAAGCGATGATGGTGCAAGGCAAAAGGAGATAGTAATGGGACAAGTAAGAAACAAAAGATGGGCCTAGAAGAGGTGTAAATGAGTAGAGCAGAATCACCACAGCTGCTGTCCGAAAAAAAATGGGGGCAGAGGTTATGATCTGAAATTGTTGAACTCAATGTCGAGTCCGGAAGGCTGTTAAGTGCCTAATAGAAAGATGAGGTGCTGTTCCTTGAGCTTACATTGAGCTTGTTACTTGCCCATGTTTTCAATAAATTGAACCAAAAAAGTTTCTGATCATACAATAGAACATGCATAGCAATTTCTAAAAACAATCAAAGGTTTAAAATCTTGATAACACAGCACATCTTCAAAGTAATCCCAAGGATTTGTTGCTGCCTTTGTGAGGTACAAGATGTATCCCCTCGCATTCAGTCTTAAACCTGTGACAAACTGCCGGAGGACGCTTTCACTTAAAGAGACAGCACCATTTCATCAAATGTAACCACAGCTTTTTTCTGGGTGGGTCACAACAATGAGGGTTCTGTAAGCTATAACAAAGTTTCAAAATATGGACCTGTATTCAGGTTATTTTTAAACAAAGTTTGAATTGTTTCGCCACACACTTTGATCAAAAAACATGATTGTACGTAGGCCAGCTCCCAATTTTAACTTAATTTGATTGATCCATTTTTGAGGATATTGCATGTTCTTCACACAGAGCAAGCATACAACATTCTCCCTTTTCGCAATACAATGGCAGAGAAGTCCTGCTACAACTTTACAGAGTATTGGTGAGGTCACACCTAGAGTACTGTGTATGGTTTTGGTCTCCATATTTAAGGAAGAATATACTTGCATTGGAAGTTGTTCAGAGAAGGTTCACTAGGTTGATTACAGAGATGAGGGGGTTGACTTATGAAGATAGGTTGAGTAGGTTGGGCCAATACTCTTTGGAGTTCAGAAGAATGAGAGGAGATCTTATTGAAAGATATAATGAGGGGGCTTGACAAGATGGATGCAGAAAGGATATTTCCACTCATAGTGGAAACTAAAACTAGGGGACATAGTCTCAGAATAAGGGTCCGCCCATTTAAAAGTGAGATGAGGAAAAATTTCTTCTCTGAGGGTTGTAAATCTGTGGAGTTCTCTGCCCCAGAGAGCTGTGGAGGCTGGGTCATTGAATATATTTAAGGCGGCGATAGACAGATTTTTGAGCGATAGGGGAATAAAGGGTTAGGGGGAGCGGGCAGGGAAGTGGAGCTGAGTCCATGATCAGATCAGCCATGATCTTATTAAATGGTGGAGCAGGCTCGAGGAGCCAAATGGCCGACTCCTGCTCCTATTTTTTATGTTCTTATGTAATTCAAAGCAACCCTGGAGGAGCGTGGTTTGCAGGATTTATTTCCTGTAGGAAATGTTCTATATTTTCACCTAGCAGCATGACGAAGGTGGGCACCTGGTTGCAAAGTCATTTTTTGGAAATTTGAAAATGTGAAATACAAATTGAGAATTTGTACAAATAAGTCACAAGATTCAAAGCCCTCGCTCCTCTAAAGTTAACCCCAATATCGAAGCTTTTTCTCAGTTTTAGCCTAGGAGGGAAGACAGTGCCCTCTAGTGTTCGTCAGTACATTGTCTAAATCTGAAGAAAATGCAGAATTGCAGGTAGCAGCAGAGAAACTGAGTGTGGGAGGCATGCACCTTGTCGAAAGAGAATGAAAAATAAGGAAGGACATTTAAGACATCTTAATTTATCCAGAGACTATAATTCTCCAACCCTGCCCCCCCACCACCTCCATATTCTAGCATTCAGCTAAATTCCTTAATAGAATCATTAAATCATCCCTGCTATTTGTCGATAACTGTTATGTATGAATAAAGAGTCTGACTGGATACTGTGAGCTCAAAGCAAAGTGTGACCGTAATCTTTTATTGCAGGTCTCCAGAGTGCCTCTCCAGCCTGTGAGGCCTTCTTAAGCACCTGTGCTCCCAAGGGATTGTGGGATGAGCCCTCTGGTGGCTGTACAAGATATATACAAGTTTACATATATAACAGTAACCCTGCAAGTTCCTCATCCTCCAGTACCTGCCCAATTCCCTTTTAAAATTATTTATGCAATTCATTTTTACCATCTTTTTAGGTAGAGTTCCAGATCCCGACAACAGAGTGAAAAAAAATTTCCCCTCATCTCCCCTCTAGATCTTTTGCCAATGATTTTGAATCTATGACCTCTAGTTATTGACGCACTCGCCAGATGGAATAATTTTTCTCGATCTACTCTATCAAAACCTCCGATTATCTTGAATACATCTATTAGGTCACCTCTTCACCTTCCTTGTTCCAAGGAGAACAGTCCTAACTTTTCCAACCCCACCTCATAACTGAAGTCCCTCATCCCTGGTAACATCCTGGGAAACCCCCTCTGTACCCTTTATAAGACCCTTACATCTCCTCTGGTGTACTGCCCAGAATTTCCCACAATACTCCAGCTGAGGACTAAGCAGTGATTTAAAAAGTTCTAGCATTATCTCTTTACTTTTATATTCTATGCCTCTATTTATAAACCCAAGTAACTCATATACCTTTGTAACCACCTTATCAACTTGCCCTGCCACCTTTAAGGATTTGTGTATATGGACACCAAGGTCTCTCTGCTCATCTACACTTTTCAAAATTGTGACATTTATAGTATACTGTCTTTCCCAAAGTGCATCACTTCACATTGGCGGAACCCAAACTGGGTATCAGTTAGGACGTTACAAGTGAGTAAGTGCCGCAGGATTAGATTTTATCACTTTGCTGGTGATTGCGAGTATGCTGACGTGCCAGTAATTGGGCAGACTGGATTTGTCCCGCTTTTGTGGACAGGACATACCTGGGCAATTTTCCATTTTCTCGGGTAGATGCCAGTGTTGTAGCTGTACTGGAACAGCTTGGTTTGATTGATAGTGCTTTTTAGCACCAGAGCTCAATGCTGAAGATTTCTTCTTAATCAAACCTGATAAAGCTAAATCATGAGCTCTTCTCTCTTTGAAAATTAGAACTGTGTATTTAGAATGAAGGTACAAAGCAGTTTATTTGACAGCATTTTCATTTTAATAGAAATTAAGATAGCTTTACATAAGAAAACAAGAAATAGGAGCAGGAGTAGGCCATTCGGCTCCTTGAGCCTGCTCTGCCATTCAATGAGATCATGGCTGATCTTCGACCTTAACTCCACTTTCCTGCACTATCCCCATATCCCTTGATTCCTTAATATCTAAAAATCTATCTATCTCTGTCTTGAATATACTCAATGATTGAGGCTCCACTGCCTCTGGGGCAGAGAATTCCAAAGATTCACCCCCCTCTGAGTGAAGAAATTGTTCCTCATCTCAGTCCGAAATGGCCGACCCCTTATCCTGAGACTGTGACCCCTGGTTCTAGACTCCCCAGCCCGGGGGAAACATCCTCCTTGCATCTACCCTGTCAAACCTTGTAAGAATTTTGTCTGTTTCAATGAGATCACCTCTCATTCTTCTAAACTCCAGAGAATATAGACCTAGTCTACTCAATCTCTCCTCATAGGATAATTCCCCCATCCCAGGAATCAGTCTGGTGAATCTTTGTCGCATTTCCTCCATGGCAAGTATATCCTTCTTTAGGTAAGGAGACCAAAACTGCACACAATACTCCAGGTGTGGTCTCACCAGGGATCTATATAATTGCAGTAAGACGTCTTTACTCTTTTCCTCAAAACAGCTTGTAATAAAGGCCAACATACCATTTGCTTTTTTAATTGCTTGCTGTTCCGCAACCGAGACTCCAGGATGGTATGTTGCCTCCCTGGTGCAAGGGTCAAGGATGTCTTGGAGCGGGCGCAGGGCATTTTGAAGAGGGAGGATGAACAGCCAGTTGTCGTGGTGCAGATAGGTGCCAACGATATAGGTAAAAAAACGGGATGAGGTCCTACAAGCTGAATTTAGGCAGCTAGGAGTTAAATTAAAAAGTAGGACCTCAAAGGTAGTAATCTCAGGATTGCTACCAGTGCCACGTGCTAGTCAGAGTAGGAATCGCAGGATAGCTCAGATGAATACGTGGCTTGAGGAGTGGTGCAGAAGGGAAGGATTCAAATTCCTGGGACATTGGAACCGGTTCTGGGGGAGGTGGGACCCAGTACAAACCGGACGGTCTGCACCTGGGCAGGACCAGAACCAATGTCCGAGGGGGAGTGTTTGCTAGTGCTGTTGGGGAGGGGTTAAACTAATATAGCAGGGGGATGAGAACCTATGCAGGGAGACAGAGGGAAGTAAAATAGGGGCAGAAGCAAAAGATAGAAAGAAGAAAAGTAAAACTGGAGGACAGAGAAACCCAAGGCAAAAATCAAAAAGGGCCATATTACAGCAAACTTCTAAAGGGGCAAAGTGTGTTAAAAAGACAAGCCTGAAGGCTCTGTGCCTCAATGCGAGGAGTATTCGTAATAAGGTGGACGAATTAACTGCACAGGCAGCAATTAATGAATATGATATAATTGGCATCACGGAGACATGGCTCCAGAGTGACCAAGGCTGGGAACTCAACATCCAGGGGTATTCAACATTCAGGAAGGATAGACAGAAAGGAAAAGGAGGTGGGGTAGCATTGCTGGTTAAAGAGGAAATTAATGCAATAGTAAGGAAGGACATTATCTTGGATGATGTGGAATCTGTATGGGTGGAGCTGCGGAATACCAGAGGGCAGAAAACGCTAGTGGGAGTTGTGTACAGACCACCAAACAGTAGTAGTGAGGTTGGGGACAGCATCAAACAAGAAATTAGGGATGCGTGCAATAAAGGTACAGCAGTTATCATGGGCGACTTTAATCTACATATAGATTGGGCTAACCAAACTGTAGCAATACGATGGAGGAGGATTTCCTGGAGTGTATTAGGGATGGTTTTCTGGTCCAATATGTCGAGGAACCAACTAGGGGGCTGGCCATCCTAGACTGGGTGATGTGTAATGAGAAAGGACGAATTAGCAATCTTGTTGTGCGAGGCCCCTTGGGGAAGAGAGACCATAATATGGTAGAATTCTTTGTTAAGATGGAGAGTGACACAGTTAATTCAAAGACTAGGGTCCTGAACTTAAGGAAAGGTAACTTCGATGGTATGAAATGTGAATTGGCTAGGATAGACTGGCAACTGATACTTAAAGGGTTGACGGTGGATAGGTAATGGCAAACATTTAAAGATCACATGGATGAACTTTAACAATTGTACATCCTTGTCTGGAGTAAAAAATAAAATGGGGAAGGTGGCTCAACTGTGGCTAACAAGGGAAATTAAGGATAGTGTTAAATCCAAGGAAGAGGCATATGAATTGGCCAAAAAAAGCAGCAAACCTGAGGACTGGGAGAAATTTAGAATTCAGCAGAGGACAAAGGGTTTAATTAGGAGGGGGAAATAGAGTATGAGAGGAAGCTTGCCGTAAACATAAAAACTGACTGCAAAAGCTTCTATAGATATGTGAAGAGAAAAAGATTAGTGAAGACAAACGTAGGTCCCTTGCAATCAGATTCAGGTGAATTTATAATGGGAACAAAGAAATAGCAGACCAATTGAACAAATACTTTGGTTCTGTCTTCATGAAGGAAGACACAAATAACCTTCCGGAAGTACTAGGGGACCGAGGGGCTAGTGAGAAGGAGGAACAGAAGGATATCCTTATTCGGTTTGAAATTGTGTTAGGGAAATTGATAGGATTGAAGGCCAATAAATCCCCGGGGCCTGATAGTCTGTTTCCCAGAGTAATTAAGGAAGTGGCCCTAGAAATAGTGGATGCATTGGTGATCATTTTCCAACAGTCTATCGACTCTGGATCAGTTCCTATGGAGGGTAGCTAAAAAAGGAGGGAGAGAGAAAACGGGTAATTATCGACCGGTTAGCCTGACATCAATAGTGGGGAAAATGTTGAAATCAATTATTAAAGATGAAATAACAGCACATTTGGAAAGCAGTGACAGGATCGGTCCAAGTCAGCATGGATTTATGAAAGGGAAATCATGCTTGATAAATCTTCTGGAATTTTCTGAGGATGTAACTAGTAGAGTGGACAAGGGAGAACCAGTGGATGTGGTGTATTTGGACATTCAAAAGGCTGTCGACAAGGTCCCACACAAGAGATTAGTGTGCAAAATTAAAGCACATGGTATAGGGGGTAATGTACTGATGTGGATAGAGAACTGGTTGGCAGACAGGAAGCAAAGAGTCAGGATAAATGGGTCCTTTTCAGAATGGCAGGCAGTGCCTAATGGGGTGCCGCAGGGCTCTGTGCTGGGACCCCAGCTATTTACAATATATATTAATGATTTGGATGAAGGAATTGAGTGTAATATCTCCAAGTTTGCAGATGACACTAAACTGGGTGGTGGTGTGAGCTGTGAGGAGGACGCCAAGAGGCTGCAGGGTGACTTGGACAGGTTAGGTGAGTGGGCAAATGCATGGCAGATGCAGTATAATGTGGATAAATGTGAGGTTATCCACTTTGGGGCAGAAACACGAAGGCAGAATATTATCTGAATGGCGGCAGATTAGGAAAAGAGGAGGTGCAACGAGACCTGTGTGTCATGGTACATCAGTCATTGAAAGCTGGCATGCAGGTACAGCAGGCGGTGAAGGCGGCAAATGGTATGTTGGCCTTCATAGCTAGGGGATTTGAGTATAGGAGCAGGGAGATCTTACTGCAGTTGTACAGGGCCTTGGTGAGGCCTCACCTGGAATATTGTGTTCAGTTTTGGTCTCCTAATCTGAGGAAGGACGTTCTTGCTATTGAGGGAGTGCAGCGAAGGTTCACCAGACTGATTCCCGGGATGGCAGGACAGGCATATGAGGA
This sequence comes from Pristiophorus japonicus, assembly GCF_044704955.1. Lineage (NCBI taxonomy): Eukaryota > Metazoa > Chordata > Chondrichthyes > Pristiophoridae > Pristiophorus > Pristiophorus japonicus. Next base: position 62,119,052 of record NC_091998.1, on the reverse strand, counting down.
GAGACTGGATCAACTGGGCCTTTATTCACTGGAGTTTAGAAGGATGAGAGGGCATCTCATAGAAACATTTAAAATTCTGACGGGACTGGACAGGTTAGATGCAGGAAGAATGTTCCTGATGTTGGGGAAGTCCAGAATCAGGGAACACAGTCTAAGGATAAAGGGTACGCCATTTAGGACTGAGATGAGGAGAAACTTCTTCACTCAGACAATTGTTAACCTGCGGAATTCCTTACTGCAGAGAGTTGTTGATGCCAGTTCTTTGGATATATTCAAGAGGGAGTTAGATATGGTCCTTACGGCTAAAGGGATCAAGGGGTATGGAGAGAAAACAGGAAAGGGGTACTGAGGTGAATGATCAGCCATGATCTTGTTGAATGGTGGTGCAGGCTCGAAGGGCCGAATGGCCTACTCCTGCACCTATTTTCTATGTTTCTATGTTACTTGCATGCTAACTTTCAGTGATTCATGTACAAGGACACCCAGGTCCCTCTGAACATTTCCCAATCTCTCACCAATTAAAAAATACTCTGCTTTTCTATTTTTACTACCAAAGTGGATAACTTCACATTTCTCCACATTGTATTAATTTGCCATGTTCTTGCCCACTCACTTAGCCTGTCTATATCCCCTTGACGCCTCTTTGCATTCTCCTCACAACTTACTTTCCCACATCGCTTTGTATCATCAGCTAACTTGGATATACAGGTTGAACCTCCTTTATCCGGCACCACTCCCAACCACTGGGTGGTGCATGCGCAGAACTCCAACATGAACAAATTGAAGTCCTTCTTCGCTGCCGACACCCACCGTTGCTGGCCTGGCCCCGCGATCTACCACCTGGCCCCGCGATATCTACCACCTGGCCCTGCGATCTACCACCCCCCCCCACCCCCCTACCTCGATCTGTCTGTTGCACTCCAAACCAGTTGATAAATTCCCTGAATTCGATGGCCGACAACCTAGGGTTTTGAAAGAGGTGGCTATATAGTGGATGCATTGGTTGTCATCTTCCAAAATTCCATAGATTCTAGAACGGTTCCCCTGGATTGGAAGGTAGCAAATGTAACACCATTATTTAAGAAGGAGGGAAAGAGAAAATGGGGAACTACAGACCAGTTAGCTTGACATCAGTAGTAGGGAAAATGCTAGAATCTAATATTAAGGATGCAGAAATAGGGCACTTAGAAGCCAGCCAGCCAGCCCCGATATCCCCTTGCTCAGTACCTTCAGTACCTGTACTATCCAATTTAACGTGACCATCCCTCGTCTGGTAAAATCCCTTATCCGGCACAGGTCAGGTCCCGAAGGTGTCAGATAAGAGGTGTTCAACATGTATCACAACCAAATCATTGATACAGATTATGAATACCTGAGGCCAAAGCACTGATGCTTGCGGTACCCCACTAGTTGCCGTCTGCCAACCCGAAAGTGACCCGTTTAGTCCTATTCTCTGTTTTCTATCTGTTAGCCAATCCTCAATCCATGCTAGTATATTACCCCAATCCCATGAGCCATAATTTTGTCTAAAAACCTCTTGTCTGGCACCTTATCGAATGCCTTCTGAAAATCCAACATCCACTGGTTCCCCCTTATCTATCCTGCTAGTTACAACTTGAAAAAACACGAACTGATGTCAAACATGATTTTCCTTTCATAAATCCATGCTGACTCTGCAAAATCCTATTATTCTTTTCTAAGTGCCCTATTTCTGCATCCTTAATAATAGATTCTAGCATTTTCCCTACTACTGATGTCATGCTAACTGGTCTGTAGTTCCCCATTTTCTCTTTCCCTCCTTCTTAAATAATGGTGTTACATTTGCTACCTTCCAATCCAGGGGAACCGTTCTAGAATCTATGGAATTTTGGAAGATGACAACCAATGCATCCACTATATAGCCACCTCTTTCAAAACCCTAGGTTGTCGGCCATCGAATTCAGGGAATTTATCAACTTTCTGTCCCATTAATTTCTCCGGTATTATTTTTTTTACTCATACTAAGTATTAATTCTTTAAATTCTAGCCATTGCTCTTCTACCTTTTAATGTAGTTTCCCAATCTATTTTAGCCAACTCACCCTCATACCTATGTAGTTTGCTTTGTTTAGATCTAAAGACCCTAGTTTCGGATTCAACTAAATCCCTTTCAAACTTAATATAAAATTCTACCACATTATGGTTACTCTTCCCTGAAGGCCCCTTTACTACTATTAAGGTTATTAATTGACCCTTTCTCATTGCACAATACTAGATCTAAAATATCCAGTTCCCGAGTTGGTTCCTCAACATATTGATCCAAAAAATTATCTTGTATACTCTATACTGTCGAGAATGGAGATGCTGTGTAAGTGAGGGTCAAGGAAAGGACAGGCTTAAATATAAAAATTCTATTATTTTTGAGCGCTTTGAGACGTCCGGTGGTCGTGAAGAGCGCTATCGAAATGCAAACCTTTCTTTTCTTTTTAATAAGTATAGCAAATAGTGAACAAGGAAAGGTAGCAGAAATCGGGCACGGTGAAACAGGGGCTACCATACATTCCAGCTGACGTAGCAATCATCAGTCATAGAAAAAAAATGATTATATTTTGCTCAGATGTGGTTAAGAAACATGTGCACCATACCCCGTCCAAAATAATTACAGCTATATTCTTTCCAGTTGGCCTGAAGGTTCTTTAAGCTAGATTTAGAAAGACTAAAAAGGTTGGGCCACAATGAATTGCATGTCTGCACACATCACAATTTCTTTGAATTGGAAAGCCCAACACTGATATTCAACGGGACTACTTTGAAGCACCTCCTGGTAACCGATGAAATGGTTGACAGTAGGTTTCTGCCTCTCAGAGGAGAATGGCATATGGGGCTAGATTTTCCACTTTTTTTGCATTCTTAACACCCGCTTATCGTCCATTTTACTGTTGAAATTACATACAACGCCCATATATCGCCTATTTAGCCACAAAATGGAAACTGACGGGCATTTTTCGGAAACTTATCGGCAAACATTACTTTCCCCATGTACGTAAAGCCGGGAAAAAAATAATACCACCCGCCCACTTTTTTTGGGTGGAATCATCAGAATGGGCGAAATCAACGCCCATAATATCGCCCAGCGTTACTTTCCGCACGGAATTAGCGCAGAGATTCAATAATACAGCCCGCCCATTTTTTTTGTCGTAAAGATCACATTTGCCAAAACTAACACCCAGGAGTTCGCCCACCATCACTTTCACCACCTCGCACACATATTGCCCACAATATTGCTCGCCCAAAAAACTGCCCGGAAAAAGTGGAACTGTTCTGAACTAAAGCCAGCAGTGTGGGTGCCATTTTTTAAATCGCAGGTCGCTTCATTCAAAAGGCTGCTTCAACTTCTGGGGAGTTTGGATTGACTCTGGAGTTCTTCTCAGGTGAAGTGACCATCTCAACAGACATATTTTTAGATTCTATAGACTATTTGGGGTTTACTCTAGGTGAATTTTAGTGAGGAAATTATTGGTTCTGATCAATCGCCATTATACTTTGATTGTAATGGGGCCAGCCATTTCTCAGCCTGCATCAATTAATTTTCAGATGTTGCAGAGTGCAGATGGCTCAATGTGTGATGCACATCATTATGTGCCCAATTTAAGACGTGCAAGAATGAGGAGAATACACACCCCGCACGTACAGGGAAAAGAGGTCTTATCTCAACGTGTCCGAGCACACCTGCCTTCCACAAGGTGCTGATCAATGAAATATGTGAGCTCATCAGGCCACATATGCAGCCTGCCATCAGGACATGTGTCGGTCGAGGTCAAGATCACCGCGGCACTGTCTTTCTACACGCCCGGTTCCTTTCGGGCTTCTGCAGTCGAGATTTTCCCTCTGTCTCACCATGCCGCCCATTGCTGCACTAGACAGGTCACTGAGGCCCTGTACGCGCGAAGGATGGACTTTATCAGCTTCCCCATGACCACGGAGGCTCAGACTGACAGGGCTAGAGCATTCTATCACATTGCTAAGTTCCCCAGGGTGCAGGGAGCAAATATAGTGCACTCGCATCACCATGCGGCCACCTTCTCAGGACCCGGAGCTTTTTTGTAACAAAAGGATTTCACTCCCTGAAGGCCCAACTAGTTGTCAACCACGACCAGATCATAATGGCAATGAATGCCAAATGTCCAGGCAGCTTCAATGAGGCTCACATCCTGCGTGAAAGCGCTGTCTCTGACATCTTTAAGAGTCAGCCACAAGGACAATGCTGGATGCTTGGTGACAACTGATATGGCCTAGCCACCTGGCTGATGACCCTCCCTGCGTGACACCCACACCGAGGCTGAGAAGCGATACAACTAGAGCCATACGCAATGTGGTCCAGAAAATAATAACTGTGCTTAAGCAGTGCTTCAGATGTCTTGTCCACTCAGGAGGGGAGCTACAATACAACCCTGAGCATGTAGGTAAATTCGTGGTCGTGTGCTCCATGCTGTACAATCTGGCTATCAGGAGGGGCCAAGAATTGCCAGAAGGGACTGATGCTCCACCTCAGGAGAGGAAGAGGAGGACGCTGACTTAGGGCCAGGCAATCAGGCTGGCTGTGCAACCATGCCAACAAGCCCCTTCAGATTGCAGGAAAGGGCCCGTGGTGGCTACATAGCTGCATGACTCTTACGGGAGGAGCTGATATCTGAACGATTTGCCTGAAAGAATGTTGCTGTGAGTGACTATGCTGACACACTGCTGTTTGTGTGCAGCTTAGACATTAATGGTGCCCATCATCTTGGTGCCAGTTAAAGTTTACGTTGATTGAAGTTAAGTTGTATTTAACCCTTTCATGTTAAGGAATCACCAGTGTGTAACGGTCCAGCTATCTGAGACAATGCGCAACAAGGTTATGTTCAATAAAAAAAAATTTATACCAACATTGGTCTGAAGTATCACGGGCAAAAACACCCAACCCCTGCCCACACACATTTTTTCCACCATTGATATCAATCAAATGTTCAACATGTCCAGCAACACAGAATACAAAGGCAAAGTAGGAGCGTGGTCCCCTCCCCCATACATTACAACAAATTGTATACACCCAGATGGAGATATAACACAGCCAGCACCTGCGGACATGCACCTCACTTTCCTTCCCCGCTCTCCTTCTTCTCCCCACCTCTACCCCTTCCCCTCCTCACTCACGGCGCCTGGCCGAAGAGCTCCTCAGGCGATGCCTAATTGTGGGGGATGAAGGCAGAGGCAGTGGTTGCACGGGTATGGGAGCAGGGAGTGCCGAGGGGATCTTGGTCCTGCCTCTCATCTGTCATTCGCAGTGGTGGTGTGGAACCCTAGGGGAGGAGTGCCGTGTTCTGGGACCACTGGGAGGCCTGTGCCAGCCGTGTTCCTGGCTATCGCCTCCAGCGCCTCCGCCATCCGCGGAACGTACTCAGTCACGGTGGCCAGCTGTCGGGATATGCCCCCCAATGCTTCGATGAGCTGGTCACCAATGTCTACAGTCCTCCTGGTCAACTGTACCATCTCTCTGCTCTCATGTGGCGCTCGTGGACCAGACCTGACACGTCCACGAAACCTCCACCAGGTCGGCGCCATCCTGGGGACAAATGGGGTGCCCTGTGGCGAGGTGCTTGGGCCCGGTACCTCCAGAGTGGAGGTGGGAATGATCGGAGGAGCACTAGATGGCCTTGGGGTGGAATGGCTTCTGGAGCGTGGCGATGCAGGTTCCTCGAAGTCTGCGCTCTCATCCGTAGAGAACAGACCCAGCGGATTGACAGGCGAGAATCGGACCTCTTCAGCACCAGATGTAGTATCGTCTGGCGAGTCCGGCTCCGGCCCCGTGCCCCCACCCTCTGGCCTCTGTGGTCTTGCCTGGGGCCGCGCTGCTGGCTGAACTGCAAAACACAAATTAGGTTATTAGAGAAGGGAGTGCTAGGGTCACAAGGTGATTCCAGCGCTACACACAGCATATGCACGACAAAAGCACCACCGCTATCAAGATCATCACAGGCATCACATTTCATGACCATCAACACATTCTGCATTGCAATGATTTTCATTCGGCCAGCATTATTTATAGGACAATTTTAGAAATCATCTATCATATATGATTGTTCGGCTATCAGTGGGTGTGGCGTCTATTGACTTTACGTCACGCAATGGTGTAAACTTTACTCACGTCGCTTCACTTCAGGGTCTGCATATGCTTCCGTGGCTGTCCGGGGGTGCTTTCCCATGAGTGCGAGCACCCGCTCCTCCATCTCGCTGGGGACTGGTGGCCCCTCACCCATTCACCTCTGCACGGACCTCATCGTCGATAGCTTCTTCTGTAAAAGGTGAAAGGACGACATGGCATGAGATCATTGCGTGATATCATTGCTAGGTACTGTCACAGAGACTGATACAACACATAACCGACAGATGTAATCATGATTATTTTGATCATTATCATTCTTTACCTAAAGACGTACACAGTGACCGCAGGCTTTGACTACAACATTCCTGGTAAAAGTACAAGACCTCACATCTGCTGATAGTCACTCATGACTGTTACAAATCAAATTATATAAATACATAAGTACATGTAAATAAATGTAATACTTACTCTTGCGGATCCCACAAGGTCGTTCCATCATTTGCGGCATTGGTTGCCCTCACGCACCTCGTTGGTCGCCGACGAGACCACCTCTGTTATCTCAGCCCATATCTTCTGGTAGGTCTTTGGGGTGGGCTTCCCACGCCCTCCCTGTGTCACATCACCCTAGCGTGACTCGACCTCTTGCAGGAGGGAATCATTTGCCTCGTCCGAGAACCTCCTCATTCTTTTGCGCCCTCCAATGTGCTCCTCTCCCAGCTCACTGCTCTCTCCAGCGTCAGTCTCCACAGCGTGCTGTGTTGCCTCCTCCTCTCCCTCCATTATAGGCCAAATTCAGGCAAATATGTGGCTGGTAACAGCTAATTTTTGTTTCCTATTTGCTCTAAAGCTCTAAACTCTCCCGTTCTCCTCCCAAAGCAGCCACACCACACCCACACATGCCTTCGGTGCCTCTCATCTCCTTCTCTCTCTGTCTCCTCTTCTGCGCATGTCATGATGACCCTTGACCTCCTGAATCGCGGGAATCGAGCGTTGCCATGCCGTTGCTAAGGACGGCAACACTTTACGGCAGAAGGTCAGAGAGATGTAATGCTACCTCCCATTTCATAGTGCTCGCGGTAACACCCAATTTCAAAAATGGAGACTGGGTGCTTTGAGAATGGGCGAGAAGCTGGCGATATGAAAACCCATTTTTACCGCCCACGCTGGAAATAACGCCCATTTTTGGGCGACCTGCACAAAAGTGTAAAATCCAGCCCATGGTGTTTTCATTAAAACCTATCAATTCAATAAGGTAATTATTGTTACTTTTCCAGGGCGCTATATAAATGCAAGCCTTTCTTTTCTTTTTAATGTATAGCAAATAGTGAACAAGGAAAGGTAGCAGAAATAGGGCACGGTGAAACAGGGGCTACCATACAATTCTAGCTGACGTATCAATCATCAGTCATAGAATAAAATGATTATATTTTGCTCAGATGTGGATAGAAACAAGTGTTGGTGTAGAAAGGCTATGCATGTGCCTGCCCCCAGGCCTCTAGCCATATGTCGGTGAGCAGGCAATTTCTCCTGATTTCCTGTGGAGAAACCCAGTCCAAAGTGCCACCTGCCATGCATTTCTGTTTACTGGCGAGAAGTTATCAACCGGGAACAATTCCCGTAACTGCACAAGGAGCCCAAACAACAAACCAAGATTAAAGTCTGCTGGGGTAGGAAGTAACCAGTTATAAATTATTAATGACATTTTGCCCAATTTGTGAGCTGACACCCGACAGTTGTGTAGTATAGTCCCCTTTCAGCTTCAAGTACCTAAATACCGTTTGTGCTCCTGGTCATAGCGAATCCCTGCTGTTTTATATTCAGCCTGTAGCCAGCAACACAGCTCAGGTTTGCGCTTGTCCCAACCCACGTAGCAGCCCTCGAAGTTATTAGACGGAGACCGATGGCAAGGTATAACGATCTTTAATTGCGGACGTCCGGGAATACTTCTCATCACAGCCGTCTGTGAGTGGAGATGTTCCCCGAATAGCAAAATCGTACATCATTCATACATTTCATAGATCCCTTTGCTTCCCGGTACAAGCTCCCCAGGATCTCAAGGCAACCTTAGACCTTAACTGGGATGACTTCATTGGGTTAGAATTTGCTGATCGTACATGGCACCTAAAAGTCTGTTTAGAGTCTTTTCACAGAGTCTTATCAATATCTGTTTAGCGTCTTCCATAGTGTCTTATCTTGTCGGACCGGACGTACCTTAATGCTATCTAGTGTTTTAGTACATCAATGTTGAATCAGAGGCCTCTGGGTCCTTGGTACTGGAATATGTTAGAATGTGAGGTCAGCTACAGACCTTCTGCCCCTTTTGCTGAGCCGATGTAGAAGCCGACACTTTAAAACTTATTTCGCTTATACCCCTAATGCCAATTTTCTCTTACAAACATCAATGAAGCAAAGAGGAAGGAAGGCACAAGCCATGTAACTGATTTGCTGAAATCACCACGATCCGTACAGCTACAGACCTATGAATTTGTTTTGAAAATTGACTTCAGTTATGTGGAGAGACAAGAGAAGCTGGGGTTGTTCTCCTTGGAGCAGAGAAGGTTAAGGGGAGATTTAATAGAGGTGTTCAAAACTATGAATGGTTTTGATAGAGTAAATAAGGAGCAACGGCTTATACTGGTAAGAGGGTTGGTAACCAGCGGACACAGATTTAAGGTAATTGGCAAACGAACCAGAGGGGGAGGTGAGAAGAAATATTTTTACGCAGCGAGCTATGATGATCTGGCCTGCACTGCCTGAAAGGGCGGTGGAAGCAGATTCAACGCAACTTTCAAAAGAAAATTGGATATATACTTGAAAAGGAAACATTTGCAGGGTTATGGAGAAAGAGCAGGGGAGCGGGCCCAGTGTTCCCTTTAAGCTGCGTGGCCGCGCAGCGGTCCGGAGGTCCCGCGCAGGCTGCTTGCTGGCTTTACAATGGGAGAAAACGCGCATGTGCGGAAATTTGAATGGGCCACGCAGCCAAAAAAAAATTAGAGGGAACATTGACTGGGACTAATCAGATAGCCAATACAGGCACGATGAAATGAATGGCCTCCTTCTGTGCTGTGCTATGATCTAGACTAGCATTTTACACTTAACAATAAAGTTGAACAAAGGCTTCCCCCAGGCCTTTGTTACCTCTAGACTTGACTATTCCATCGCACTCCTGGCTGGCCTCTCACATTCTACCCTACGTAAACTAGAGGTGATCCAAAAAAGTTGTGCCCGTGTCCTAACTTGCACCGAGTCCCGCTCACCCATCACCCCTGTGCTCGCTGACCTACATTGGCTTCCAGTTAAGCAATGCCTCGATTTCAAAATTCTCATCCTTATTTTCAAATCCCTCCACGGCCTCGCCCCTCCCTATCTCTGTAATCCCTCCCCCCCCACCTCGATGTCTGTGCTCCTCTAATTCTGTCCTCCTGAGCATTCCAGATTGTAAACGCTCAACCATTGGTGGCCGTGTCTTCTGTTGCCTAGGCCCCAAGCTCTAGAACTCCCTGCCTCTCCGCCTCTCTTTCCTCCTTCAAGATGTTCCTTAAAACCTACTTCTTTGACCAAGCTTTTGGTCACCTGCGCTAATTTCTGCTTATTCGGCTTGGTGTCAAATTTGTATCGCATAATACTCCTGTGTAGTGCCTTGGGACCTTAATTACGTTAAAGGCGCTATATAAATATAAGTTGTTGTTGTTGAATGAATGCTACATCATACAGATTCAAATGACACAACGGGCCGGATTGTGCATGGATAATAATGGTGAGGCCAACAGCGCTCACCGTTATAACAGAGTAAATCGGACACAACTTCCGACATCCACACAGGCGCAGTTAAAATCAGAAAGTTGCGATCACAGATACCCCACTCTCCACAGGGCACACTGTTGCAACCCTCACCAATAGACTCGGCACTGAAAGGAATGCAATGGCGTGAATTTAGGGTACTTGCCTACTAAAGACGGCAGAAAAAATTAGGACTGGTGCATTCAGGTGTAAGTGAACTTCTAACGGCGTGATAAGTGATAGTTACTGCCAAACAACCTCTCTGGCCCTGAAAATTTAGTTTCACCACTATGGAGTCTCATTCCTTCAGAAGTTAATTAGTGTTGAAGATTTTATTTTCAATTAAAATATTTTTTTTAACTTTTTCTGTCCATCTCTTTAATCTCTCTCTGTCTTAATCCCATCTGTCTTTCCCAAACTTTCTTCCGCTTTCTGCACACGATTTAAATCTAATTTATACTTCCCGGTTTACATCCTATGGGGCCGAAATTCAGGGTCCAGATAAGGGCCGTTACCGCCGTTTTGCGGCAGCCATGTGGTGGAATTGAGTGGCCGCCGCGTTGCATGTCGATTGGCCGCCACAATCCAAATTCATCTCTGGGATTTTTCGGGCGGTCCCCACTTCCGCCCCACTGCTGCCGACCACCCCAAGCACGTCATTACAAAGCGCGCAACGCCTCCATCCCATCCGCGCGAAATTTACCTTAAAAATTCCACGATCCGCCGCACGGTGCCCCAGACAGCTTTTTCCTTGTTGTGAGAGAGCTACAGCATCGCGGCGGGCCTTCAAGGGGAAGGCGCACTTCCGCGGCCGCCATGTCTTTTTTTTTGCCGGCCAATGTCTCAATCGGCCGGACAATTAGGGCCCCGGGTTCGGCCGGACCGCCAACAGGGTGCCAGGTCCCTGGCCCGGCCGAAACCCTCCCTGGTGGCCCGGTGGCTGAGCCTTTTAAAAAAAAATCGCTGCTTCTCTCCCTTTAAATGAGAGGAGAGACATGGTGACACACACGCGCACTGACATCACCACCACTCCGCCGCTGAGTGACGACAGTGGAGACTCGATCCCACTCCCACCCCTCACCAGCACCGCACTTCCGCCCCACCCCATTATGACCAACCACTAGTCCACTCCAAAAAGAAATTGCCAAAGAGGTGAAAATGGATCAAGAGTCCGTCTCGTCGGACCAGACGGTAAAAACATCTAGAAAAAAAGGTAGGTGCGCCAACTTTCAGGCAGGCCTGAATTTCGGCCCCTGTAGGTCTCGGCGAGGATTCTTCAATCTGGTTGAGTGAAGAGCCTTACAGTTTCTTGCCCTGCTCACAGATGACACAGATGCCTTGTAGAGGGCGCCGTTCTGGACCAGACACCAGATTAGAGCAAGTCTCCGCTCTAAAGCCCGTGAGCAGCTGTCAGCGAGGTGAGTGCAAAATCTGGGCCTATGTATAGAAATAAACAACTACACAGCAGTTCAGACTTTGAACTTATCCGCACTCCCAAAGTTACACACAAAATCCTTTCCAAGCATTAGAATATTGTCTATTTCATCAGGTCAACACAGTGACTGGACATGTCACTGTTTCAAAATATTTCAATTACAACAAATAATAGAAGTATAATTGTTCAATACAAGCAGCTACAAATATGAATGGCAGAAATATTCTAAGCACATGTAGAATCTCTCTGCCCATTACATCTCAACTCTTTGCAGCTGGTGACCAGGTGCAAATGGTCTTAAAGGCAAAAAGAAAATATTGGAAGGTGCAAGTGTTCCAAACTCAGTTTTCATGGCAGCTGCTGTTTCTGATGGAAACCTCAAATTTAAAGTTCCATTTTAAATAATGTGCAGAAGCTAAGTTTGGATGAAGAAGGTCCTTTAACATGTTTGATCTCATCCTTCCATCATCCCTTACAGTATCTATTGGTTTCTTAATTTAATGCAGAATCCTGGCCTCAACTAACGATCCTGGCCATCCATTCCAACTGCTAATCACCCTGTGTAAATGGAAATCTTTCCCGGTGCCTGTTTTAAGTACACCCTCAACCACCTGAACCCTCTTGTTTGCTGCCCTGGCGTATCTTAAGCATGGTTTACATCCTCTGTCTCAATCCAAGACCTAGAAGGGCCCCTCAGGAGAGGCCTCTTTTTGATAAACAGCACTACAAATACTATCATGAAGAAGGATTGTCTTTGTGCTAAACTTAATTCCTGGGTAGAATTTTTCCTTATTTCTGTAAATGTACACACTAATGTTTAACTCTTAACCTGACTACAAGTAAGCAATTCAATAGCCTTTTATTTGTATAGTTTAATCTCTTAAGAATACAACTACTTTCTGAAACCATAAATGTTATTTTGTTCCACCAGATTACTCATCCAACCATCCCAATCACTGATGTGTCAATGTGTTTCTCAAATAAGGACAGTAAAAAGTTGAAAGTTCATACATTTGTTTTTTCCAGTGGCTCAGTTAGTAGACACAGACTGTACTCCAGCCACACAGACGAGAACCAGTTGCAGAAGCAGTACTACAATTGACTTCAGACACTCTGGGTTCTCACTTTTAATTGTTATCCGTTGGCCTTGCTGAAACGTGAAAGTATATGGCCACTGGGAAAGGAGAGATTCAAGCCTTGTCTAGGATATTAAATGGTCTGTCAATGCATTGAGCAAGAGAGAAAGTACCAGAATTAGAAAAAGATAGTCAACTCATTCTGCATCGGTCAGCCTCATAGCTACCAGCTTTAAAGCACCACAAACAGGATAATAACCATAGCTCCTCAACTTTCCAATTTTGTTCCACTTCAGCTTGAAAGCTACCATCCTACATGCTCTTCCTCCTCCCTACGTTCTCACAATGTTTTAATCAAGCCATTGCATTATGTTCGATTGTAAGTAATTCTTTCTTGGGACCATAAAACTGTGGAACTCTTTGCGACCCCCAGTCTCTCTGTTTTCCAACAATCTTCAGGCATTTAAAAGCCAAGCTGGACATCGCTTAAATCACTACCTCTTGATTTACCTCCTTTCCTGTCCTACTCTCTGACCTTGCTGGTGCCCTGCACCGTGGACCTTGGCCCTTTACCTTGGTTCTTTAATTGAAAAGAAAAATAACCTTGAACTCTTTGTGAAATTTTTTTTTTATTCATTCATGGGATGTGGACATTGCCGGCAAGGCCAGCATTTATTGTTCATACCTAGTTGCTCTCGAGAAGGGCAATTCGCCTTCTTGAATAAGTGGCATTTCAGATGGCTGTGAGTCTGGGGTCACATGTAGGCCAGACCGGGTAAGGATGGCAGATGTCCTTCCCTAAAGAACACTAGTGAACCAGATGGATTTTTACAACAATCCGGTAATTTCATGGTCACCATTAACTGAGACAGCTTTTATTCCAGATTGATTTAATTTAACTGAATTTAAATTCCTCAGATTTTAACTTATGTATCCGGATCGCAGTAAGTTTCTATGATTCTACTACAGCTGAGGAAGTGAGCACATCACATGAGAGCATACTAAGTACTGAGGCAAGCCTGTATAATCTCAGTTTTAAAGTAATGGCCCTGAAATTCCAGCCTCCCCGGGTCTGTACGGAGGTGTACGGACCCAGGAAGGCACGCAATGCGCATGTGCTGATAACTGGCTTTTCCGATCTGTCAAGTTTCTAGCTTGACAGATCGCACACATCTCGGGGAGAAGGACATTCCCATGGCAGAGATTGGGCCTACTTCTACCAGCGTAAGAGTTTTAAAACTTAGCAAAAATATATAAAAATAAAATTTAAAAAAACATATTTATGTTAAAAACCCTGCCCACTCAGGTAGTTTTATTTTAAACCATAATTAAAACTTTTTTTTTTTAAATCAGCAAATATTTTCTTTTTCAAAATCATTTCTATCCACTTTAATTCCTATAATGTATTTCTGTGAAGTGTTTTTTTATTTTTTTATGTAGTGTTTGGGTGTCATGGGGTGTTTCTCTATTACTATGAATGAGAAAATACTTCACCGTGATTGGGTGCCCAGGCCCATGTGACTCCTGCAGAGGAGGGCTCGAGTCCGGAATCTCTGGGGCCGCCCATTTAAAACTGAGATGAGGAGAAATTCCTTCTCTCAGAGGGTTGTAAATCTGTGGAATTCTCTGCCCCAGAGAGCTGTGGAGGCTGGGTCATTGAATATATTTAAGGCGGAGATCGACAGATTTTTGAGCGATAAAGGGAGTAAAGGATTATGGGGAGCGGGCAGGGAAGTGGAGCTGAGTCCATGATCAGATCAGCCATGATCTTATTGAATGGCGGAGCAGGCTCGAGGGGCCGAATGGCCGACTCCTGCTCCTATTTCTTATGTTCTCAAGGGCAATTAGGGATAGGCAATAAATGCTGGCCTTGCCAGCACCGCCCACATCCTGGAATGAATTTTTAAAAGCATGTAAAATTTAGGCTTTTGTGAAATGGCATTTCAGTTAATCAGAACTCACCCTTTTTAATGATTCTGAAGTGTAGTCTGGATGAGTCAAAAGAATATCCATATCACCACTGGACTCAGCACCTAGAGACAAGAGGGGTTGAGATAATGAGGGAAACTCCTTTCAACCTGCACTGGCTATTGTAGTTTCTCCTTTCAGCGGTCTATGAAACATATAGAAATGGCGGACAGGTAAAGACTAGCTGGTCCATCGAGCCTGTCCCATATAGTCATGACTATAGTGACATCTGGGAGTCCCTGGCCAAAGACCGCCCTAAGTGGAGGAAGTGCATCCGGGAGGGCGCTGAGCACCTCGAGTCTCGTCGCCGAGAGCGTGCGGAAATCAAGCGCAGGCAGCGGAAAGAGCGGGCGGCAAACCAGTCCCCATCCACCCATCCCCTCAACGACTATCTGTCCAACCTGTGACAGAGTCTGTGGCTCTCGTATTGGACTGTTCAGCCACCAAAGAACTCGCTTCAGGAGTGGAAGCAAGTCTTCCTCGATCCCGAGGGACTGCCTATGATGATGATGATATAGTTATGGTGAAACTGAGCATCGTGACCCCCATCAGCAACCGTCCCCCTCCCCCCACCATTTCAGAGGGAAATAATTATAAATGGAAATAAACAGACGATCAAAACACTCCCAAACAAGTGGCCATGAATCACATTGCCTGATGACCCAGCTGCCTTTTTAAGCTCCATTAGCGTCCATAGTGTTAGCTGTGGCTCAGTGGGTAGCACACTCGTCTGAGTCAGAAGGTTGTTGGTTCAAGTCCCACTCCAGGAACTTGAGCACATTAAAAAAAAATCTAGGCTGACACTCCAGTGCCATGCTGAGGGAGTGCTACACTGTCGGAGATGCCGTCTTTCAGATGAGACATTAAACCAAAGCCCCGTCTGCTCTCAGGTGAACATAAAGATCCCATGGCACTATTTCACTAGTTCTCCCTGGTGTCTTGGCCAATATTTATCCCTCAATCAACATAACAAAAACAGATGATCTGGTTATTATCACATTGCTGTTTGTAGGAGCTTGCTGTGTGAAAGTTGGCTGCCACATTTCCCACATTACAACAGTGACTACAATCCAAAAGTATTTCATTGGCTGTAAAGCGTTTTGAGACATCCGGTGGTTGTGAAAGGCGCTATATAAATGCAAGTCTTTTTTTCTTTATAGCTAGGAACTCATCTTGCCCCCTTTTGAGCTCTTGAAGTGAATAGTGTTCCCTTCAAAAACCAGCAACTTGTTCCAGAAGTAGATGACTCTGCAAAAATAAAATCTTTCTGGCATTTAACCGAGTCCTATGCTTATTTAACTTGCATACACATCCCATAATCCTCTCAGACGGGAAAGGTTACCCTTTTTCAGATGCTAACGAACATACTACGTATTTCCAGAATTTTGTCTTTTTATTTCAGATTTCCAGCATTCACAACTTTTTTCTCTTAAATTTTTATTAATTTTATTATTTTTCCCAGGTTTCATTAATACACTAATGATTATAATACTCATAAATCTGATAGAGCGAATGAAGAAAGTTTTCCTGGACCTTGTTAGACTAAAATTAGAGTATTTGCTAGGTTGAAATGATTTATTTGCGAGAAACATTTATAATATTTATTATTTTTGAAGCCATTACACATTATGTTGGTGACTTCCATTTTAAAAACCCTATTAATCAGTATTACATTGAGTTAATTTTACAGCAGATTCTAGGTGGTGTAATGTATGCACACGTGAGTATGCTCACAGGTTCGTAGAGCTGATGATAGGGGAGTCCGTGTTCCATGTTTTTATTGAATGTTCGAGGTTGCAGCCCCTCTTCCAATATTTGATGGGGCTGCTCCTCAAATTCTGGTTGCACTTCAGTCCCATGCTCCTAATCTTTGGGCACCCTGTGCGGAGGGGAACGGATAGGTCCGAGGGCCTCCTCGTGGGACTGCTCCTGGGCATGGCCAAGGGTCCATCAGCCGGTCCAGGCAGCGGGCGATCAAGGGCGATCAGCCCGACTGCCTGCCTCTCTTCCGCTGTTACATCCGAGCCAGGGTGTCCCTGGAGATGGTGCACGCGGTGTTCACCAGTACACTCGCGGCCTTCCGCGAGAGGTGGGCGCCGGAGGGACTGGAGTGCATCATCACCCCCGGCAACCAAATTTTAATTTGAACCATGTCCAAAGTTTAATTTGTTTAAGTTTGTCGATTTTAGTGACCGCCCCCCTTCCTTTAGCCAGAGGGCACTTGTATCATTTGCATTTTTAGTGCCCTCAATAAAAAATAAGGGGGCACTTGAAAAGTTTTTGGAGTGTGACCCCCCCTCTTTAATCAGGGGGCACTTGATTACTGATACAGCACAAGATAGTTGTAGAGCTGTTGAGTAGGGAGTGGCTTAGCCAGTCACATGATGGTCACAAGACTCAATAAAGCCCTAGCCAGTTGGGTTCGGGGGATCCACGATGAGGCAGGTGGTTGTGAGCCTGATGGATGAACTAGTAATGTGTGGTGTGATTGTTAAACCTTTGCTAATAAACCAACTAGTTCTTAATAGCAATGTGCTGCTATGAATTCTTAAGCAAAGAACCCTTAAAGCAAATACATTATTGGTGGCACTTCCAATTATCTTTCCAGGAGAGTTGCCAGTTCCATGTTCAAAGCTGAAAGAAGTGTGTACCAACCTCGTCTGAAACTGCCACAAACGGTGGCGACGTAGTTTGGATCGAGCTTCTCCACCTCCAACAGAACCATGGCCTAAGGAGTCAATGGTGACAAGAAATAGTTACAATCGACAGGAGGAGGAGGTCGAGGCGAGGTACTCCAACATGCTGTGCCTCGGGATGCCAGAGCTTCAATTCGCACTATAGTTTCCCCTAGCAGTAAATTCCCAATCTCACCGGTACCAATAAGGGAAAGTAGGGAGAGGATACCAAATCCTTCTCTTATTATTCTGTTATGACTGGGCTTTCAGTAAAGTGGAACAGTGGGTATATAACATTTTCATTATATATCCAGTTGTACGATGAAAATCACCCAACAGTATAATTCTAGACTCTGCCCTTTCCAAACTTGAGCTGTCTGTGGAGAGCGCATTTTGAGGTATATAACACTAGGATGAAATTCTGGTGGGGACAGAGCTTCCACTGGTGGGGGAGAGCAATGAGGTGATTGAAAGTAGCTCAGAGGGAGCATCAATCCTGGACTGCAACAGCTCAGAGGAAGTGTTCCTTACAAATCGAAAGAGACTCCAGTTTACTTTTCACACTTCACATTTCAGACCATTTTCTATCAGAACAGCTGTCTTTAAATCAGTGGTCTGCAAAGGCTCTTTGGAGCAAAATTGGCCACCGCCCTGTTTTGGGTGGTAATTTTTTTCTTAGAACACTTAGCGCCTGGCAAGATAGGTTGCCAAATTGTGGCAAATTGTGTGTTTTTGCCCCGGGGGGGGGGGGGGTTTAAATGAGGCGCTAATAGCCTCAGTTGAGTGTTGCAGGGGCTCTATTTGCAGCTACTTACCCAATTTCAGCTGAGTTCCATTCATCAATCAACCTTCAATCCTTAACTCCAGCTCCATTTAAAGGGGTGGTCATTTGAACCTGCTGATGCTCCTTTTCAGCATTGCTCAACTTAGTCACTGATTTGTGGAGTCCAGGAAGGAGGTGAAATGGTTGCTGCAAATCCCCCTTCAAGGGAGAGGGCCACCAGATTCAGAGATGTGGCTTTGGAGGCACTGGTGGGGACAGTAGAAACCAGGAGGGCCTCCATCTATGCGTGCTCACAAAGTGATGTGAAACATAGAAACATAGAAAATAGGTGCAGGAGTAGGCCATTTGGCCCTTCTAGCCTGCACCGCCATTCAATGAGTTCATGGCTGAACATGCAACTTCAGTACCCCATTCCTGCTTTCTCGAATAGTAAGGACTTCATCTAACTCCTTTTGAATATATTTAGTGAATTGGCCTCAACAACTTTCTGCGGTAGAGAATTCCACAGGTTCACCACCTGTGTTAACATCTGGGTGAAGAAGTTTCTCCTCATCTCGGTCCTAAATGGCTTACCCCTTATCCTTAGACTGTGACCCCTGGTTCTGGACTTCCCCAACATTGGGAACATTCTTCCTGCATCTAACCTGTCTGAACCCATCAGAATTTTAAACGTTTCTATGAGGTCCCCTCTCATTCTTCTGAACTCCAGTGAATACAAGCCCAGTTGATCCAGTCTTTCTTGATAGGTCAGTCCCGCCATCCCGGGAATCAGTCTGGTGAATCTTCGCTGCACTCTCTCAATCGCAAGAATGTCCTTCCTCAAGTTAGGAGACCAAAACTGTACACAATACTCCAGGTGTGGCCTCACCAAGGCCCTGTACAACTGTAGCAACACCTCCCTGTCCCTGTACTCAAATCCCCTCGCTATGAAGGCCAACATGCCATTTGCTTTCTTAACCGCCTGCTGTACCTGCATGCCAACCTTCAATGACTGATGTACCATGACACCCAGGTCTCGTTGCAGTCAATGGCACCCTACACCATGAGGAAGTCCACTATCCTGACGAAGCCAGATGCACGCTTGTGCTGCTTCTCTCTGCTCATGGGGAAGGACATGTAGTTCCTCCTCCTTCTGTACAGAGCATCTGTGACCTCGTGGATGGAGCAACGGACAGCAAACTGGGAGATGTCGGAGATATCTCCTGTTGCATTTTGTGATATACATCAATGATCTAGACTTGAATATAGAGGGTGTGATTAAGATCGACTGTGTGGTTGATGATGAAAAAGAAAGCTGCGGACTGCAGGAAGATATCAATTAACTGGTCAGATGGGCAGAACAGTGGCAAATGGAATTTAATCCAGAAAAGTGTGAGGTAATGCATTTGGGGAGGGCGAATGGTAGGATACTGAAAAGTGTAGCGGAACAAAGAGACCATGCAGTGCATGTCTACAGATCCCTGAAAGTAGCAGGCCAGGTGGTTAAGAAGGCATACGGAATGCTTGCCTTTATTGGCGGAGGCATAGAATACAATAGCAGGGAGGTTATGCTTGAACTGTATAAAACACTAGTTAGGCCACAGCTGGAGTACTGCATGCAGTTCTGGTCACCGCATTACAGGAAGGACGTGATTGCACTGGAGAGGGTACAAAGGAGATTTACGAGGATGTTGCCAGGAGTGGAGAATCTAAGCTATGAGGACAGATTAGATAGGCTGGATTTGTTTTCATTGAAACAGAGGAGGCTGAGGGGAGACCTCATTGAGGTATAAAATTATGAGGGGTCTAGATATAGTAGATAGAAAGATATAATTGGTAGAAGGTTAAGAGGGGATTTGAGGGGAAATTTCTTCACGCAGAAGGTTGTGGTGTTCTGGAACTCACAGCCCGAAAGGGTGGTAGAGGCAGAAACCCTCACCACTTTTTTTAAAAAAGTACTTGGATATGCAGTTACGGACCTAGAGCTGGAATGTGGAATTAGGCTGGATAGCCTCTTGTTGGCGGGCATGGACACAATGGGCCAAAATGGCCTCCTTCCGTGCTGTAAACTTCTATGATTGCTCCCTGGAAAGATCCATTGACGTAGGAATTGAGCGCGATGATGACCTTGAGAGTCACTGAGAGAGCCGTCCTCACCCTGGTCTGAGGCTCGAGGTCTGGTTGCAGAAGATGGCAGAGCTCTGTAACCACGTCCTTGCTGAAATGCCTTTGCACACACTGCTCCTCAGTAAAATTGATATAGGAGAACTGCTGCCGGAATACCCACGAAGAGCACTGTGGTGCCTTCTTCCTCTGGCCACATTTTGCTGTGCTTGTGTCTCTGCTTCTCCCCGTTCTGCTGCCTGTGCCTTGCTCCCTTGTGCCTCTCCCTCTCCCTCTCCCTCTCCCTATGCCTTTCCCTTTGTAACTATCACTGCCTTTATCTCTGCCTAAGCATCCTCTGACGGTGACATCGGAACAGGAGGTCAAGTGCCAGCACAGCCCCCATGAAGCGAAAGAAATGTAACTTCAAATCTGCCCTGAGTTATACAGGGGAATAGATAGGAGGCCGAAGACTCCTTGAAGTAAAAATCGCTGCTATCAGTCCACCAGTCACTCTGACTATCTGTTGGGAAGCAGAAAAACTTAATGGCCAACAGAATTTTTTTTTCAAGCTGCCGCCTTTCAATAGCGCTGCTCTCAGCCGGTTCCCGACTGCAACTCGACAGCTGAAGCGGTCGTTGTCACTGCCAGACAACAAGTGAGGCTGTGCGGGGCAATTTAACTTCCGGGGCGAGGCGCACAGCAACGACGTCATCATCGCTGCGTGCAGCCGAGCAGGGCGCTCCCGGCAGGAGCGAGGCGCTACCTCATAGTGCCTCCGCAAAACCTCCGCCCAATTTCGCGGGGTCGACTGTTTTTCACCACGCCCAGTCATAAATCATTTTACGCCTCCCGGAGTCTTCGCTAAAAAGGGGCAATTTCATCCCCCACTATTTTGTTATGAACTAACAATTTCATAATACAAAATATCTGGGTTATGATGCATGCTAAAATAATTATGGCAATCGCAATAACTGCATAATTGTTAAATATGGGCATTTTTCTCTTCAGGAACCTGCCACAAGTGGCAAAGTGCAACATGTTCATTACCAAAGACATTTCCTCAGGCTGCTGTATGGGGTAACCATTAGAATAATCAGCTTATAGGTAGGGTTTAGTGTAAAATTAATACACCCATTTAATAATTTAGTGCACAACTAAGCTATCTGCACAAGACTAAACAGTCAAACCTACAAAGTCAGTTCCTGAAGCAAAAGAACCAGAAAGATGTTGGATAATTAGTTAATATAATGTAGACATCTTTTAAAAAGGTCACATTTATAACAACAATAGCGCCTTTAACATAGTAAAACATCCCAAGGAGCTTAACAGGAGTGTTATAGAAACATAGAAAATAGGTGCAGGATTAGGCCATTCGGCCCTTCGAGCCTGCACCACCATTCAATAAGATCATGGCTGATCATGCAACTTCAGTACCCCATTCCTACTTTCTCTCCATACCCCTTGATCCCTTTAGCCATAAGGGCCACATCTAACTCCCTTTTAAATATATCTAACGAACTGGCCTCAACAACTTTTTATGGTAGAGGATTCCACAAGTTCACAATTCTCTGAGTGAAGAAGTTTCTCCTCATCTCGGTCCTAAATGGCTTACCCCTTATCCTTAGACTGTGACCCCTGGACTTCCCCAACATCGAGAACATTCTTCCTGCAACTAACCTGTCCAAACCCGTCTGAATTTTATACGTTTCTATGAGATCCCCTTTCATTCTTCTAAATTCCAGTGAATATAAGCCTAGTCGATCCAGTCTTTCTTCATATGTCAGTCCTGCCATCCCAGGAATCAGTCTGGTGAACCTTCGCTGCACTCCCTCAATAGCAAGAATGTCCTTCCTCAGATTAGGAGACCAAAACGGTACACAATATTCAAGGTGTAAATATCACGTAAGGAGATATTCATGCAGCTTGGTCAAAGAGGTAGGTTTTAAGGAGTGTCTTAAAAGGAGGGGAGAGAGAGATGGAGAGGTTTAAGGAGAGAATTCCAGAGTTTAGGGACTAAGCAGCTGAAGGCACGGCCGCCGATGGTTGAGCAATTAAAATCGGGGATGCTCAAAATAGCCAGAATTGGAGAACTGCAGATATCTCGGAAGGTGTAGGGCTGGAAGAGGTTACAGAGATAGGATGGGGCGAGGCCATGGAGGGATTTGAAAACAAGGATGAGAATTTTAAAATTGAGGCGTTGCTTAACCGGGAGCCAATGCAGGTCAGCGAACACAGGGGTGATGGGTGAGCGGGACTTGGTGCGAGTTAGAACATGGGTGGCAGAGTTTTTGGATTACCTCAAGTTTACGGAAGGTAGAACATGGGAGGCCAGCCAGAAGTGCATTGGAATAGTCAAGTCTAGAGGTAACAAAGACACGGATGAAGGTTTCAGCAGCAGATGAGCTGAGGCAGGGGCGGAGTTGGGCGAAGTTACAAAGGTGGAAATAGGTGATCTTAATGAGGGTGCAGATAGGTGGTCGGAACTCATCTCGGGGTCAAATGTGACACCGAGGATGCGAACAGTCTGGTTCAGCCTGAGACTGTTGGCAGGCAGAGGTATGGAGTCAGGGAACAAAGTTTGTGGTAGGGACCGAATATAGTCTGACCAATAATTAGTTGGAGGAAATTTCTGCTCATCCAGTACTGGATGTCGGACAAGCAGTCTGACAATTTAGAGAACATGGTGGGAACTGACGTGTTTTCTGATAATGTTGTCGAGGGGCAGCATGTAGATGAGAAGTAGGAGGGGCCTATTGGAGGACACCAGTGGCAACGATGCGGAGCAAGAGAAGCCACTGCAGGTGCTTCTCTGGCTACGACTGGATAGATAAGAAGTAGAAGAGTGCAGTCCCACCCAGCTGGATGACGGTAGAGGCGTTGGAGAGGATGGTGTGGTCAACCCTGTTAAAGGCTGCAGACAGGTAGAGAGCGATGAGGAGGGATAGTTCACCTTTGTCACAGTCACATAGGGTGTCACTTGTGACTTTGATAAGAGCCATTTCGATACTGTGGCAGGGTCGTAAACCTGATTGGAGGGATTAAAACATGGAGTTCCAGGAAAGGTGGTCAGCACGTTACAGGACTTGAGAAGGAAGGGAGGTTAGAGATGGGGCAGTAGGACGAAGAGGTCAAGGAGGGTTGATGACAGCAGATTTGAAGAGGACAGTACCGGAGGAGAGAGAACTGTTTAACAGTATCAGCTAACATGGGAGCTTGGAAGGGAAGTTGAGTGGTCAGCAGTTTAGTGGGAATAGGGAATAGGAAAACCTAAACAATTGTGTTTAGGTTTTGCTACCAACTGTTGTATGAACAAGAAACATGTATTGTAAGCGAATAGTTATATGCCCACATGCCTGTTGGTGTGCAAGAATTGATTTATGAGTATGAGGCATATTGCGCTGGGAATAAAGATTTTACTCAATGATGAGGCGAGCTGTATTAGGTAGTAGGTTGTTAGTTTGTGTGTGTGGGCACAGGCTGAAGTTGTCATGGAGGCAGAGTGGTGTACCCCAGGGTTCAGTACTTGGAGTTATTTTTAATATATGTTAATGAGTTGTAGATACTGGACACAATTTTCAAATTTGCAGATGACATGAAACAAGGAAGGAAGAAAGAGAGGAAAAACTCGATAGTACAGTTCTGTACTGTACTATTCTATGATTCTGTAGGTACTGATTTTTGACAACAGCTCTGTGAATGATTAAAGCGCTGATATTTGACAACAGGAAGGGAGCTTTCTAACAACCGGACAGGTTGTGTGTGGTACGAAGCAACTAGCAAGTACACAAGTGCTATCTGTGCATCAGGATTCATAGTCTGTAGTTACAATCTGTTAACCTGAGTAGTGAGGCTTCTCAATTGTATAAACTTTACAAACATCAGTTGTTACTGAGTGCATCAGATGCAAGCTTAGCTCGCTCAGCCTTACCTGCATTTTCACCATTTCAGGCCGAGGAATTCGCTTTTCAAAATCCTCAAAATACCTGCAGAGATCAGTAAAACAACTATAATCAATGGTTGATCAAGTAGTCATTTGACAGAGGTTCAGTGTGAACTATCTCAGTAAAGCAAGAATCTGCAGGTGAATTGCTCAGTAGAAAGCTCCCTCCCTTACACTGCTTTGCTGCAGAGTCAGGTCAGGCTTAACTTTACATTCACATTACACAAGTTTAGCATCTGTGCAAAGCGAGAACTGCTTTGCAACAACACCAGACGTGTAGTATAAACGTACCCGGCCAGTGACAACATCGCTAGTGAGTTAGGATTGCCATCAAGAGGGGACAATCATATCTCACTGATCATCATATTCTGGTTATAACACGCTAAGTAATTAAATGATACAAGTTAGATAGAAATACAAGTTTAAAATGCGAACTATATTTCGGCATCGTTCTGGTGATATCACTGTGAAGCATTTTTCAAACACTGCTTACTGTTTGTGCACCATTGTGACGTCAATTCCATGAAATACAAGTAGTATTTCAGGGGATGTTATCACATGTTAGAATGAGACCTTTATGGCTACAAACCAATTATTTAATATAGCAACACAGTAAAACAAAATTATTGCTCGTCGCTTTGCAAATCATTAGCTTTCAGAAGACATTAATGCACAGAATATCTCTTGGATGACTGATTCCATCAGCTGTTGTTGAGGTCAAGTTCAACAGGCACCAGACACTTTCCAGTACCACAGCAAACCAGCCATTCTCCATGTGTGAGGCTGCACAATGAATGTTGACAACGGTTAGGGTATTACAGCCCACCATTCACATACAAACACTTTACAGCATCATCACTGCAGAGCGATAAAGAGCAAGAATTCTGAATGTCCCAAGCCTGAAGTCATTTGCTGTGATCCCTTTTACTGCCACTAGAGGTCGGTCTTCAGCACTTTCAGCAAATACACGAACTGCACAACAGTTCATAAAGAGCAAGGTAATTAAGTGAAAGAGTGAAAAGGGAACCCTTTGCTCATTCAGACTGTAATCGTATCCAATATACAAATTTAGGGAACAAATTAAAAACTCAAGATGTGGGATTTCCGTATTAAAAACCTTCAAAATATTTATATTAACCTGTTGGTGAATTTAATGCTCAATTACTGTGGATAATTTCAGGTTGTTCTTCGTGCCCTTTAAAAGGCAGTGACAAGTCAGTTAACTGAGATGACAGAGACTGCAAATGTCCAAATTGCAAAGGAACATTCTTAACTAAGCAGCTAAATTACATTCATAGCTGGTGTTTGGAATTCCATAACCTAATGTTTAATCTTCCTACTATATGGGTAGAGTAAAGTTTAAATGCACAGTCACACGACTGTGATTAAAAGGTATATTTCAGTCTGCACTTTCAAACTTAAGAGAACAAGCCTTCCCAGCGTTGTACTCAGTCTGTCGGTACATTGAAAATGCTAATTCATAAGAACATAAGAAATAGGAGCAGGAGTAGCACATACGGCCCCTCGAGCCTGCTCCGTCATTTAATACGATCATGGCTGATCCGATCGTGAACTCAGCTCCACTTCCCCGCCCGCTCCCCATAACTCCTTATCCCCTTATCGTTTAAGAAACTGTCTATTTCTGTTTTAAATTTATTCAATGTCCCAGCTTCCACAGCTCTCTGAGGCAGCGAATTTAACAGTTTCACAACCCTCTTGAGAGAAGAAATTTCTCCTCATCTCAGTTTTAAATGGGTGGCCACTTATTCTAAGATCATGCCCTCTAGTTCTAGTCTTCCCCATCTTTGGAAACATCCTCTCTGCATCCACCCTGTCAAGCCCCCTCATAATCTTATACTTTTCGATAAGATCACCTCTCATTCTTCTGAATTCCAATGAGTACAGGCCCAACCTACTCAACCTTTCCTCATAAGTCAACCCCCTCATTCCCGGAATGAACCTAGTGAACCTTCTCTGAACTGCCTCCAAAGCAACTATATTCTTTCATAAATATGGAAACCAAAACTGCACGCAGTATTCCAGGTGTGGCCTCACCTATACCTTGTATAGCTGTAGCAAGACTTCCCTACTTTTGTACTCCATCCCCTTTACAATAAAGGGCAAGATAACATTGGTCTTCCTGATCACTTGCCTACATAATATCCTTTTGTGTTTCATGCACAAGTACCCCCAGGTCCCGCTGTACTGCGGCACTTTGCAATCTTTCTCCATTTAAATAATAACTTGCTCTTTGATTTTTTTTCTGCTAAAGTGCATGACCTCACACTTTCCAACATTATACTCCATCTGCCAAATTTTTGCCCACTCACTTAGCCTGTCTATGTCCTTTTGCAGATTTTGTGTGTCATCCTCACACATTGCTTTTCCTCCCATCTTTGTATCGTCAGCAAAATTGGCTACGTTACACTCAGTCCCTTCTTCTCAAATCGTTAATGTAGATTGTAAATAGTTGGGGTCCCAGCACTGATCCCTGCGGCACCCCACTAGTTACTGGTTGCTAACCAGAGAATGAACCATTTATCCTGACTCTCTGTTTTCTGTTAGTTAGCCAACCCTCTATCCATGCTAATATATTACCCCCAACCCTGTGAACTTTTATCTTGTGCAGTAACCTTTTATGTGGCACCTTGTCAAATGCCTTCTGGAAGTCCACATACACCACATCCACTGGTTCCCCTTTATCCACCCTGTTTGTTACATCCTCAAAGAACTCCAGCAAATTTGTCAAACATGACTTCCCCTTCATAAATCCATGCTGACTCTGCTTGACCGAATTTGATAATTCAGCAGAGATTATTTTTCTGTAAAGTGCATCAGGTGGGGTTCACAGTGACAGCAGGTGCTGCGCCATTTTTGCTGCCTCATTCAAATTATTTTTCTCAAAATTATTTTGTATATTTAGATACAAATATACAAAAACCTATCAGGCCCATCACTGCTCACTCTCTCTGTTGTACCCTCCTCAGCTGCCCTCGCAAACACCAACTCCACGGGGAGGCAAAATCCAAACAAAGGGAAAACGCTGTGGCCCATTTTAAGAAATGCTCTCAGAGAATTTGTATCTAGCTTTGCAAGTTCATCAAGTAAGTTCCAGGATATCATGGTTATGCATGACACACCACCAGGTCAACTTAACTAACCCACACACCCCAATATAATCTAACATCTTCCTCCCTCAGCAATTATCAAGTCTTAAAGACTGTAGCATAACCAGACTGATTCCTGGGATGGGGGGAGTGTCCTATGAGGAGAGATTGAGTTGACTAGGCCGGTATTCTCTAGAGTTTAGAAGAATGAGAGATGATCTCATTGAAACACACAAAATTTTTACAGGGCTTGACAGGGTAGATGCAGGGGGGATGTTCCCCCCGGGCTGGGGAGTCTAGAACCAGGGGTCACAGTCTCAGAGTAAGGGGTTGGCCATTTAGGACTGAAATGAGGAGAAACTTCTTCACTCAGAGGGTGGTGAATCTTTGGAATTCTCTACCTCAGAGGGCTGTGGAGGCTCAGTCTTTGAGTATATTCAAGACAGAGATCGATAGATTTTAGAATATTAAGGGAATCAAGGAATGTAGGGATAGTGCAGGAAAGTGGACTTGAGGTCGATCAGCCATGATCTTATTGAATGGCGGAGCAGGCTCGAGGGGTCGAATGGCCTACTCCTGGTCCTATTTCTTACGCTCTTAACCATACTTACCAAAACCACTGAAAACCTTTCCTCAGTATAATTAAGTTCAGAGTCTCCGTTGGTCTGTGCAAGGAACGATCTCAATGAGGCCAAATGGCCTTTTCTCACTGCAAACTTCCTTTTGTTTTTAAAAGGATTACAACACCCGACCACCCTTCTCCCTCCTCCCCCCATCCCACCCCCCTCCCTCCTCCCCACCCCCAAGAGAGGTTTCAAACCACTGGCACAGCCAGTGGGGAGCATTTTGAGGGAGATAATTTGCCCGAGGTTGCATATAGCTGCATCTCATTTTTGATACTATATTTGGAAACATCCCAACAAACAATGCACAACAAGAAAGTTTGCACAAAACAGTTTCTTATCCCATAAAATCTTACCCCAAGTAACTATTTACAAACTTCTGGCCAGTGACTGTACCTCATCCCACTAAAGAAAGAAAAAAGTTCCACCACAAAAGTAAAACTTACTTCAAACCAATCCGCTGATGATAATTTAGTATGTGTTCATTTTCTCGCAGGTCTAAAAATTAAAAAGAATAAATTACATTTCAAATCATTAATCTCCATTTACACTTCAAAACAATGAAAAGCTTATTTGCCGAGAGTTAGATTGGTAGGGGCCGAAACTGCCCCTTTCTGTAAGAGCTGCGACCGCCTCAAAGAAGTGGCCATGGGTCGGTAAGGTCCCGGCACTCAGTCGGCACGGAGGGGCCGCCATTTTGAAAATTGCCCTCCATTATCTTTGGAGCGATGTACAGGACCGCTCCACCGTCTTCCCGCCCTGTCGGGCACTCCTTTGGGGCCCGGCCGAAACCCTCCCTGGTAGCCCTGTGTTTGCCACTAAAGTGGCTGCAGAGTTCTCAGTGGCCCTCCTCTTTAACTGAAAGGGAGGGATGTTGTGATATGTCAGCGCGACGCAGCAAGTACGTATCCCGCTGACGTCAGCAGTGTGGCGCTGAAGACTCAAAGTGACGGCCGTTCCAACCCGCCATCATTTCCGCCCCGCTGACGACAGCAACACCGCTCCGACCAGAAATAATCAACAAAGTCCTGAAAATCGCCGGATTCTCTACCCCATGGATTGGGGCGGAGAAAACTCTTAAATAACGGTAGGTGCACCTCATTTGGGGCCAAATGGCAATTTTGGCCCCGTAAAGTCATAGTGCAACTAAGCCATTCAGACCAGCAAATTCACTGTTTATTCCCAGTCTATCCTATTGTTACTGGGGCAGCAGTACTGATGCTACAATTAGCATCAGCAACCTAGGCAATGGAAAAAACGTGAGCTGGAGGGGTGGGGGGAGAGGGGAGAGTATCCAAGGCTCCTTCTCCTGATCACTATACATTAACCAAGGCTGGGAACCACAAGTGTAGACTTCAGGCATGCCAGGACCAAGCACGACCATGTTAGCAAAATTAAAGCCCGTGGGATTAAAGGGACAGTGGCAGCATGTGATCCAAAATTGGCTAAGGGACAGAAAGCAGAGAGTAGTGGTGAACGGTTGTTTTTCAGACTGGAGAGAATTGTACAGTGGTGTTCCCCAGGCGTTGATGTTGGGACCACAGCTCTTTTTGAGAATATATTAATGACCTGGACTTGGGTATACAGGGCATAATTTCAAAGGAGGCAGATAATACAAAACTCGGAAATGTAATAAAAATGAGGAAGACAGTAACAGGCTTCAGGACATAGACAGACTGGTGAAATGGGCCGACATGGCAGATGAAATTTAACGCAGAGAAGTGTGAAGTGATACATTTTGGTAGGAAGAATGTGGAGAGGCAATATGAACTAAATAGTACAATTTTAAAGAAGGTGCAGGAACAGGGAGACCTGGGGGTGCACAAACACAGATCTTTGAAGGTGGCAGGACAAGTTGAGAAGGCTGTTAAAAAAAGCATTGGGGTGCTTGGCTTTATTATCAGAGGAATAGAATACAAAAACTAAGAAGTTATGCTAAACCTTTAAAATAAACACTGGTTAGGCATCGGCTGGAGTATTGTGTTCAATTCTGCACATCACACTTTAGGAAGAATGTCAAGGCCTTGGAGAGGGTGCAGAGGAGATTTACTAGTATGGTACCGGGGATGAGGGACTTTAGTTATGAGGAGAGACTGGAGAAGCTGGGGTTCTCCTTAGAGCAGAGAAGGTTAAGAGGAAATTTGATAGAGATGTTCAAAATCATCAATGGTTTTGATAGGTACTCCTTATTTTCTCTGTTTTCAGTGGCGGCAGCATCGGAAACTAGAGGACACAGAGTTAAGGTGATTGGCAAAAGAACCAGAGACGACATAAGTAAACATTTTCCTTTACACAGTGAGTTGTGATCTCCAATACACTGCCTGAGATTGTGGGGGAAGCAGATTCAATGGTAACATTCAAAAGAGAACTGGATAAATAGTTGAAGGGAAAAAAATACATGTCTATGGGGAAAGAGCAGGGCAGTGGAATTAATTTGATAGCTGTACCTAAGAGCCGGCATAGGCACAATGGGGCAAATGGCCATCTTATGTGCTGTATCATTCTATGATTCTATTGATCAAAACATGCTGTTTTGTTTCATCAAGACTGGCCATTTTGGTAAGTGCCAGTCTGCAATGTTCTCGTGAAACTGTATTCCCAGAACAAGTCAAAACCTTGAGATGAGAAGGGAAACAGTGAAAATTGGCCATAAAGCAAACCGTCACTGGCTAGTAGTTTATCCCAGTATGAACTGCATGCAGGTGCTGTGAACAGCATGCGTATTTTAACCACAGGATACCAGCATAGGAGATGGAAGCGTAGGCATCAAATTGATTAGCACCTTAGAAACACACAACAGTTGTGCACTGGCATGCATCTTCCATAAACAGCGTATGGATGCACTAACCATTATTAAACAGAATAAAGTGTATATTAGGTGAAGCGTGTACCCTGCATTTAGTAGAGCAAGTTTTACAGGCACATGGTAAAGAATCAAAAGGAATATTTGCAAATGCTTGTTCGTTTATTGAGTAGCCGTTTAATGGATAATTTTACTAAAGTCAAAATTCTTACTATTTTAGCAGGAAAGATAGGGTTTATGAAACATACCATCCAAGGTTTTGATTCCCTCTTCCACAAACTTTCTTGCTGCTGCAGGTCTGCAGAATGGAACATACATACATCAGAACAATTCTCTGAAGCCTGCAGCATGCATAACAATACAGAAAATGATAAAAAGGACGCATTCCTATTATAGACCAATACTTAGAACGGTTACAGCACAGGAGGCCATTCGGCCCATCAAGCCTATGCTGGTTCTCTCCTGCCCTTTCCCCATAGCCCTGCAATTTTTTTTTCCTTTAGCTACGTATACAATTCCCTTCTGATAGAATCATTCCAAACTATAACTCAGAGCCAAGATGATAAATACAGTTAAACCACACTGGAATCCTTCAATTGTAAGCTTAATAAACATCAATCATTTTTAAACCCTTCCCCGGTCCCCCAATGCCTCAAATTAAAAATTCTCATCCTCGTGTTTAGATCCCTTCAAGGCTTCACTTTTCCCTATCACTAACCTCTTCCAGCCCTACAACCTTCCAAAACTCTGCGGTCCTCCAACTCTGGCCTCTCGTGTATCATGTACCGGCCCACCATTAACAGCCGCGTCTCCAGCCCATACCGCCCCGCCATTAACAGCCGCGCCTCCAACTCTGGCCTCTCGTGCATCATGTACCGGCCGACCATTAACAGCCGCGTCTCCAGCCGTCTACACTCAACACTCTGGAATGCCCTCCCATAAACCATACCCCTTCCTTATAAGATTCTACTTAATGCCCAGCTCTTTTACCAAGCTTTTGCTCACCCGTCCTAATATTCTTTGGCTTGGTGTCAGGTTTTGTCTGATTACACTTCTGCAAAGTGCTTTGGGATGCTATTTTCTACATTAAAGGCACGATATGTAAATAGTTGTTGTTAAAAGAAACTGGCTAACCGTCAACATCTGATGAAAGGCCTCCACCAGAATTGCTTCCTGTCTTTTGAAATACTGATGGATCTGCTGGGCAAACTGGATAAATACAAGACTGAATAAAAATACATAGCTAAATCTCCCTGTGCTGCAGAACTGACATCTTGCCCCAATAACTGTCAAATGTGCTTTCCAAAGTCGCTCATTTTATTTCCATTTCTTCCTTTCTCCCATCCCACTACTTTTTAAATCTCCTTTAGATTCTCAACTCCATGGCACACCCTATTAAAGAAAAGCAAATTTTTTTTTCATCCAAATATATGAGTGGAAACAAAAACCATTCCTCAGGATGGGTCTTAAGACCTGACTGACTCCCACTTCTCCACAGGTGCTGTCTGACCCGCTGAGTATTCACATCTTTTGCTGGTTGTTTGCAGATTTCCAGCATCTGCAGAATTTTGTTTCTTGTCACCAACAGTGGCCGACTCCAAAAATACTAAAATTATACGAATGAATCATATACTAATGGATCCAGATTTTTCTTTTGAGAATCATAGGATCATAATCATAAAATCTTACAGCAAAAAAGGAGGCCATTCAGCCCATCGTTCCTGTACCTTCTCTTTGAAAGAGCGATCCAATTTAGTCGCACGCCCCAGCTTTTTACCAGTCCTCTCCAAGTACGTATACAACTGCCTTTTAAAATTTCCTTTGGAATCTGCTTTCACCACCCTTTCAGCTGGTGCATTTAAGATCATTAAAAAAAAATGTCTCCCAATTTCCCCTCTACTTTTTTTCCCTATTATTTTAAATCTACAACTTCTGGTTACCAACTCACTTGCCAGAGGAAACAGTTTTTCCCTACGTGTTCTATCAAAACCCCTCATAATTCTGAACATCTCTATTAAATCTCCCCTTAACCTTTTTTGCTCGAAGGAGAACAATCCCAGCTTCCCCACATAACTGAAGTCCCTCATCCCTGGTATCATCCTGGCAAACCTTCTCTGTACCCTCTCCAGCTTCTCCACATCCTCCTGAAGTGTGGTGCCCAGAATTGTACACAATACTCCAGCTGAGGCCTAACCAGTGATTTGTGAAGGTTTAGCACGACTTACACGCTTTTGTATTCAATGCCCCTAGTTACAAAGCCAAGTCTCCCATATGCTTTCTTAACCGTCTTATCAACATGTCCTGCCACCTTCAAAGATTTGTGAATATGCAGCCCAGGTCCCTCTGTTTTTGCACCCCCTCAAATTAGTACCACTTAGATTATACAATGTTGTTCCTCACAAATTGCATCACTTCACTCATTAAACTGCATCTGCCATGTGTCTGCCCATTTTACCAGTCTGTCTATGTCCTCCTGAAGTGTGCTACTATCCTTCTCGCTATTTACTATGTTGACAAGTTTTGTATCATCTGCAAACTTCAAAACTATACTGCCTGTACCCAAGTCCATGTCATTTATATATCACAAGAAAAGCAATGATCCTAATACCCATCCCTGGAAGTAAAACCATGTTAATTTAAACCCACCTGTGGTGCTAGGCCATTCATGCTCACCAACAAACAGAGATTATGCTTTAACATAATACTACAGAAAACAGCAACAGTGGAGCTTTTATTATCCACACTCTAATTGTCTGCCTTCTTGATTAGATTTTGCTTTCATTATAGCCTCTTGGCTCTAGGTGCGAACTGTTAGAGACTCGTGGGAGGAGCGGTGAATGAGGGTACGGGGCCCAGAAGAGCCGAGGGCGCAGGGGCAGACGGGCCAGCCCACACTGCGACACGTGTGCACACTAGGTCTGTGCAGCTGAGCAGGTCTCCAGTCGTCTTGGTTAACCCTTGCCACTGGATAAAGGCTTAGCTCTGTCAAGCCAGTGTGATGGCTGGTGTGCAGCGGTCACCACACGTTAAAAAAATCCACACACAGGCATCTTCCACCCCCTCAATTGGAGTTCAGGACTGGAACATCGGGTCCTTCATCGAAACACCTGTGAACTCGTGGAAGCAAGTCATCCTCGTTCGAGGGACCGTCTATGATGACACCTAATGAAACATCACCTCAATTGATAGTTTGCTAATGTTTCTTTTTTTGCTGTATTTCATCTCCTTTATATGGCAAATAAAACTGGAAAATTTATTTCTTGTTATTTGTACTAGTCTGGTCATCATTCTGTGCCTAGGCCATTGTTGTAACACATGCACAAGATTAAATTCTGGCAACTCCTGATACAGCCGGGGGTGGGGCGGTTCCTCTCCATTTTGGCAGATTAAAAGTTCTTGACGTTTGAGTTTACCCTATTCCAGTCACTCTTGTTAAAAAGTTAATCGATGAACTGGTATCATCTTGACGAATCTGGAAGGAAAACAAAATAGAATATTCAGCATAACAATGACAATATCGAAACATAGAATTACATAGAATATAAAGCAGACATAGGCCATTTGGCCCAACAAGTCCATGCTGGTGTTTATGCTCCACTCGAGCCTCCTCCCTCCTTCCTCATCTAAATCTATCCTCTATTCCTTTCTCCCTCATATGCTTATCTAGCTTCCCCTTAAATGCAGCGATAACTATTCACTCAATCACTCCCTGTGGTAACAAGTTCCACATTCTCACCACTCTGGGTAAAGAAGTTTCTTCTGAATTCCCAATTGGATATCTTGGTGACGATCTTATATTGATGGCCTCTAGTTTTACTTTCATAATTTCATAATTTTAAAGACCACTATCAGATCAGCCATGATCTTATTAAATGGCGGAGCAGGCTCGAGGGGCCAAATGGCCGACTCCTGCTCCTATTTCTTATGTTTTTATTAGGACACCCCGCAGTCTTTCCTTCTCCCAGCCTGTTCATCCTTTCCTGATAGGTATAATCTCACAGTCCTACCCTCTTCAGGGCCCCAATATTGTTTTTCCTATAATAATTTCATATAATAAAAATGGACAGCAAAGCGAGAGTAAATTTTCACTGGGAAATATTATTTTAATCTGGGGAGTGTTGTACTTGTGTGAAATTGTACGCAGTGGGAAAGGAGGACAATAATTCTGGTCAAGAAGTTTGTACAGCTGACTGGAGAAATAACCAGAAAGGAACTTTTTGCATATTAATTTAGTTTTATATATATTTCCCATTGCAATCAAGCAATGACTATTCACTAAATATAGTGATTATTTTGTAAACAATAATTCTTTATTCAATGTCCACATGCATCACATCAAGGGAGCACTCCCCTCAACAACTACCATGACACTAAGTGACAACAAAAGAGACACAAACTAAAACAGAGTAAAATATCCCGAGGAACTCCACAGTGCTAACACAGGAGCTCATTCCGCTTTCGGATGAGATTGCTGACCGAGTATTTACTATTCTCCAAATAACAAACAATTACAGTTTCACAGAGTACGATCATCAATTAACTATGAATCCCATTTAACAGATATACTGTGCTAATATACGTCTTGAGTACTCATTACAAGTAGTTTTGTTTTCCAATGGAACATGGTGAATATTGTCTTTTACTCCTGAAAATAGTGTCCCTGAATGAAGATACATGACACAATCCCATTTTACTGGGATAGTCCCATACTTGTGCTTACACCTTCGACATTCTAAGCATAAATGACAATTTGCAGTGTAGTTGCCTGACCAAAATTAAATTTCTTTTTAATTGAGAAAGCAGAGTGAAGGCCCGAGATCATAATGCAGGACTTCACCAAGATTTAAAAGAATAGGTGATAATATGGGGTAAATCAGCAGTGATGCCAAGCATGGGGAGGGAGCAAGGAAGGAAGATGGACCAGCCATTCACAACCTTCGTTGACAGGAGTCACTCCGTAAATCTAAATCGGTGAATTGTAACCCTGAATGGGTCAAGTGAATATAAATCCATGCTGTACCTTTTCCAGTTTTTGCAGCTTCCCTGTCGCTAGAAACTCATCAATCTTCTTTGCAATCCTGTCACCGACTCCTTCCTAAAAGTGTTGGAAATATGTTACAAAAAGCAACCAACATGTTCACTCCGATAATGCAAATACAACAGCTGCCTACTTAGAGTTAGAACGTCAAACGAATTATTCCAATTCACAAACATTTAGGACTGAAATTCGTCAACATACCCGCCCACTACCCGCTCGTTTACTGTCCAAAAACACATGTTTCATCAAAAAAGAGGTACATACCACCGGGCAATATGCACACCGCCCGCCCATGCAGACCACCCACATACTATCCAAAAGTGAAAGTTTCATGACATACCGCCGGAACTGCATACCGTCCTGGAGAAGGTGCTTTTAAGTGGATCTTAAGTGGGCAGTATGTACACAGAGCTGACCGGTTTGTTTGATATTCCACAGATATTTACAGTTCTCCACAGTTTGATATATTTTTAATGGATTGTAATATTTCCTAGTGTTAGGCAATAATATAAATGGTCTAATAAAGCCTTATTTACTCCTTTATTAATGAACTATAATAAAAATTTTATTAGTCTCTCTCACCCTCCCAGTCTCTCCCCTGCTCCCCCCCCCTCCCCAACAGCGATCTCTTCTCCA
This sequence comes from Pristiophorus japonicus, assembly GCF_044704955.1. Classification (NCBI taxonomy): domain Eukaryota; kingdom Metazoa; phylum Chordata; class Chondrichthyes; family Pristiophoridae; genus Pristiophorus; species Pristiophorus japonicus. The sequence continues at coordinate 62,082,982 of NC_091998.1, read as the reverse complement.
CCCCCCCCCCCCTCCCCACGCAGCAATCTCTTCTCCCCCGCCACCCCAGCACGATTTCAAGCCGGCAGTCTCTGGCCTCTCGTCGGTGCCTCTTGGGAGGCGGAGTTTGACAGCCACTCGCGCGCACAGCTCAGGAGCCGAAGATTCCCGAGTCGAAAGGCCTCCTCCGCCGGACACCACCCGCAACACTCCGCCTCTGCCCGCTGCATCCGCTCCGGTTACCGCCGAGAAAAGCAGGATGAAACACCCGCCCACTCGGCCCCAGCGGTTAAAAAAAATGACGCATCGCCCGGGGACCGCTGAAAAACGGGCAGAACTTGTGTTTCACCAATTTCGGTCCCTTAATGAATTACAGCTACAGGAAGTTAAAGCCTGTAACTTGCATATTCGGAAAAAGATGCAGATTGGAAGAACGTGAAATGGTAGATCATGGTTTTCAAGCTCTGTATTTGTAGCATATGTTGGTGCTGTTGGAAACGCGGCAGCCAATTAGCGCACAGCAAACTCCCACAAACTGCTGTGTGATAATGACCAGATAATGTTTTTATAGTGATGTTGATTGACGGATAAATATTGGCCAGGACACCGGGATAACTCCCCCTCTTCTTCAAAATAATGCCGTGGGATCTTTTATGTCCTCCTGAAAAAATAGATGGAGCCTCAGTTTAACGTCTTATCCAAAAGACGGCAACACTGATGGTGCCTCACATGAGCATCAGACTAGGTTTTTGTGATCAAGTCAAAATGAAAGACTTATGGTTTCCCTCTTATGATGATCGCTAATCTATTCTCATACTCTTTGGCCCTCTTATTCCCTTTGTTAGATCTCCTTTGCACATTTTATATTCAGCTTGGTTTTCAGCTTGGTTCTCTACTGTATTATGAACCTTACAATTGTCAAAAGATTCCTTTTTCTAACTCATTTTAACCTTTATTTCTTTAGTAATTCAGGGAGCTCGATCTCTAGCTCCTTTCCCTCCCCATGGTAATGTGTCTATTCTGTACTCGAACCATCTCCTCTTTGAAGACCTCCCATTGTTCAATGACTGTTTTGCCAACCAATTTTTGATTCCAATCCACCTGGGCCAGATCCCTTTACAACTCAGTGAAGTTAGCCCTTTTCCAGTTAAGTATTTTTATGTTTGATTGCACCTTGTCCCTTTCCATAACTATTCTAAATCTGTTGATATTATGATCACTGTTCCCCAAATGCTCCCCCCACTGAAACATGCTCTATTTGCCCCACTTCATTCCCAGAACTAGATCCAACACTGCTTCCTTCCTCATTAGGCTGGAAACACACTGATCGAGAAAATTCTCTTGTACACACTTCAGGAATTACTTCCCCTCTTTGTCCTTTACACTGTTACAATCAAAGTCTATATTAGGATAATTGAAGTCCCCCATTATCACTATCCCGTAGTTCTTGTATCTTTCTTTAATTTGCCTGCAAATTTGCTCTTCTACCTCCTTCCCACTATTTGTTGGCCTTTAGTAATAGCTGCTCCATTGTTCCTTAATTCTAACCAAATAGAGGCCCAACTACATCATCCCGCTCCAATTCTATAATAGCTTCTTTGATCAATACTGCCACCCCCTCCTTTTTTTCCTTCCCGACCTTTCCTTAATACCTTGAGGCCTGGAATATTAAGTTCTCCTTCTTTGAGCCACTATATTATAGCGATAGAACTGGGACTTAAAGTCTTGGGTTTGGTAGTTTGATGTTTAGTTTAGAAAAAAATCTGACTAACCCACAAGAGATCAAAAGTTTGCTTTAAACTGGATAATTTCCCAACTGATGCTTTGACATTCAATTTGACCTGTAGGTTATGGTACTGCTGTGGCAGCTGTTAGCAGACAACTACAATACTGTTGATATTCAACAGGGGACTATTTAGTGAAACAAGGACTTCATTTTTTTGTTTTAAAAAAGATTAATGAGTATGTTACAGTGTGAGTGGACATTACTGCTTTCCAGTATCAAAACCATAGTATCCAAGTAGTAATGTAAAGCTAATTTCATTTGCCTCTATTACACCTTATACTGTCTCATCCCCATGCTGCACTCTTCTCCAGTTGTCCACCCCTCCACAACTTGTTACATGCAAGTGTCATCCAAACTGACCTCCAGCAAGCATCAGTGCCTGCAGAAGAAAATAGAAAATAAGCAAATGGCTGAAACCCATTGTCACCAGAAACCTTTTGGCTTAATCTATGCATGCCTAACTCATGAAAGGCTCTCACACAATCCTCAGCATCAGAGCTCAAATAGCACCCTCTGTGGTCAATGATTGAGAGATCATTTACACATGCAAAGAAATCATCTTATTCCGTCCAAGGAAGGGGACTTAAGGTACAAATAGATCATTTGGCAATGTCATTGCTTCATGTGTGTCTTGGTCAGGTATCCAGTGGAGGCAAGATTGCTTCTGAAAGGGAGGGAAGACAGAAGAAATTGGAAGATGAGTCAACTCATATATGGCTGTCATGTGTTGCAGTAGTGCTTTCGATGTAGTCTACATGGATTTTAGCAAGGCGCTTGAAAGGGGCCACATGGCAGACTAGTAAGAAAAGTAAAAGCCCAGGGGAAAGTGGGAAGTTGGATCCAAAATTGGCTCAGTTGCAGGAAGCAAAGAGCAACAGTCGATGGATATTTTTGTGACTGGAAGGCTGTTTTCAGTGGGGTTCCTCAGGGCTCAATACTAGATCTCGTCCTTTTCATGGTACAGGTTTAACTTCCCTTACCCGGCACCCTCTGGAACTGGCCTGTGCCAAATGAGGAATTTTGCTGGATATGGGGAGGTCATCGGCCTGGGGGGGGGGGGGGAGCAAATGGGGAAGAGGCAGCCCGAAGTGGGGGGGGTGGGGATAGGAGGTCGGCGGCCCGAGAGGGCCCGAAGTGTCGGCAGGCCAGTGGGCCCCGCGGGCCAGCAGCGGGCTCGAAGAGTTGGCGCAGCCCGAGCAGGCCCGAGGACGCAGCCCGCCAGCCGGACACCCCAGAGGGAGCGCTGTGGGGAGGAGCGGCTGGACCCAACTCCCCCGGAGGGAGCACTGTGGGGAGGAGCGGCCGACCCGAGGACTGTGGCTGCAGGCATTCCAGCAGGCAGACGAGAAGGAAGCAGCCGATAACCCTGGCATCAAGGTGAAAGATTAAATTGTGAGTAGGATTTTGACCGGCTGCGTTTGCGCATGCGCCACCCAGAATGGTGCCGAATGAGGGATGGTGACGGATAAGGGAGTTCCGGATAAGAGAGGTTCATCTTGTATATATCAATGATTTAGACTTAAATGTAGGGGCAATGAATAATAAGTTTACAGATGATACAAATATTGGCTGTGCTGTTAATAGTGATAATGAAAGCTGTAGATTCAGCAAGTTATCAATGGATTGGGCAGGTGAGCAGAAAGAGAGACAAGAACATATCATAACAAATAAGACGGCCAAATGGCCCCTCGAACCTGCTCCGCCATTCAATATCATGGCTAATCTGATCTTGGCCTGAACTCCACTTCCTTGCCCTCTCCCCATAACCCTTGACTCCCTTATCCTTCAAAAATCTGTCTATCTCCACCTTCAATTTATTCAATGACCCAGCCGCCACAACTCTCTGGGGTAGAGAATTCCAAAGATTCACGATCCTCAGAGAAGAATTTCTTCCTCATTTCAGTTTTAAATGGGCGACCCCTTATTCTGAGACTATGCCTCCTAGTTCTAGATTCCCCCATGAAGAGAAACATCCTCTTTGCATCCAACCTGTCAGGCCCCCTCAGAATCAGTCTTCTAAACTCCAATGTGTATAGGCCCAACCTGCTCAACCTTTCTTCATGACAACCCCTGCATATCAGGAATCAACCTCATGAACCTTCTCTGAACTGCCTCCAATGCAAATATATCCCTTCTTAAATAAGGAGACCAATACTATATGCAGGTGTGGTCTCACCAATGCTCTGTACAGTTGTAGCAGGACTTCCTTACTTTTATACTCCATTTTCCTTGCAATAAAGGTCAGCGTTCCATTTGCTTTTCTAATTACTTGCTGTACCTGCATGCTAACTTTTTGAGTTTCATGTACAAGGACCCCAGATTCCTCTATGACAGCATTTTGTAATCTCTCCCCATTTAAATAATAATTTACTTTTTTATTTTTCCTACCAAAGTGGATAACCTCACATTTTCCCACATTATACTCCATCTGCCACAATGGAATTCAATCCAGAGAAGTGTGAGGTAATGTATTTGGGGAGGGCTAACAAGGCAAGGGAATACACAATAAATGGTAGGATAGTGAAGTGTAGAGGAACCTTGAAGTGCATGTCCAGACAGTTAAGAAGGCATAGGGGATCCTTTATTAGCCAAGGCATAGAATATAAAAGCAGGGAGGTTATGCTTGAACTGTATAAAACACTAGTTAGACCACAACTAGAGTACTGCGTGCAGTTCTAGTCACCACATTACAGGATGGATGTGATCGTACTAGAGAAGGTACAGAGGAGATTCATGAGGAAGTTGCCAGGACTGGAGAACTTTAGCTATGAGGAAAGATTGGATCTGTTGGGGTTGTCTTCTTTGAAACAGAGGAGGTTGAGGGGAGATTTAATTGAAGTGTATAAAATTAGAGGGGCCTAGATAGAGTGGATAGGAAGGACCTATTTCACTTAGCAGAGGGGTCAACAGCCAGGGGGCATAGATTTAAAGTAATTGTTGGAAGGATTAGAGGAGAGTTGAGGAGAACTTTTTTCACTCAGAAGGTGGTGGGGGTCTGGAACTCACTGCCTGAAAGGGCGATAGAGGCAAAAACCCTCACCGCATTTGAAATGTGCTTTGATTTGCACTTTACGTGCCGCAACCTACAAGGCTACGGACCGAGAGCTGGAAAGTAGGATTAGGCTGGATGGCTCTTTTTCAGCCAGCACAGACACGATGGATAGAACGGCCTCCTTCAGTGATTTACATTTCTATGATTCTATGAAAATAAAAATAAAAACAGCCCAAAGCCAATAAATGTGTTCAGGTAACAACTTCCACTATTGACTCCTTTCACTTCAGATCATTTTAGTAATGCTAAGATTAAGCAAAATAAATTACATTTCAGGTTTAAAGCATTTTTAAAGTTACAAAAATGTTTTCAAAAATGAAAATGCTTACCAGCTTTTTAGCTTCTGCACCGCTCTTGATCTTTGTTGGGTACTTTGCGATAACTGAAGCTGCTTTCCTAACAGAAGTTAATGCAAAAAAAAACTAGTACTGGAAAGGCCCACTTTGTTTTGTAGCAATCATCTGTAGTTGGTAGAACAGAAAGCCTCTATATAACATTGCTTTAGAAAAATGGGTTTTACATAGTTTCTCTATTACTAAGGGAGTCTCAAATAGAGATCAGATATACCACAAAGTAATTGAACGTACAATTAATTAACAAAAATCTAATTTGCAGACTGACAAATTCAGAGTGAAAGTTATATTTCTATTTGCAGCTTGACTCTCCAAATAAAATGAAACAACCCTAATTCAGATCTGTACTCAATCTGGCTACGCATTGTTCACTTTGATATGCCCACTGCTTGTGTCCCGGTCATTACTAAAAGTTCAGGTAAGGGACACCCTGAGTGGCGAGGATGTCGGTGCATGCTGGACCCAACGGGAGGCACCACCCGGTGGGGAGAGAAACTGAGGTTAACGGAGTAGACCAACATTAAGTCCGAGGCCCTGAACAGCAATTGCAAAATAACTCTCTTAGCTGGGATCTTACAAACAACAATACTGCCTGTCCTGGAATTTACCTGTACGCATTGTACTTGTGCATTGCTCGATTCACATTCCTCTCAAAGTTGGCCAGCTCTGCAAAAAATGAAAGGATAATGGTTCAAACAACTCATCGTAGAGAAACTATTTCAAAGGAACATTTGATAAATACAGATGAAGGAAGACATTCAACCCATCTTAACTCATCTATTCAGAATTTAAAAAACTTACATCTCCCATCACATCATTTAAATGTCTCCTCAATAAATCTAAGGGTTTATCTCTACGATCCTAATTAAAAGATCATTTCCAAGTGTTCCTCACTCTTTACCCTGATACCAGTCCCAAATTTTCCTTTTACTGGTTTTAACTCATGCCTCCTGTTCTGTATAACCTAATCTATATTGTTCAATATTTGGTATATTTTTTTTAATAAGGTCTCCTTTCAGTTATCTACTTTCAATTGAAAACAATGCTCCAGCTGATGCCTAACCAGTGTTTTATAAAGGTTTGGCATAACTTCCTTGCTTTTGTATTCTATTAATAAAGCTAAAGGTCCCATATGCTTTTTTTTTAAACTTGTTCTGCCACCTTCAGGTTTCTCTGTTCTTGTACACTCTTTAAAATTGTATCATTTAGTTTATATTGCCTCCCCCTCATTCTTCTTACCAAAATGCATCACTTCACATTTCTCTGCATTGAATTTAATCTGCCATGAGTCTATCTATTTTACCAGTCTGTTTATGTCCTCCTGAAGTCTGTTACTATCCTCCTCACTACATTTCCAAGTTTCATGTCATCTGAACATTTGAAATTATGCCCTGTATCCCCAAGCCCAGGTCATTAATATATAATCAAAGAGTGCAGTGGTCCTAATACCGACCCTGGGGAATACCACTGTATACTTCCCTCCAGTCGAAAAAACAATCACTCACCACTACTCCGCGCTGTCTGTTCCTTAGCCAATTTTGTATCCACACTGACACTGTCACTTTAACCCGATGGGCTTTAATTTTGCTAACAAAATCAAAAGCCTTTTGAAAGTCCATATACACATCATCAACCGTACTACCCTCAATTAACCCTATCCATTACTTCATCAAAGAACGCCATCAAGTTAGTCAAACACGATTTGATATGCTATCTTAAAAGCACTATATAAATTCAAGTTGTTATTGTTGTTGATTTTCCTTTAACAAATCAATGCTGACTTTCATTAACTCATATTTTACAAAGTCCCAACTAATTTTGTCCCAGTTTACTGTCCCCAAAGGTTTCCCCACTACCGACATTCGGCTGACTGTACTGTAGCAGAGTTTATCTCGCTCTCCTTTTTTAAGGACTGGAAGATTTTGTCCAGGGCCTCCACAATTTCCACCCTTACTTCCCTTGGTAACATTGGATGCATCCCATTTGGACCGAGTGCATTTTCTACTTTGAGGACTGACAACCTTTTAAGTATCTCCTCTTTATCTATTTTTATCCTATCCAATATTGCTAATACCTCCTCCTTTACTGCTACATTGGCAACATCCTCTTCTCTAGTGAATACGATGAAAAGTACACATTTAGTAAGTAACCTCTGCCTCCAGAAGATGATCTCCTTTTTGGTCCCTAATCGACCACACTCTTCCTTTGACTACCCTTTTACTATTTGTACAGTACACGTAATCATAACTCAGATGCTGCTTAAAAAATGTAATTTGAATCACTTTATCCTTACTCTGTCTCCTACCTCCCAACCAATTACCTGCCCATGTCACAAGGTTACCTCCAATTCCATGAGCTCATTTTAAAAAATGAATCTCTTGTCCATATAGAGAACATCCATAGACACGCTCCTATCCACCATGTTAGTGATCTATTCAAAACTTCAATTAGATGTGTCAGGCATGACCGCTTCATAAATCCATAAAGCCTCTCTTTGATCAGCTTATATTTTTGTCCCAAGTACCCAATCACTCTGTCCTTGATTCCCATCACTTCCCGACAACTGATGCTAAACTAGCAGGTCTGTAGTTACCTGATTTCTCCCTCCGTCACTTCTTAAATAATGGAGTGACATTTGCAATTTTCCAATCCACGGAGGGAACTTTAGAAAATGACGACTGTGATATTCTCCTCTATTTCTTTCAATAGCATGAGAAACCATCAGGTCCAAGAGATTTGTTTATCTCGAGTCCCATTATTTTCTCCATTACCATTTAAAAAAATCTTATTAACTCCATTAAATTCTTCCCCACGACTTATTTTTAGGTTCCCTTGTACCTCTTTCTCCACTGAGAAAATGGATACAAAGTCTGCCATTTCCTTACTGTCCATTATAGTCCCCCCTGCATCTGTCTTTAGTGAGCCCATATTACTATTTACTCTTAACATATTTATAAAAACATTTGCTGTCAGCTTTGATACTGCTTGCAAGTTTTTTTTTCATACTCCCTTTTTGCATCACTATTTTCTTTGTATCCCTTTGGTGCTTTTTGGATTTCCACTTTTCCTTGCAATTGTACAAGCCTGGTACAGTCTCTTACTTCATTTCTTGAGCATGGTTGTTTAACGACACAAGTGGAGCCTTTTAGCTTTTTAGATGCTGGTTTTTACCCTACCAAATACCTATTTGATTAATCCCCACTGCTTGTCTGCAGATTTACTTATTAACACATGAATAATGTACCTCAGTGTCTCATTGAACTATTTAAACCAGCAAACCTTACACACTGTGTGCCTTTTAACCAAGCATGATGGAGTGGTGCTAGTGTCTTGAACAAGTCTCCTACATTAAACTTTTATGGGGAGACTGGTAGAGAGACAAAAATGTTTTCAATTAAGACATCCTTTAAAGTCCACATTTCTACAGCAGAAACAAAATGTTCATTCCAAGTTACCCAAATAAAATAGACAGGTCTGAACATTTATAGAAAACCAGCTCTGGCTATTGAGTACGTGAGAATGCCTATGCACCTTATAAATTATTAAGAAGGGCTCCCCAATGGTAAGCAGTGTATCTGGCTCACTGTGTATCAGAATGTATCTATAAAAGCAGAGTGAATCTGGCTCACTTGGTAAAGGCAGTGTTAACTGTAATATTTGGATCAGAAGGTCCTTTCCAGACTTGTCAACGTTGACTCATTTGCAGTGAAATGCATTCATTTGGTTTAAAATGATGACTCATTTTGAGTTATCTTGCTCGTCTCCGCCACAAACTCTGATCCCAGCACCTGACTCCATCTCTCTCCCCAACTTGTATCCGCGGCTCATCCAGATGGTTTGCAACCTAGGTGTCATATTTGACCCTGAAATGAGCTTTCGACCTCATATCCGCAGCATAACTAAGACCGCCTATTTCCACTTTCGTTACATCGCCCGTCTCCGCCCCTGCCTCAGCTCATCTGCTGCTGAAGCCCTCATCCCTACGTAAACTACAGGTGATCCAAAACTCGTCTGCCCGTGTCCTAACTCGCACCAAGTCCCGCTCACTCCTGTGCTCGCTGACCTACATTGGCTTCCAGTTAAGCAACGTCTTGATTTCAAAATTCCCATCCTTATTTTCAAATTCCTCCATGGCCTCGCCCCTCCCGTCTCTGTAATCTCCTCCAGCCCCACAAACCGCCCCGCCCCCCCTTCCCCAGCCCCCTCGATATATCTGCACTCCTAGAATTCCGCCCTCTTGAACACCTCTGATTATAATCGCTCAACCATTAGTGGCTGTGCCTTCTGTTGCCTGGACCCAAAGCTCTGGAACTCCCTGCCTAAACCTCTCCGCCTCTCTACCTCTCTTTCCTCCTTCAAGACTCTCCTTAAAACCTACCTCTTTGAACAAGCCGGCGCTAATTTCTACTTATGCAGCTCGTTGTTAATTTTTTTTTTGATCTCATAATAAACAACGGATTATCTGGTCATTATCACATTGCTATTTGTGGGAGCTTGCTGTGCGCATATTGGCTGCCGGGTTTCCTACATTAAAACAGTGACACACCATTTCAAAAGCACTTCACTGGCTGTAAAGCGCTTTGGGACATCTGGTGGTCCAAAGGGTATGGAGAGAAAGCAGGAATGGGGTACTAAAGTTGCATGATCAGCCATGATCATATTGAATGGTGGTGCAGGCTCGAAGGGCCGAATGGCCTACTCCTGCACCTTTTTTCTATGATTCTATATCTTTGCATTATAACTTCGGCACATTTTTGAATGATGCATTGCGAGATAAGTTTGTGTGTGGATGAGCGCACACAGTGCAAGTTACTGAGCGCTCCGAACGTAACATTTGACATAACATGCAAAATTGCCCTTTCTATGGAGATGCCGTCTAAGAATGCTAGGGAGCTCCGTCCAACTCAAGTGACTGGTGCAGTCTGAAGTCTAGTGACAAAGCCACTGCCAAACATAAAGCTGTGAGACCGAGTCATAAGCATGTCAGTTCAGTGAATTGTTATCGCTGCAATGGAAATCGTTCACCACAGTCCTGCCATTACAGAAATTCAGTGTTTTCACTGTCAGAAGCAAGGCCATATTTCAACAGCTTTCAGAGCTAGATCTAAAACAGGAAGAACGAACCATTCTAGTGACAATGCAAAGCAACGAAAACAAAAGGGAGGAGTTCACAATATTGAAGTAAACACACCTGATATTGAAGAACTAGGCACCTACAGTATCTATGCCACTAGCAGCAATGCTAACAGTCGTGAGAAAGACTTCCGTACAAAACTTTTGATCAACGAGCAGTATATTGATATGTGTATCGACGTGGCGGCGGACTGCTCGATCATGAGTAAGGACACATATGAGGGAAAGTTTAATCAAATACCTCTTACAAAGAGTACCGTAGAGTTAAAAACCTACTCCGGAAAAATCCTAGAGATAGGTGGACCAATAAGTTCAACACAATGGCCAGTCAGTAAAGCTGCCTATTATTGTAGCGAGTTACAACAGGCCAACTCTCATGGGCAAAGACTGGTTGAGAAAGTTAAAGCTAGACTGTAAAAATGTCTTGCGTAGATGCTTCAAAGAGGCAACTTGACACAATACTGAACAAGTACGAAAGCATACTCACAGACAGTTATGAGGGCATCACTCGTTATGACGCGCATATCCGCATCAAGTCCAACGCAAAGCCTGTCTATTGTAAGGCAAGACCCCTATACGTTGAAAAGTCAGGTGGAGGAAGAGCTAGCAAAGCTCAGAGAGAACGGATTGCTGGTAAAAACTGACAAAAGTGAATGGGCTACCCCGGTTGTAGTAGTGCCCAAAGCAGCCAAAACTGTACACTTGTGCGGTGACTACAAAGTTACCATCAACCAAGCAGTTGACGATTAGCAGTACCCGTTACCTACATCACAGGATTTGTATGCAACATTCTCTGGGTCAAAGATTCTCTCCAAGCTTCACCTGTCGCACACTTACGCTCAGCTGAATGTTGATAAAGAGAGTCAACAGTATCTCACCATCAACACAAGGGACTGTACTCATGCACCAAGCTGCCGTATGGTGTAAAGTCCTCCCCCAAAATCTTCCAGGCTACAATGGATAAGAATTTGCAAGGAGTTCCAAACTGCTTATGCAATCAAGACGAAGTGCTGATCGCAACAAGCAACGAGGAAGATAATCTAGAAGTGTTAGATATAGTGCTTCAAAGGTTAAATCCCCACAACATCAAATTGAAAAGGAGCAAATGTGCTTTTGTCCAGCCCGAGGTTGCACACCTGGGTCTGAAAGTTGATGCAAATGGCTTGCAACTAGTGAAGGAAAAGGTTAATGCTGTCATCAATGCTTCAAAGCCACAGAACGTGTCTGAGTTAAGATCTTTCCTTGGAATGGTCCAGTAGTATGCATATTTCTTACCGGAGTTAACGACCATGTTGGTTCTATTGTACAAGCTAATCAAGAAGGATGTCCAGTGGAAATGGACAAAAGCGCATCAGGAAACTTACGACACTTATAAGAGAAGTCTCTCTAGCGAAGTTCTACTTGTGCACTACGACACAGAGCGTGAGCTTAAGTTAGCATGTGATGCGTCTAGCTACGGTGTGGGAACGGTCATTAACCACGTAACCCCAACACCGCACGAGGTAGGAAAAGCCATAAGACAGCTCAAGAACAAGGCTACGGGAGCGGATGGAATCCTTGCTGAGGCACTAAAGTATGGCGGAGAGGCGCTGTGGCGTGGATACATGACCTCATCTCTCTCATCTGGAGGGAGGAGAGCATGCCAGGAGGTCTCAGAGATGCAGTGATCGTGACCATCTTTAAAAAAGGGGACAAGTCCGACTGCGGCAACTACAGAGGAATCTCCCTGCTATCAGCCAGTTGTCGCCGGAGTCCTCCTCAACCGTCTTCTCCCTGTGGCTGAGGAGCTCCTCCCAGAGTCTCAGTGCTCAACGGACATGATCTTTGCAGCGCAACAGCTACAGGAAAAATGTAGGGAGCAGCACCAGCCCTTATACATGGCCTTCTTCGACCTGACAAAAGTCTTTGACACTGTCAACCACGAGAGTCTATGGAGCATCGTTTCGGATGCCCCCAAAAGTTCGTCAACATCCTCTGCCTGCTCCACGACGACATGCAGGCCGTGATCCTTACCAACGAATCCATTACAGACCCAATCCATGTCCAGACCGGGGTCAAACAGGGCTGCGTCATCGCCCCAACACGCTTGTCAATCTTTCTCGCCGCCGTGCTCCACCTCACAGTCAACAAGGTCCCCGCTGGAGTGGAACTAAAATACAGAACCAGTGGGAAGCTGTTCAACCTTCGTCGTGTCCAGGCCAGATCCAAGACCACCCAACCTCTGCAGTCGAGTTACAGTACGCGGACAACGCCTGCGTCTGCGCACATTCAGAGGCTGAACTCCAGGACATAGTCGATGTATTTACTGAGGCATACGAAAGCATGGACCTTATGCTAAACATCCGTAAGACAAAGGTCCTCGCCGCACAGCACTGCCCCCCAAATCATCAAGATCCACGGTGCGGCCCTGGACAATGTGCACCATTTCCCATACCTTGGGAACCTCTTATCAACAAAAGCGGACATTGTTGAATCTCCTCATCATCGCCTCCAGTGCGCCAGCGCAGCCTTCGGCCGCCTGAAGAAAAGTGTGTTCAAAGACCAGGCCCTCACACCTACCACCAAGCTCATGGTCTACAGGGCTGTAGTAATATCCGCCCTCCTGTATGGCTCAGAGACATGGACCATGTACAGTGGACACCTCAAGTTGCTGGAGAAATACCACCAATGCTGCCACCGCAAGTTTCTACAAATCGCCTGGGAGGACAGACGCACCAACATTAGTGTCCTCGACCAGGCCAACATCCCCAGCATTGAAGCACTGACCACACTTGATCAGCTCCGCTGGGCTGTCCGCATGCTAGACACGAGATTCCCTTGGAACTCCTTCATGGCAAACAAGCCAAAGGTGGATAGAGGAAACATTAGAAGGACACCCTCAAAGCCTCCCTGATAAAGTGCAACATCCCGACCAACACCTGGGAGTCCCTGGCCAAAAGTCGTCCTAATTGGAGGAAGTGCATCCAGGAGGGCACTGAGCACCTCGAGTCTCAACGCCAAGTGCAAGCAGAAAACAAGCGCAGGCAGCGGAAAGAACGTGCGGCAAACCAGTCCCACCCTCCCTTACCCTCAACGACTGTCTGTCCCACCTGTGACAGGGACTGTGGCTCTCGTATTGGACTGCTCAGCTACCTAAGGACTCATTCTAAGAGTGGAAGCAAGTCTTCCTCGATTCCGAGGGACTGCCTATAATGATGATGATGATGACAGCCAAGAGAAACCATCGCGGATTCTCACAAAGAGCGAAAGAAACTACGTGCAAATTGAAAAGGAAGCACTCGTAATAGTGTTTGGAATTAAGAAATTCCAACAGTTCCTGATCGGCAGAAAATTTACCCTGATAACCGATCACAAAACGCTCCTGGCAGTATTGGGGCCCAAATCTGCCATCCCTGAATTGGATGCATCAAGAATGCAAAGTTGGGCAGAATTCTGGCTGAACTTCATATTGAACATCCAGGGATTGTCAGTATGAGATCAATTGCAAGAAGCTTTGTTTACTGGCCTGGATTGGACAGTGATCTTGAGCCAGCAAATGCAGTGTTTGCCAAAATTGTAAAAACAAACTTCCCAATACTCCACTTCAACCCTGGTCATGGCCAAGTAGACCTTTTCAGAGAGAACATGTGGACTTGTGTGAGAAAACAAATGATTATTTCCTGCTATTTGTAGATAGTCACTCAAAGTGGATTGAAGTGAAACATATAGGTTCAAACAAGTCTGACAGAAACAGGATCAGCATGTCTCAAAAACAATTGCACAAATAATTAATTGCGATATAGGTGAACAGGATAGCTATTTTAGACACAGCAAGGTCCTTCAAACAGGAATGAGATGAGTGACTAGGCAATAAAAAAAATAGATGCGGTTCCATTCATCCCACTTTAGCTCATTCACCCAGAAAAACTTTGCATTCCCTCTCCCATTCCTAACCGGATCTTGAAGGTGTTTGCCTCCAGTGCCCGATCAGAACATTCCAAGTCTTGATCACTCTTTGCACGATCCTTAGTTTTAGACTTTGCCTCTTTGTTCTTGAATTAATGCTTCACATCTGCCTTATCTGTACAGTTTAATATCTTGCAAACTTTATAGAACCATAGAACGGTTACAGCACAGAAGAAAGCCATTCAGCCCGTCGAGCCCGTGCCGACTCTCTGCAAGAGCACTTCAGCTAGTCCCACTCCCCCGCCCTTCCCCCATAGCCCTGAAAAATGTTTTGCATCAGGTACTTATCCAATTCCCTTTTCAAAGCCACAATTGAATCTGCCTCCACCACCCAGTGCATTCCAGCTCCTAACCACTTCTGTAAGATTCCGTTCAAGGCCAGAGACCCTGAAATTTGGGTTACCACAAACCAATTATTTTGTTTTTGATAGAATATATACTGGTAAATTAAATAAATGACATGTAGGCATATTAAAATTGTTGTTGGAAGGTTTGATCCTACTGACAGTGGATTTGTCACTAGGAGTTTTGTAAAGAAGTGACTATTGACAACACGATCAATCTGTGTCACTGATAGCATCACAATGACTATTGAGCCCAGCACTTGCATTTATATAGCGCCTTTCATGATCACCGGACATCTCAAAATGCTTTACAGCCAATAAAGTACTTTTAAAGTGTAGTCACTGTTGTAATGTAGGAAATACTGCAGCCAATTTACACACAGCATGTTCCCAGAAACAGCAATATAAGGACCAGATAATCTGTTTTAGTAATATTAATTGAGGGATAAATATTGGCCAGGACACCAGGGATAACTCCCCTGCTCTTCTTCGAAATAGCACCATGGGTTCTTTTACGTCCACCCGAGAGGGTAGACGGGGCCTTGGTTTAACGCCTTATCCGAAAGACGGCACCTACTGCACTGGAGTGTCAGCCTAGATGTTTGTGCTCAATATCTGGAGTGGGACTTGAACCCACAACCTTGTGACTCAGAGGCAAAAGTTG
The DNA here is from genome assembly GCF_044704955.1 of Pristiophorus japonicus. Classification (NCBI taxonomy): domain Eukaryota; kingdom Metazoa; phylum Chordata; class Chondrichthyes; family Pristiophoridae; genus Pristiophorus; species Pristiophorus japonicus. The sequence goes on along the minus strand of NC_091998.1, from coordinate 62,067,726 downwards.
CTATTCACTGAGCTACGGCTGATACTGCGTGATTTAGGGTTAGGGTTGGGACTAGGAATTAGGGTTGGAACTCACTCTTGACACTGCGTAATTTAGGGTTAGGATTGGGACTAGGGGTTAGGGTTGGAATTCAAATTAGGTTAGGGTTAGGACTAAGTGTCATATTTGACCCTGAAATGAGCTTCCGGCCACATATCCGCAGCATAACTAAAACCACCTATTTCCACCTCTGTAGCATTACCCGCCTCCGCCTGCCTCAGCTCATCTGCTTCTGAAGCCCTCAGCCATGCCTTTGTTACCTCCAGACTTGACTACTCCAACGCACTCTTGGCTGGCCTTCCACATTCTACCCTACGTAAACTTAGGTCCATGTCCTAAGTCGCACGAAGTCCTGATCACCCATCACCCCTGTGCTCGCTGAGCTCCACTGGTTCCCGGTGAAGCAACGTCTTGATTTAAAAATTCTCATCCTTGTTTACAATTCCCTCTGTGGACGCGTCCCTCCCTATCTCTGTAATCTCCTTCAGCCTCACAACCCCACGAGATGTTTGCGCTCCACAAATTCTGCCATCTTCAACATCCCTGATTATAACTGCTCAACCATTGGTGGCCGTGCCTTCAGTTGCTTGGGCCCCAGCCCTCTCCGCCTCCCTACCTCTCTTTCCTCCTTAAAACCTACCTCTTTGACCAAGCTTTTGGTCACCTGTTGTAATTTCTTGTGGCTCAGTGTCAAACATAGTTGCTTTGTTTTATAACACTACTGTGAAGCGCCTTGGGACGTTTTACTATGTTAAAGGCGCCATATAAATAAAACTTGTTGTTTTGTCTGGTGGTCGTGACAGGCGCTGTATAAATGCAAGTCTTTCTTCTTTCTTTAGGGTTAGGGACTAGGGGTTAGGATTATGTTAGGGTTAGATTTAAAGTCCCCTATTGACATGTCATGATTTAGAGTTTGGATTTAGTGTTAGGAGTAAGTTAGAGTGAGAACCCGCTATTGGCACAGTGCAAATACACAAGGATAGTAAGGAGGCGCCAGGCTTCCCTTTAAACACTGGGATGGCTCCGAGAAAGGGCTGTCTATTCACTGTTAAAGTCTCAGAATAAGGTGCCGCCCATTTAAAGCTGAGATGAGGAGGAATTCCTTCTCTCAGAGGGTTGTAAATCTGTGGAATTCTCTGCCTCAGAGAGCTGTGGAGGCTGGGTCATTGAATATATTTAAAGCGGAGATAAGGCAGATTTTTGAGCGATAAGGGAGTCAAGGGTCATGCATGGGGAGCGGGCGGGGAAGTGGAGCCGAGCCCATGATCGGATCAGCCATGGTCTTATTAACGCTACAGGGACACCCTCAAAGCCTCCCTGATAAAGTGCGAAGTCCCCACCGACACCTGGGAGTCCCTGGACAAAGACCGCCCTAAGTGGAGGAAGTGCATCCGGGAGGGCGCTGAGCACCTCGAGTCCCGTCGCCGAGAGCATGTGGAAAGCAAGCGCAGGCAGCGGAAGGAGCGTGCGGCAAACCAGTCCCACCCTCCCCTTCCCTCAACAACTGTCTGTCCCACCTGGGACAGGGTCTGTGGTTCCCCTATTGGGCTGTTCAGCCACCTAAGGACTCATTTTAAGAGTGGAAGCAAGTCTTCCTCGATTCCCGCGGGGCTGATAATGATGAAGTGGTGGAGCAGGCTCGAGGGGCCAAATGGCCGACTGATGTGCTCTGTGGTATGTGTGTGAGAGACCGACAGACCGCGGGACGGACGGTGCGCGGCCATTACCGATCAGAAAGTCGGTGATCCCCTCATTCTGCGACTCCTGCGGCGCTTTCCTTTTGCTCATGGCGGCGGCGGCGGCGGCGCTCGATCCAAAAAAAAAACACCTCACATGCACACAATCCGAGCGACAGCCTCGCCTCAGGACAATGCCAGGCTTCACGCCGCGCTGAGAGGCCGCAACGGACAGCAGCAGCATCAGCGGCGCGCGCACCACCGACCGTCAGCCGGCCGGCATTTAAAGAGCGAGGCGCCGCGCGTGCGCGCGACACCGACCGTCAGCCGGCATTTAAAGAGCGAGGCGCCGCGCGTGCGCGCCACCGACCGCCAGCCGGCATTTAAAGAGCGAGGCGTCGCGCGTGCGCGCGCCACCGACCGTCAGCCGGTATTTAAAGAGCGAGGCGCCGCGCGTGCGCGCCGTCAGCCGGCATTTAAAGCCCAACTTAGTCCTGAGGCAAAGCTGCCGTCACCCACAGCACAAGGGCAGGTTGGCCTTTTCTCTCCACTTGGCTTTATGTCCGGGGGGCCGGGGAGAGGTGTTAGACCAGCAGATAGTGTAATGAGTGAGGATGAAAAACAAGTCGGACAGCGTATTTGGAGCGGAGGAGAAACAGGAGCAATCACACATAACAGTATTGATAAAATAGAGAGAGGGTGTGCTGTTTCTGGTTATATGATCCCTGTTAATGTGCACTATATCGACTGTCACGGCATAATGCTCTGCCTGCCCTCCTTGAAAATATGCTTTGAATGTCCAGAAATTTCCCTTAATTAAATAGTCTAGCGTTGAAAGAATGAACACTCACGTTTTGTTTCAAAAATTAATTAATTTAATTTTAAAAAGCACTGCTTTTGCAAAATTAATTTCATTATATTGATATTAAAAATATTGACAGTTTATTTATTTACATGTCTATCGGAAAAGTTAGCAACAGACTCAGAAATCAAGGCGCGCCTTGGCTCCAAGTATGATCAGCTCAGCTCCCAGCGTCAAGCAGCTTCTCAGCCAATAGCCTGCATCAAAAATAAACAACCAACAGAGTTGGCATCAGATAATGCAGACAATAATTTGGGCACAAAACATGATGTTGCATCTTCACCTTCTATATACATATCTAATCAAGAGTGGCGATATGAAGTCACAGGCTCTGTAAAAATCATTTTCTGCCAATATTTTTCACCTTTCCTGTCATCTTCTCCTGAAGGCAGTGTGTTATAAAGGAGAAACCGTTCTGTAAGCAGCAGGAGCCCTCTGGGGATCTCACTCATGTGTGAGATTAAGCACAGAGTGCTGGTAAGCCATTCCCCCGTGGAGAGGGCATTTTAGCCCAACTCGATATCCATACATACCCCATCCAGTAGAATTCACCAGATTAGGATCAAAATCTGAAACAATCTTCCCGCCCTTGCCAAGGTATGTTGAGTTCAGCTGCAGTGCCCCAGTGATCAGGTAACTCAACACTGCAATTTTAACAAAAAAAACGCTTCTCTGTTAAGTTGCTGACAGATCAGCTGTCCAGTTCCAGAGCTTTGTTTTTATTGTAGAGCAAAACCTTCCTGGTCTGTACACCTCCATATTATGCCAGGCACTGTAATTACCCATGGAGACACGGGTTTACAGTTTAAGCAAACTGGAATGTAGTCTCTGACACTGTTACTTCAACACCCAAGTCACATTAATGCAAACATGCCTTTTGCCACTAGACAGAGCTCTATGATTTAGATTGTTCCCCAATTGTTTTGCAGGTTTTACCATAAGCCTGATCCTTGCAGCGATGCAATGTATTGTAATTAAGTAACACTCGCAAGATATCCTACTATAGTAAAGGATTCCAATTGTCCCTACAATGCAACCCGTGAGAGGGAATGGAGCTTTCTAAAAGCAGAAATATTCAAATATCCTCAGTTTCAAAAGGTAAAAGAAAAAATCAAGACCTACGATAAAACATTCCCTGTCACAATTATTTATTCCATCCCTCGTGCTGCCGACAAATTCAAATATTTGCCTGATCTACTGAAAAGGATAGAGAAAGTTAACTAGAAATGGAAGAATGAGGGGTGGGGGGAGGGGGGGAAACTGTCAGCCCAATTGGCAAAAGTACTTTTCTCCCTCCTTAACCCCTTGCCAGTTTTATTCAGAAAGCCTCGACCCCTTTCAGGAGTATAGTTGCACGGGTGCTGATCGCCCTGCAACAACCTCCCCAAATGGGAATTCTTCAATGGGAGACTTGACAATGAGCAGTGATTAACTGGATTCCAATGGGTCATTATAAAGCTATCAGGAGTGGATAGAAAGAGAGGCTTCCCAAGCTGTTAAATTTGGCAAGGCCTGCGGGAAACCCGTTCTCCCGGTTCGGAACCCCCTCACCCTGCTCCTCCATTAAATTTCAGGCCATAATCTCTACAAAGTGTTAGGGACCAAGGGGCAGCACAGGCCAGCCCACACTGCGATGTGTGCGCGCACTAGGTCCGTGCAGCAGAGCTGGTCTCTAGTCGTCTTGCGAAATCCTTGCCACTGGACCAAGACCTAGCTCTGTCAAGCCCGTGTGGTGGCTGGTGTGCAATGGCCACCACACGTTAAAAAAATCCACGCACAGGCATCTTCCGCCCTTGAGGATATAGTTCTGGTCCTTCATTGAAATACCTGTGAACTCATCCCTTTTTGGCATGGAAGCGCGTCATCCTTTTTTCGAGGGACCACCGATGATGATGATGATGATCAGGAGTGGAACCCAGCCCAATTTCCTCCTTCCCAACTCAGGGCAGTGAGATCAATTCTAATACCTCTACTGCTAACTCAGCACAGACCACGGGTCAAACCGGAGACCTTATGGACTGCGTGGCATCAACTGAGCCACTTAGGAAGCACTGAGACATAAGAAATAGCAGGAGTAGGCCCCACGGCCCCTCGAGCCTGCTCCGCCATTCAATAAGGTCACGGCTGATCATCGACCTCAACTCCACTTTCCCGCCCGATCTCCATATCCCTTTATTCCCCTAGGCTCTAAAAATCTATCTATCTCAGCCTTGAATATATTCAGAGACCATTTGCATCTTCCTCTGACCTTGGTTTTTAAAACAATTACATGTGTTGATTACACACCTCAACTCTCTTCTCTCTCTCCCCGTCCACATCATAACCACTTTGATCAAAATTGTTATCTCAAGCAATATACAAAATACCCTCTCGCGGAAAAGTTGCTAGAGCCTAATTTTACCTCATTGAGCTGCTCAGTCACTGATCTTGATGAAAACCTTGGGGCGTGAGAAGATTTTGATGGCCTCTTCAATCTCCGCCAGCTTCTTCTCGAGGTCTGTGCGTCTATTGCGCATGCCGATAGTATCCACTCGTACAGGGAACATCAGCAATTGTTTGGTCAGCTGCCGCAGGGCTGGGGGAGGCAGGTTGAACTATGTTAGCAGGCAATGCATAGTTAGTAATGTATTTCAAAGACCACACTTCTGCACAATCCAATAATCATTAGACGATAGCTCCAAATCCGTTTATTACTACTTCCCCTGGCAACCCTCCTTAGAAAATGCTGGAAATATTCAGGTCTAACAGCATTTGAAAAGATTCTGTCAGAAAGAAAGACTTGGATTTATATAGCGCCTTTCACAACCACCGGACATCTCAAACAGCTTTACAGCCAATTAAGTACTTTTGGAGTGTAGTCACTGTTGTAATGTGGCATATTACAACAAGTGGGGAAAAGGGAAGACAAGCCTCTCATAAAATTGACCAAAACAGAAGGGAGATTTATCAGACAAGAGCACAACTATAGTAACCACTATGACAGAGATTTCATAGTCAGCGAACAGAATTTTGAAAAGCTGGAAGGCTACTTCTGTACTGCTTTTTGTCCCCACATGACATTCCACCCTCTATCAAAGTAGCGAAAAGGCTTTTCCAAATGTTACCCTGTAATTGGCTGCTGTGTCAGAAGCCTAAGTGGAGTTGTTCTTTAATCCAATCCACCTTCCCCACACCGCCCAGCCCCCAACTGCCCTCCCACTCTCCCCACTGCAGGCATGGTTGACATCAGGAAATTGCCAAATAGGGAATGGAGGGTACAAATCACTGATACACCAACCAGTAATGCCACTTTGTTAGGTTGCATTTTTAAAAAGAATCACTGAAATAAATAGTAAATGTATAGCTCAATGCATTTGCATTCTGTTTTTTGCAGTGCCTTCCCAACAGCTTCACGCACTTCAGTGCAATCTGTTTTGCTCTTAAAACCATTATTTACAAAAGGTGTACCCTCAGCAAGTCTGGAGGATGAGCCAAAATCACAGCCAAATCCCAGTTTAATAGATTCATCTGGATGTGGAGCTAGCAGAGGAAAAACTGTTACCTACCTTTTATAACTTTGCCAACAATTAATCAGTACTACCATATGAAAAGGGATGTAAATGTGAGCATTTAATCAACGGGTTTCACACAGGAATCTCCCAACAAAAAGTTCAAACAGTAGGATACCGGTAAACACACCCCCGCCCCCAACTTCCGTGGTACTTGGATGCTCACAGGCAGCATTGAGCATGTGCAATATGATGTACCTATGTGCATTATGATGCAAATATTGTGCCCACATAAGGCTCACTAATATCTGGGCAGCTTTAAGCTGGCAGCATTTGATGGGCTCTACACCATTTGCATCAACATGAGTCCTTGGTCAGGGCGGCAGAACAGCAAGTCTCTCAATCTCCACAAACTCCATCAATGCCACTGCCGGAGACCAACAAAGCCTCCAGCTTTTGAGGGTGCTGGGAGTGGAATTCCCAAATGTGAATGTCAATCAAAATTTAGGCTTCTGTGTCACGAGCCCAACCCTCCAGTGCTGTAACTTCTAGGCTATCACACTTCAAATCTGAACCAAATGGAACTGAATTATACAACTACCAAATCCCAGAATAACCCACATCTGTAAAGCAGTGAATGTTTAGTAAATTCCTTGAAAAGGTACAGATTGATTAACGGGCTCCATAAACTATCCTCTAAAGCAGTGAGAGCACGTCACACATACTTTGTTGAAGGGAACTGAGTGTTCCCAGCCGTTCGTTCTCTGGCATCCTAGTGTGGCCAGGAGGCATGCTGGGATCAGGAATGTTTTTCCGTCGTTCCTCTGCTTCTTTTCTCCACTGATTCCTCCGTTCAATCAAACTGCAAACAGTGAAGACGTGAATTAGATACTCTCAATGGAAAACTAGGAAAATGGAAAATTTACAGTTAAAGGAGAGAAAACAAACGGAGAAAGGCAAAGCGTGCAATTCGACAATCTAACTTTGGGGTGAAGGTTATGTTAACTAAGTGCTCTGTCTTTCAAATAAAGAAACCAAAGTGAAGGATCAGGGCCAGATTGTAGGTTACCAGCATGGTTAAAATTATTTTTTTTTTTTTAAAAGAGAGAAGGCGACATAAATCGGCAACTACAGGTACAACATCTCAAATCCGGCAACCTCGGGACCGAGACTGTGCCAGTTTTTGGATTTTTCCAGATTTCGGACAAGAAAACACCAAAGCGCCCAAAGAATCTACGTATGCTACCGAGATAGACAAAGTACTAATGATGGCCGGGTCATTCGGCAAGGCTCGGAACGATCTCATGCCATTTAAAACATAGCGGCGAAGCTGATAACTAGTCCGGCCCACCGTTTTTGGACAATAATTCCAGATTTTATTTTACTGAACATTAAATGGGATTTTCTCAAAAATATCCGATTTTTGGACAATTCCGCTTTTCGGACAGCTGGATTTGAGATGCAGTGATTAAGCAATGCCAACCTTGAGTTTTAAAAGCCTGCACAGCGCAGAAGGAAAAGAAGCCCGAGGGAGGTGAGGAGTTCCACAGTTTGAGGTTCTGGGAATCAATGATAGAGAAAAGCAGCTCTGCAGTAAATTGGCTTCCAGTTAAGCAACGCCTCGATTTCAAAATTCTCATCCTTATTTTCAAATCCCATCATGGCCTTGCCCTCCCTATCTCTAACCTCCTCCAGTCCCACAGCCCCCCACAAGATGTTTGCACACCTCTAATTTTCCCCTCTTGAGCATCAACCATTGGTGGCCGTGCCTTCAGCTGCCTAGGCCCCAAGCTCTGGAATTCCCTGCCTAAACCTCTTCACCTCTCTTTCCTCCCTCACGATGCTCCTTAAAATCTACCTCTTTGATCAAGCTTTTGGTCACCTGCGCTAATTTCTACTTAAGTGACATGGTGTCAAATTTTTAAATCTCATAATACTCCTGTGAAGCACCTTGGAACGGTTCACTATGTTAAAGGCGCTATTTATAAATACAAGTAGTTGTTGTAAATTCTGATTTCAACACCGTGAGGAAGCAGGGAGGAGGAAGAGCTCGTCAGACAGCGGATTTTGACCTCATGAGGAACAAGGATGCTCAGGGAAGGGAACCGTGACCACAGCAGCATTGGAGATGTGAAAGGTTGTGACGGAGAGACAGAGATTGGAGGTTTGTGGTGAGACAGGGATAATCTCTGGAATGAAAACTAGCTAGTACACCAAAAGCTGTATATGTAGTGGACTGATTTAAATGAATCAGCACAGAAGAGGAAGAGGAAAAAGAAAAGGAATTGGTTAGGTCCGATGAGCCCACAATAATTCATGCTTACTACTGTGGCAGCTGTCCTTTATTCTTGCTTATGTATTCTTGCTGTTCTTTCTCTTTCCTATCCAGCACATCTGTAAGCGACTGCAGAGATTTGGAGCGTCGCACTGGCATTCTTCTTGCATTCTGTGCGTTGTGCCTGACAAAATCTACATTAACACCTTTAACTTGAATCTTGAATAAAAGAAACAGTAAGGGGATTGTTAACTGTGATGAGGACTGAAATGTTTTACTTTATTAGTCACACACATAACATTTACAGGCAGAGTGCGATCAGGCAAATCTCCACAAAGGGCTTGCCAGATATGTTCTGGGCAATGAATTCCCAAGTCAATATTTATATTTCAAGTATAAGTATCCCCTCACTTCGATCAGCACAAAATAGTTATACTTAAAACATAAGAATTAAGAACAGGAGTAGGTGCAGGCCATACGGTCCCTCGAGCCTGCTCCAACATTCAGTATCATAGAATGGTTACATTCAGCCCACTCCCCCGCCCTTTCCCCGTAGCCCTGCAATTTCCTTTCCTTCAGACACTTATCCAACTCCCTTTTGAAAGGTAACATTGAGTCTGTCTCCACCGCCCTTCCAGGCCATGCATTCCAGATCTTAACCACTCGCTGTGTTACAAAGTTTTTCTTACGTCGCCTTTGGTTCTTTTGCCAATCACCTTAAATCTGTACCCTCTGGTTCTTGACCTTTCTGTCAATGGGTACAGTCTCTCTATCTACTCTGTTTAGACCCCTCATGATTTTGAACATCTCTATCAAATCTCAATCTTCTCTGCTCCAAGGAGAACCAGCCCAGCTTCTCCAGTCTATCAACGTAACTGAAGTCCCTTATTCCTGGAATCATTCTCGTAAATCTTTTCTGCACCTTCTCTAAGGCCTTCACATCCTTCCTAAAGTGTGGTGCCCAGAATTGGACACAATAGTCCAGTTGGGGCCGAACCAGTGTTTTATACAGTTTCATCATAATTTCAACATTTTTGTACTCTACGGGCTCAAAATTGGCCAGATGTTGCTCTTTTTTTTTTTGGAGCAACTTGATTTTTCTGGAGTATCTTAAAAATCCCCATTTTGCACATTCAATTTGCGCCAGTGTCTGAGTTAGTTATGTTTTTTTTTTAGTTTAGTTTAGTTTTCTCAAAAGGGGGCATTACCAGTCACCTATGCTAGTTTTGGCCATTTAGGCCACTTTGGCCAGCTGATAGTTACTCCAAATCTACTTAGGCCAGTGTATGTGGCCACTTCAGAAAACCCTTGCGGAGAGTTAAGAAATCAGCGCAGGTAGGTACATCGGAGGCCAGCTCAACTTAATGACTTGACTAAAGAATGTGAATAGGATCAAACACCTATAGAGGACATCATATGACAAACTTCACAAAATTAATTTACTATACAACAGAAGCATTCATGGAAGCTTAAACTACAAAAATAAAAGTAGTAAAAGATAGTTGAATTAAATTGCCCTAATCTCACAACTAGTTTCAACAACTATTTCTTTGCAATGATTATACTGGGCCAAAATTGAGCTCATATTATCTAAATAAAGTCTACTTCAATAAATAAGATACTCTCTCAGTGTTCCTCCGTCACTTATGTTCTTCTTTCACAATAGCACCAGGTGAATAGGCTTGACAAATGGTCACCACTATTCACAAGAGACAAAACATATTTACATAACTTTTTCAAAATATCCAAAAGTCCAGGAAAATGACAAGACATTAAGAAAGTTCAAAAATAGCTACAATGCATAAAATTTCAAACCAGAGGTCGATCGCACCGGGGCGCCACTCGGCCAGGGATAGGGGCGGGCATCGGGTCCCCCACACAGCGGCTGCAGCATGCACACGGAGAGGCCTGGGGGCGAGGGGCTACTGTGCATGCGCGGATACTTCACTGTGCATGTGCAGACGTCCCGACACTGTTTTCAGTGTAGGACGCTGGCTCCGTCCCAACTGGCCACGCTGCGCGAAGACCGAGGAGGCGCCGGACAGCGGCCAAAGTGGGGAGCGATTTTTTCGGCGCACTTATCAACGGAGAAAAGTGGCGCATCTCCGGTAAGTGCGCCGAAAAAAGGGGTGGGCCAAATTTGGACCCTAAACCTCTATTTATGAAGCCAAGGTTCCCGTAAGTGCTTTCTCAACCTGCCCTGCCATCTTCAATGATTTATGCACCCAGACCCCCCCAAATCTCTCAAATCGTGTACCCCCTTTAGGATTGTACCATTTAGTTTATATGTCCTCTCCTCATTCTTTCTACCGAAATGCATCACTGTTGTGTGTTAAATTTCATCTGCTACGTGTCTGCCCATTTCACCGGCCTGTCTGTCTTCCTGAAGTCCATCACTCTCCTCCTCTCTGTTCGCTATACTTGCAAGTTTTGTGTCATCTGCAAATTTTGAAATTGTGCCCTGTACACCCAGGAAGCTCTGACTTCAGTTGCCCTACCTTTCCCTCGTGCGAATGTACCCAAACTATTTCCTCTTTAAAGGCAGCCTATTGTTCCACTACCGTTTTGCCTGCCAATCTTTGATTCCAGTTTACCTGGGCCAGATCCATTCTCATCCCACTGAAATTAGCCTTCCCCCAGTTAAACATTTTTACTCTAGGTTGCTCCCGTCCTTTTCCATAGCTAATCTAAACCTTATGATACTATGATCACTGTTCCCTAAATGTTCACCTACTGACACCTGCTCCACTTGACCTACCTCATTCCCCAGCACCAGATCCAGCAATGCCTCCTCCCTCGTCAGGCCGGAAACATACTGATCAAGTAAGTTCTCCTGAACCCACTTCAGAAATTCTTCCCCTTCTCTGCCTTTTACACTATAACGATCCCAGTCTACATTAGGATAGGTGAAGTCCGCCATTATTACTACTCTATAGTTCTTACACCTCTCTGTAATTTCTCTACAAATTTGCTCCTCCATATCTTTCCCACTATTTGATGTTCTATTATTTCTTATCTCTAGCCATATAGATTCTGTCCTTGACCCCTCCAGGACATCCTCCCTCTCCAGCACTGTAACATTCTCCTTAACCAATACTGCCACACCACCTCCTATCTTTCCTGAACACTTTATAACCAGGAATATTTAATACCCAATCCAGCCCTTTTTTGAGCCAAGACTCAGATATTGCCACATCATATTCCCATGTGGCTATTTGTGCCTGCAGCTCATTTATCTTGTTTACTACGCTTCATGCATTCACTTAATTACACTGTAAACTTATCTTCTACCATCCTGTATTCTCTCTTAGTTGGACCCCATCTAATACCTATTTCTTACTTTAGTGCTCTCTGCATCTCCCAATCCTTTATTTTCCCTTTCTAATGTTACATCCTGGTGCCCATCCCCCTGCTAAATTAGTTTAAACCCTTCCCAAAGACCATGGTTGATCTTCGACCTCAACTACACTTTCCCGCCCGATTTCCATATCCGTTGATTTCCCCAGAGTCCAAAAATCGATCTATCTCAGCCTTGAATATACTCAACAACTCAGCATCTGGGGCAGAGAATTCCAAAGATTCACAACCCTCTGAGTAAAGAAATTCCTCCTCATCTCAGCCTTAAATGGCCGACCCCTTGCCCTGAGAATGCCGCCGAGTTCTAGACTCTGCAGCCAGGGGAAACAACCTCTCAGCATCTAACCTATCAATCGCCCTCAGAATCTCATATGTTTCAGTGAGATCACCTCTCATTCTTCTAAACTCCAGCGAGTATCAGCCCAATCTTCAGAAACCTCAACTGACACATCAGTAGGTGCACAAAGAAAGAACTTGGATTTATATAGTGCCTTTCATGACCCCAGGACATCCCAAAGAGCTTTACAGCCAATGAAATACTTCTGAAGTGTCGTCACTGTTGTAATGTAGACGCAGATGGTGAATGATGTCCAAGTCTACACTCACCTCTGTGTTGGCGTCCTCTATAGTTTCAGCACAAGTCTCTGGTTTTGTTGGGCTTGGTGACGAGCATCGTTTTGGACAAACACCAGTCCCACATCGTGAATGCGCTTTAAGATAGTGTTGATTCTCTGAGTGGTTGGGGCAGGGGGATGAACTCTCCTGAGGGTAAACAGCATCAAACGGTTTAAAGTGGAAAATAACTCAAGTCAGACTTTGGAAAATGCTGAAAGTCTGCAACCTGTCGCAGTGGTTACTGGCACAGGTTCAGGAATCCACCCCATGCTCTGTGACCAAGTCATTGACCAAAGAGGCAAAACAGGGAATGCCTCATGTATTTTAGAAAATCTAGCAATGCGTTGTCAAGCTGAAGTTTCTGCCACTCTCTCAGCCTGCTGGGGAAATTAAGAGGGATGCAGGCCAGGGTGACAGTCCTGGTATGTAGGGAACTCATTTGACCTCTGTGTGCCATTAACAGCTAGGTTAAGTAATCTTAGTTCACTTTCTGCAAATAAAATTAAATGCATTCATCGAAAATTAACAAAACCAAATCAGAATGGGAGTAGATACACTACTTTAAGGGCAGCACGGTCTAAAAATCGGGGAAAACAGAAGTGACACCTGCTGCTTGGTCCTTAGTCCCTTTGTTCCTGCATTTTAGGGCTGCTCTTCAGGCAGTTGTGAAGGATTCTCCCTGCAGTGACACTACAGATGGAGAAGCATCCCTGCAGCCCCACGCCATTAATGCAGAGGTAAACCAGCACAGAAATTGTCTGTTCATCGATCAATAGGTTTTAAAACATAACACTGTAAAATAGCAGGGCGAGAGACTTCAGAAAGTTTCATGCAAATAGTAAAAATATTTTCTGAACAATAACAAACATTTCATACCACTTTCATGGCAAGTAAACAGCCAAAGAATTATGGTGTCAAGCCTAGAGTGATTTAGTTTCTATTAACAAGCACACTAAAAAAGAACTATAAAAAATAACCTCGCAGCTGCTGGAAAATCTGAAAACGAAAACAGAAAGAGGAGGAAGTTACCAGCAGGTCAGACAGCATCTGTGGAGAAACAGAAGTCAGTCAGTCGACGTTTCAAGTCTTAAGGTCATGTGAAAGGGTCTTAAAACCTGAAAAGTTGACTGACTGACTTTTGTTTCTCCACAGATGCTGCCCGATCTGCAAAGCATTTCCAGCTTTTATTTTCCAACGGAGACCGTGCTGCCCTTAAAGTAGTGTATCTACTCCCATTCTGATTTGGTTTTGTTAATTTTCTCTCCTGAACACACTAGGCACCAGTAACCCTGCTCACCTCATTCAAATGGCCATTTGTCATGAGTGAATCCAGACAGTGAGCACTGACTGCCTGTTTGGCCTTGGAAAGCATCACAACCATGTCCTCATCCAGCAGCCCATACGCACTTACCCCATCGTATCCGAGGGGCGCCTCAATCACTCTCTGGCTGAAATCAATTCACTCAACATATACCAAGCCGCTACCCCATTCTACATCGTGCAACTTAGTCCTACACCAGATCATGCTTTTTCCCACTAGTTACATAAGAAATAGGAACAGGAGTAGGCCATATGGCCCCTCGAGCCTGCTCCGCCATTCAATAAGATCATGACTGATCTGATCATGGACTCAGCTCCACTTCCCCGCCCGCTCCCCATAACCCCTTATCGTTTAAGAAGCTGTCTATTTCTGTCTTAAATTTATTCAATGTCCCAGCTTCCACAGCTCTCTGAGGCAGCGTATTCCACAGATCCACACCCTCTGAGAGAAGAAATTTCTCCTCATCTGTTTTAAATGGGCGGCCCCTAATTCTAAGATTATGCCCTCTAGTTCTAGTCTCCCCCATCAGTGGAAACATCCTCTCTGCATCCACCATGTCAAGCCCCCTCAAAATCTTATACGTTTCAATAAGATCACCTCTCATTCTTCTGAATTCCAATGAGTAGAGGCCCAACCTACTCAACCTTTCCTCATAAGTCAACTCCCTCATCTAATCCTAATATTTTGGTGCCAGTCCAGTCTTGTCCTCATAAGTACCCCAACGTCGCTACCTGTAACTGTGCCATCACTTTCGAAGGAACAGATTCGTATTTCTGGGACTTCCACAGCGCTTTCACAGGTTTGGGGCCATTCAGCTCTCGCTCCTGGTCCTTCTCTTTGCATTTCTTCTGTATCTCACGCATTCGCCTCACGTTTTCCTTCTCGTGATCCCTCGGCTCCTTCTCTACGGAGTAACAAGATCCCTGTGAAATGGAGTCTATCAGTCCACATTCTCTAGCAAGCAAGGAGAGAGCCGCCAGAAGGCCTACTGACTTGAATGACACCAAATTAACAAATCGGGCAATTAATTCTGTCCATCACTATGATTTCTGCAAATATTTTCATGTCAAGTGCTGGTAACCTTGCAGATTGGTGAGAAAGGGACAGATATATTATTTCTATTAGAAATCGGAGTCAAGTGTGCGGCATAGTACAGTCACGTTCGCCACCGAAAACACCTTGAACTGGCTGCTCTCAAACTGCCTCTGCGATCCACCACAAGCAGTCTTAGACGCTGAACAATTCAGAAACGTACGCAATCCAGCCAGCTTCAACTGCAAGCAACAGAACAATGATTGTCATAACTCCCTACTGGCAAGGAGAACTTCAAATCAAAATAAAACATACCGATAAAAAGTCTCTACTCAATTACAGACTGTTATTTTATTTGTCTCTCAGTTATGGAGCTGCCCCACAGTATTAATTAGGCAGTTCAGCACAAGAGACTGCAGATTACAACCCTAATGGACACCCAATCCTAATGGAGGCGGCCATTTAGCCCCTTGAGCATGATCCCCCACTCAATGAGATCATTGCTGATCTGTGACCAACGTTCCCTGTAAGATGCGTGGCCACAAGGAGCCCGTACAGCCGGCTTTTCAATACAGAAAATGCGCATGCGCGGTATTTTGAAGGGGTCGCACAGGGCCAAACAAAATTAGAGGGATCACTGTCTGTGACCTAGCTCCATATACCCGCCTTTGCCCCATATCCTTTAATATCTTTGGTTAACAAAAATCCATCAATCTCAGATTTAAAATTAACTGACCTAGCATTCAATTGCCATTTGCGGAAGAGTTCCAAACTTCTACCAGCCTTTGAGTTTAAGTGTTTTCTAACTTCACTCCTGAAAGGCCCAGCTCTAACTTTTAGACTAATACACACACCGCCCCCCCCCACCCCCCACCGCCCCTACTCCTAGACTCCCCAACCTGGGGAAATAGTTTCTCTCATCTATCAGTTCCGCTCAATATTTTGATAATTCCCTGAAAGGAACCAGCAGTTTAAAGGTCCATTTACTTTTTGGTGACAGCTGTCTGTGCAGCGACACTCCTTCCAATTGCAGTAGCACACCGACAGAGCCCCTTTGCCCTCTCTCCAGGATCTCTCGGGCATTCGGCCTTATACGGGGAGCAGGCTGCGACAGACGGGCACTGTAGCACGAAGGGTACAAGGTGGGATCCGGAGCAAACGGTCCTGAGAGGAAGTCTAGCTTCAGGCTATTCCCTTCTAACCTTCCCCGAGCTGCAGACAAAAACAGAAGTCAAAAAAATTAGATGCACTTATCACTAAAGACAAGATGGAAACTTGCAAATTGGTCATTCCGCTGAGGGATCCTCACACTGTGCTGATCTTAGATCCAGTCATGCCAACTTTCAAGCAGCAGTCACTGGACAATGACCACGAGTGAACCCTGGCCATCTCTTCCCCTCTTTAGCCACATGTACATGTGTCAGTTATGCAGCTACAGTAGCTTGAGTAAAGTTGACACACAGCATGGACTAGAGATAGGAGCTCATTCTCCAACGTCAAATTACACAGTGCATAGGATTCTGCGTTAAGTAATTGTTAGAATCATCAAGCTTCAAGATAACCTCTAAGATTCTTATCACAATCCCCTCCCCCCCCCCCACCCAGAGATTACTTATCCTCTATATAATATATCCTGGACAGGAGAGTTACTGATAATCAACTACTAACTATTTCTCTGTCATCCTGTGTGATCATCGCATATAATGGGATCAACTCAAAACAATTCGGAACAAGATCGCAAATAAAATATTAAAACCGTATCAATTATTAATCAGGTACCAGAAAAGTTTCAACATTTGGTACTATTTAAAGACTATGGACTCAATTTTCCCCAGTATTTGCACCGTTTTTTTTTGAGCAGGCTGCTTTTTCTGGCCTAACTTAAAAATCCCCACTTTCCCCAATCAATTTGCACCAGCGTAACTCAGTTAATTATGTTTTTTTTTCCTCAAAAGGGGGTGTTACCAGCCACCTACGCCAATTCTGGCCATTTAGGCAACTTTAGTCAGCTAATAGTTGCTCCATTTCTACTTAGGCCAGCGTATGTGGCCTCTCAAGAAAACCCTTGCAGAGAGTTAAAGAAATTGGTGCAGGTAAGTGCAGCAGATGCCCGGACAGCAGCAGCAGGAGGAAAGGGGAGAGAGAGGTGGGGGAGGAAGAAAGAGGCGGGGGAAGGGTGAGGGGGTGGGGGGGAAGGGTGAGGGGAAGCCTTTCGGGTGTAGTTAGGTGTGGGGACCGGGAGGGAGGAGACCACTCGGCCTGGGCTAGGGGCGGGGGAGTGGACCAGGAGACCACTCGGCCTGGGCTAGGGGGCAGGAGAACGCACCGGCAAGCCCTTCAGCTAGATAAAGAGATCGATCGGAGAATCGAACTGGTGGGGTTCGAGAATGGGACCGGACCAGCAAGCTCTTCCGGCAGGGTTGGAGGTAAGTTGCTATTATGTGTTTTTCAATTCTAATGTGTTGGGAGCTGGCTGTATGCTTCACTGTGCAGCCTCAGCTCGCATTGTGGCCCTGGTTACCACGGCAGCCTGATCTTTTTGGCGCAGATCAAGGCTCCACCCTCAAAACTAAAGGTCGGGTTACGCCAGGCCAAAATGAAGAAATCCAACGGGAAAACTTAGAATATTTTTTTTTTGGCGTACTTGGGCCCCAATAAATCGGGCTCAAGTACTCAACAAAAAAAATGCTTTGGGGAAAATTGAGCCCTATATAGGGGCGGATTTTCGGCTCCTCTTCGCCCCGGAGCGGCGGCAATGGCGGGGGTGAGGTGTTCTGGGCGGGCGGTCAGCCTCCAGCGCCCCGCGGCGATCCCCAGCTCCAGTTTAGCGGCAGCATGGAGCAGCACCGCCCGGAAGAGCTGTGCCCGGTGTGAACGCCCCTGGTTGTGACATCGGCGCGAGTTTTGACTTCAGTCCGCCCCGCAGTGACCGCCCAGGAAATCAGGCAGTCGAATGATACCGACTGCAGGGAGGTAAGTAATGGACTCCTAAGGTAAGTGTGATTGTCATTTCTTTTGATTTTTGCGATTTATGTTGTGGTGGCGTGGGCAACGTTTTGGGAATGTTTTTGTGGGGTTTTTTTTTTTTAAAAAGGTTTTTTTTTCTCCCCGGACGTCTCTCGGGTCGGCTCTTTAGCTCGGGATTTCCCATCATCGCGCCCAAGAGAGATGTACAAAGTTTCCCTTAGCGCTGCGCCCCCTGACTCAGGGCCCAGATGCCCAATTTTACTTACTGACGCGCAAACTGTCCCCGGCCGCCCCCAAATCATCAAAGCCAAAAATCCAGCCCTATGCATCTTCACTCACTTAGTTAATTTCATCTGGTGCTTGACTAAATCTCTGTCTTGTAATCACTCCGAGGTATCCAATGATTTATATATAAAACACCTGAACATCTCAATTAGATTCCAATCTGCAATATTCTCCTGGGTGTCTGGGATTAAAGTACCTGCACAATCACTCCACTTGCAAAATAACAAGACAGAGACTTCTCATTTCATTTGTACACTTTGCTCTTTCAGATATCTTTGTGTCACACACCTATCCCTGGTGTGCAGAATGGACAGGAAAGTGGTCAGACCTGACCAGCCAAATAATGTCACCTTGCCATGCAGAAGCACCTGGCTTGTCTCAGATCAGACAAAAAATGTATTCCTCTGGATAGCTGCTGACCTTTCTAACCGGAAAATGTTCAGGCTGAATGCTGAAGTGTTCCGTCTGGGGAATTCAAGCAAGAACGTAATACCTGTAGCAAAATTGAAGCATTTCACCCGAAAACAGGTACAAATAATGTCTCACCTGACACTGGACGCCTGTAGAAATCTGGGAATAGCGTTGGGTCTGGTGGAATGGGACCAGATATCTTGGATGGACCCTCAGACATCTTTGTTTGCTGACAGTACTGTAACAGAACAATGTCAAAATAGTTTGATTGGAGAAGAGGGAATGAAGGAACGTAGGAACAGGGGGAGGGGGCTATTCAGCCCCCCAAGCCTGTTCCGTCATTTAATTAGATCATGTCTGATCTGTACCACAACTCATTTACCCGACTTTGTTCCATATCCTTAATACCCTTACCTAACAAAAATCTTTCTGCCACAGTCTTGAACATTTCAGCTAACCCCCAGCATCCAAGCCTTTTGCAGGAGTTGTAGATTTGCACTACCCTTTGTATGGAAAACAATTGCATCCTGATTTCCTTCCTAACTAGCCTGGCTTTAATTTTAAGATTATGCCTCCTTGTTCTACATTCCTCAGTAGAGGAAATAGATTCGCTGTCTGTACTTTATTGGATTTACCAACTTGTGACCAATAAATTCAATAAGGAATTAATGGGGATATTTCTTTACCCAGAGAATGGTGAGAATGTGGAACTCGCTATTACAGGGAGTGCTTGCGGCGAATAGCATAGGTAGGTGCATTTAAGGGGAAGTTGGATAAACACATGCGGGAGAAAGGAATAGAGGGATATGCTGATACGATGAGATGAAGTAGGGGTGGGAGGGTCATCTGGAGCGTAAACACCAGCAGAAACGTGTTGGACTGAATGGCCTGTTACTGTGCTGTAAATCCTAGGTACTTCTGTGTACCTTGGGTCTTTCCCAAAACTGAACACAATCCTTCAGATGGGGTCTGACAAGGGCTCTGTACAACTGAAGCATCGATTCCTATCTTTTCTATTCTAACTCGAGATAAAGATTCCATTAACTTTTTTGATGACTTTTTATACCCGCCCACTAACGTTGAGTGATCTGTGCACACGGACACCACACCTAAATTCCTTTAAGAAAAAGAACGACTTGCATTTATATAGCAGCATTCATGACCTCAGGACGGCCCGAAGCGCTTTACACAATTTTGTAGTAAACATGGTGTCATTTGCGCACAGCAAGCTCTCACAAACAGCAATGTGATAACGACCGGAGGAGCAAAGTGAAAGACGAGAGCTCCGACAGTGTGGCACTCTCTCAGCATTATACTTGAATGTCCATTTTGTTTCGATTTGACCTTATTGGGTGGATGACCTTGCACTGCTCCACATTGAATTCCATCTGTCATAGTTTTGACCATGCACTTGGTCTATGTCCCTTTGTAACTTCCTGCTCCATCTACACAATTTACTGTGCCTCCTAACGGTGTCATCTGAAAACTTAGATATTCAACTCTCTATTCCTTCAACCAAGTCAGTGGTGAAAAGCCAAGAGACCCCTGTACAGTGCTTACCATCTGCAGCAAAATCAGCATACCCCAAAATAGCTATAGGAATTAGGAACGGTCCCTATAATCTCCAATTTAAGAAATTATTTTCCTCCCTCCCATTCTCGGGGGGTGGGGGAAGAGGGAGGCTGTTCCCTATTCCACCAACCAAACACGAATGTGAACACAACAAAGCGATATTAAGCCAAGGTAATCCTCTTGGAGTGTATCCATGCCTCATCTCTGGGGTCAGTGATACATACATTCACAAGAAGCTTCACACAGGCACAAAAACTAAAGTAGCTGAATTGAAACTTCACTGCCCTTTGCACTGAACACTAGAAGAGGTCTCTATACATGAAGCTCACTCAACAACAGGGCTCAGATTATTACGTACTGATGGAGTGCAAGTTCGTGTGGACTGCTGCTTTGTAGTCAAAGCTATACAGAGAATTGTGCGTCCATATTTCAAAATTGTAACAGACCCGAATGCTCTCAATTACTTATACCATCTACACGCAGAACAAAATAGCAGCAAGAGTTCTAGGAATAAAGGCAGTAAATGCCAGAAGTACTCATCAGGCCCATCCGCATTTCAAAGGAGAAGCAACAAATTAACATTTTGAAGATGGACCTACATGAGAACTCTGAATATTTCTGATGAAGGCTCGTGAGATTTTACAGATTCTGACTTTACATTACCAGAATCAATATGCGAAGTTGCTGTTACCTAAATATGTTACAACAGTTATGTTACTACAGGTACATTAAAATAGTGACTACACTTCAAAAATACTTCATTGGCTGTAAAGCACTTTGGGACGTCCGGAGGTGTCTAGAGAAATGCCAGTCTCCCTTTATGTGGGCCTACTTCTTTTTAAATTTTTATTTTAACATGAATTCTATTTCCTTTCGATACAGTGAGGCTCCACCCAGGCTGTTGAATAATCAGCATGTAGGGAGAAGTTTCAGAAGGTTTGCAAAAACCCATTTTGGATACATATTGATCCGGAAGGTCCCAGGTTCTGTACTGAGAGAGCTGACCTGAGCTGAAGCAGGGATTGGGTGCTGTACAGACATCAGCGCTGCTGAATTAGGGAGGGGAAAAAAGAATGAGTCAAATGTCCCACTGCGCAGCAACGCTTACTGGAAGGTGTGAGCATGCGGACCTTGGGCGAGGAAAGAATCAGCAGTGGCTGTGATGTCCTCTATGGACAAATATTTCCACAGTCTAGGGCCACAGAAGGAAAAGGCACAGCTCTGTGCTTACATAAAACAAAAATCTGAAATAAGGTCAGAAAGTGCTGGAAATATCCTGCAGGTTAACCATTTGGGAGCAGACTCTGAGAACATAAGAAACAAAGGCAGGAGTAGGCCATACGGCCTCTCGAGCCTGCTCCGCCATGCAATAAGGTCATGGCTGACCTTAAATGGCAACTTTACTTTCCCGCCCGAATCCCATCGCCCTTGATTCCCTTCGTGCCCAAAAAAACATCAATCGCAATATATTCATTGATTGAGCATCCATACTCCTCTGGGGTAGAGAATTCCAAAGAATGTCTAAATCCTTCTGAATCCCAACATTTACTAGTCCCTCGCCTTTTAAAAAAAATATTCTGCTTTTCTATTCTTCTTACCAACACGAATAATTTCATATTTCCCCAAATTATACTCCATCTGCCACCTTCTTGCCCAATCACTTAACTGGCCAATATCTCTCTGCAGCCTCTTTGCGTCCTCCTCACAGCTTACTGTTCCACCTAGCTTTGTATCGTTAAGCAAACCTGGGCATATATGCTTGCTAGCTATTGCCCATCTCCAACCTCCCTTTCCTGTCCAAAATACTTGAACGTGTTGTCACCTCCCAAATCTGTGACCATCTTTCCATGAATTAAATGTTTGAAACCCTTCGATCTGGTTTTTGTCCCTGCCACAGTACCGAAACTGTTCACATCAAAGTCACAAATGACATCCTTTGTTATTTTATTAATTTTATTTTATTTTATTGATATTCGGACCGCCACTGCCACAATTTCCACACACTTTTCCAAGCTGCCTTTATGTTTCCGGCCATCTGTGGGAGAATATGTAAAGGCATGCAGAGGCTAAAGGCCAGCCAGCACCTGGGAGGCCCTGCTGAGTGCAAGTTCAAGACCAACTTGGCTCATTTCAGAATCCAGTTGATTCTGGGCCAGAAGGCTCCGTATTGAAGCCCAACGAAGTCGTGCAGGCCGACACTGAGGAAGTGCTGCATCATCCTTTGGGTGAGATGTTCGACCGAGGCTCCATCTGCCTGTTCAGGTGGATGTTAAAGATCTCATGAGTACTAGGCAAAGGCAAGCGGAGGCGTTCTCCCCCCAGTGTCCTGTCCAATGTCCCTCCCTCAACTAAAACAGATGAATACATCTCATCATTTCTGGCACAGAATAGCTGCCACATTTGTAAATAGAAGTAATGCAAAGAGAAAGTGCTACAATCTTAGCAAGGGTCATTATGGTCAAAAAAGAGAGCGACCCATAAGACTGGATTTTCAGCTTTGATGTTTTTGGGGCGATAATGGCGGTGGGGCGATAAAGTTAGTGGCTGGGAACAGTTTGCCTCAGTAAGTAAATGGGCAGCTGGGCCGAGTCGGGGGGCGCAGCGCTAAGGAAGGCGTTGTACACCTCTCGGAGCGCTAGCCTGGGAAACTCCCGAGCTAAAGAGCCGGGCCAGGAACGCTCCGAGAGACACCAGAGGGGTGGGGGGGGGGAACTAAAAAAAGACCACAAAAACATTCCCAAACCATTGCCCACGCCCCCACAACTCACATTGCAAAACAAATTAAAAGGCAAATCAATCACACTTACCTTAGGAGTCTATTAACTACCTCTCCGCTGTTGGCATCGTTGGACTGCCTGATTTCCCAGGTGGTCAGTGTGGAGCGCGCTTCGGGGTGGTCGGGTTGGGCAATAGTCCAAACTCGAGCCGGTGTCGCAACCAGGGGCTTTGTACACCGGCCGGTGCTGCTCCGCTGCGGCGCCGCTAAACCGGACCCGTGGATCGCCGCGGGGCGCTGAAGGCTGAACGCCCGCCCAGAACACCTCACCGTGGCCGCTCAGGGGCGAAAAACGGAAGGGAGAGGAGCCGAAAATCCGCACCGATATAATTTTTTTACTTCAATAATTGAAGTAAAATGTGAGTAAGAACGAAAAGGTTAGTTCTTGTGTATGGACATTTTCAAAGTAGTTTGTTGCATGTAAAGCACTTTGAGATGTTGCTGAGACAGGATCAGGCGCTGGCCTATTGTGATAAATATGCCTGTTTCTTTCCCCTGCACATTCCTCCTCCCCCACCCCCCCCACTGGACCCCATTAAAGATCTGGGCTTGTACACCCCAAGAAGTCTTGAGCCAGTGTAGCTGTGGCAAGGTAATGCTGCAATCATACAGTGTGGACAAAACCCAGGATTCATTACTGAAGTCAAAATCTCGTGTTTGACTTGTGGAATAGCTGGGCAGGAGAACAGGAGCTGTATGGTATTGGAGTATTAATGACATTTTCAGCCGCTATCCATTTCATTTGAGGCATCTGGGTCAGCGCAACTGAACAGAACTGACACCATTGTGTATCATTTTTTTTAAATTTTATTTTGATAGATCTTCCATTTCCAACTGTCAGGAAAGCTACCAACCTGATGGGACTGTAAATGTTCACATGTAAGCTACCCCTTCAAAAAATAAATCCACCATAAATAACCAATAACATCCACGGCACCCGTCCAGGACAAGGGTTCACATCGCAAGCCTTCTATCCATCAAAAGTCAAAGGAGACATTTGACTATAAGATCATAATAGATAGTTATAGATGCAGTTACCTAGCCATGTGAATAATAAATAATTAATATCGGAGTTAGTCACAGAAGTTGTACAGGAAGCTCAATGTATCACTGGACTTCAGCATGGCTGAATCACTGAATACTAAATTATAACGGAATCATAGAGATTTACAACACAGCAGGAGGTCATTCGGCCCAACGTGTCCGAAAGAGAGCTACCCAGCCTAATCCCACTTTCCAGCTCTTGGTCCGTAGCCCTGTAGGTTACGGCACTTCAGGTGCACATCCAAGTACTTTTTAAATGTGATGAGGGTTCCTGCCTCTGCCACCCCACAGGCAGTGAGTTCCAGACCCCCACTACCCTCTAAGTGAAAATATTTCCCCTCTAAACCTCCCCCCAATTACTTTAAATCTCTGCCCCCTGGTTGTTGACCCCTCTGCTAAGGGAAATAGGTCCTTCCTATCCACTTTAGGCCCCTCTTAATTTTATACACCTCAATAAAGTCTCCCCTCAGCCTCCTCTGTTCCAAAGAAAACAACCCTAGCCTAACCAATCTTTCCTCATAGCTAAAATGTTTTCAGTCCAGGCAAAATCCTCGTAAATCTCCTCTGTACCCTCTCTAGTGCAATCACATAGTTCCTGAAATGTGGTGACCGGAACTGCACACAGTACTCTAGCTGTGGCCTAACTAGTGTATTAATACTGTTCAAGCATAACCTCCTTGCTCTTGTATTGTAAAACTTGGCTAATGAAGGCAGGCATTCTGCATGCCTTCCTGGCCGCCTTATCTGCCTGTCCTGCTATCTTCAGGGATCTGTGGACCAGTACTCCATGGTCCCTTTGTTCCTCTACACTTCTCAGTAACCATTTATTGTGTATTCCCTTTCCTCTGTTAGCCCTCCCCAATAGTATAACAGAATTTTTTGAGGATGTTTCTAATAGAGTGGACAAGGGAGAACCAGTTGATGTGGTATATTTGGACTTTCAGAAGGCTTTCGACAAGGTCCCACACAAGAGATTAATGTGCAAAGTTAAAGCACATGGGATTGGGGGTAGTGTGCTGACATGGATTGAGAACTGGTTGTCAGACAGGAAGCAAAGAGTAGGAGTAAAAGGGTACTTTTCAGAATGGCAGGCAGTGACTAGTGGGGTACCGCAAGGTTCTGTGCTGGGGCCCCAGCTGTTTACATTGTACATTAATGATTTAGACAAGGGGATTAAATGTAGTATCTCCAAATTTGCGGATGACACTAAGTTGGGTGGCAGTGTGAGCTGCGAGGAGGATGCTATGAGGCTGCAGAGTGACTTGGATAGGTTAGGTGAGTGAGCAAATGCATGGCAGGTGAAGTATAATGTGGATAAATGTGAGGTTATCCACTTTGGTGGTAAAAACAGAGAGACAGACTATTATCTGAATGGTGACAGATTAGGAAAAGGGAAGGTGCAACGAACCTGGGTGTCATGGTACATCAGTCATTGAAGGTTGGCATGCAGGTACAGCAGGCGGTTGGGAAGGCAAATGGCATGTTGGCCTTCATAGCGAGGGGATTTGAGTACAGGGGCAGGGAGGTGTTGCTACAGTTGTACAGGGCCTTGGTGAGGCCACACCTGGAGTATTGTGTACAGTTTTGATCTCCTAACTTGAGGAAGGACATTCTTGCTATTGAGGGAGTGCAGCGAAGGTTCACCAGACTGATTCCTGGGATGGCGGGACTGACATATCAAGAAAGACTGGATCAACTGGGCTTGTATTCACTGGAGTTCAGAAGAATGAGAGGGGATCTCATAGAAACGTTTAAAATTCTGAAGGGTTTAGACAGGTTAGATGCAGGAAGAATGTTCCCAATGTTGGGGAAGTCCAGAACCAGGGGTCACAGTCTAAGGATAAGGGGAAAGCCATTTAGGACCGAGATGAGGAGAAACTTCTTCATCCAGAGAGTGGTGAACCTGTGGAATTCTCTACCACAGAAAGTTGTTGAGGCCAATTCACTAAATATATTCAAAAAGGAGGTAGATGTAATCCTTACAACTAGGGGATCAAGGGGTATGGCGAGAAAGCAGGAATGGGGTACTGAAGTTGCATGTTCAGCCATGAACTCATTGAATGGTGGTGCAGGCTCGAAGGGCCGAATGACCTACTCCTGCACCTATTTTCTATGTTTGTGACTGTGACAGAGGTAAACTATCCCTCCTGGTCCTTCTGGACCTGTCTGCGGCCTTTGACACAGTTGACCACTCCATCCTCCTCAAACGCCTCTCCACCAATGTCCAGCTGGGTGGGACTGCACTCGCCTGGTTCCATTCTTATTTATCTAATCATAGCCAGAGAATCTCCTGCAATGGCTTCTCTTCCAACTTCCGCATCGTTATCTCTGGTGTCCCCCAAGGATCTGTCCTTGGCCCCCTCTTATTTCTCATCTAATATGCTACCCCTTGGCGATATCATCCGAAAACACGGAGTCAGTTTCCACATCTACGTTGACGACACCCAGCTCTACCTCACCACCACTTCTCTCGACCCCTCCACAGTCTCTAAATTATTAGATTGCTTGTCCGACATCCAGTACTGGATGAGAAGAAATTTTCTCCAATTAAATATTGGGAAGACCGAAGCCATTAACTTTGGTCGCCACCACTGACTCCTTCTCCCTAGCATCAATCTGAGGGCGACAAGACTGTTCACAACCTAGGTGTCATATTTGACCCTGAAATGAGTTTCCAGCCACATATCCACGGCATATCCGCCTTTTTCCACCTCCACATTACGTGCCTCCGCCCTTGCCTCAGCTCTTCTGCTGCTGAAACCCTCATTCATCCCTTTGTTACCTCTAGATTTGACTACTCAAACTCACTCCTGGCCGGCCTCCCACATTAAGTAAAATTTAAGTCATCCAAAACTCAGCGGCCCGTGTACTAACCCGCACCAAGTCAAGATCACCCATCACCCCTGTGCTTTCTGATCTACTTTGGCTACCATTAAACAACGTCTCGATTTCAAAATTCTCATCCTTAGTTTTAAAATCACTCCATGGACTTGTCTTTGTAACCTTTTTCAGCCTCACAACCCCACAAGATGTATGCGCTCCTCAAATTTTGGCATCTTAAACATCCCTCATTCTAACCGCTCAACCATTGGTGGCCATGCCTTCAGCTGCCTGGGCCCCAAGCTCTGGAACTCCCTCCCTAAACCTCTCCGCCTCCCTACCTCTCTTTCCTCCTTTAAGACGGTCCTTAAAACCTACGTCTTTAAACAAGCTTTTGATCATCTGCCTTAATTTCTTCCTTTGTGGCTCGGTGTCAAATGAATCTGCCCTTTCATTAGTAAAATGTCGACAACTCCCGACAATCAACCATCACCCTTAAATCACCAACACAGAACACAGACACACGGGTGTGAAGGGCCTTGGGACCTTTTACTACGTTAAAGGCACTATATAAATAAAAGTTATTATATTAAATTTGGTTCCCTCATCCAAATCATCGATATAGACTGAATAGCTGAGGGTCTAGCACTGATCTGTGTGGTACCCCACTAGTTACAACCAGCCAATCTGAAAATGACCCATGTACTCTCTGTTTTCTGTCCGTTAACCAATCCTCAATCCATGCTAGTATATTACCCCAAATCCTATGAGTCTGAACCTTGTGTAACATCCTCTTGTGTGGCACCATATCGAATGCCTTCTGAAAAACCAAAAGCACTACCTCCACTGGTTTCCCCCTTATCTACCCTGTCAGTTACACTCCAAAAACTCTAACAGATTTGTCAAACACGATTTCCCTTTCATAAATCACGTTGACTCTGCCTAATCATATTATAATTTTTAAATGCCCTGTTACCACACCCCTAATAATAGATTCTGGCATTTTCCTTACTACGGATGTCATGCTAACTGGCCTATAGGTCCCTGTTTTCTCTCTCCCTGTTTTCTTGAACAGCAGGATTACATTGGCTACCTTCCAATCCACGGGGACCATTCTAGAATCTAAGGAATTCCAGAAGATCAAACCCAATGCATCCACTATCTCTGACGCCGCCTTTATAAAAACCCTAGTGTGTAGGCCATCAGGTCCAGGGATTTGTCGGCTTTTAGTCCCATTAATTTCTCCATTCCTTTTCTTCACTAATATTACTTTCCTCTCTCTCATTACACCCTTGGACTGTTTTTTGCATATTCTACTGTGAAGACAGAATCAAAACATTTGTTTGACATCTTTGCCATTTCCTTATTACCCATTATAATTTCTTTGTATCTCTAGCTCTAAGGGGCCCATGTTTACTTTCACTAATCTGCCTTTTTACATACTTGTAGAAGCTCTTACAATCTGTTTGACATTACTTATGTGACAACACATCTTTTAATCTAATTTCCTAACATATCTTTTAATCTAATTTCCTAACATATCTTTTAATCTAATTTAATCTAGCTGTGTGTGCTTTACAGGACACAGCCTCAGGCTCCGGCCTCCACTAGTCACCGGCCTCCCCGCCACTCCCCAAGTGTCCAGCCCAGACCCCACCCAGGAGAGGGTCCGGTGTTAGTGTCACTATGGAGACAGGTTGCAATCCCTAACCCTAGACTCCTTTCCTGGGGAGGCGCAGACTGCAGGCCCGTCCGTTTGAGCTACGGGAACCCGTGGCCCTCCGGCCCACTGATGGTGAGGGGCCCTGCCGCCCCGCTCGCCTCACCCCGCCCCGGGCGGCCCACTCACCCGCTTCCAGCTCCGCCACCAACCGTCCCCGGGCACGGGCACGCAGCTCTGGTCGCGCGCACGCAGCGTGGTTGCGCCACGACCGTCGCCATGGCAGCCGCGTCCCTCCGCCGAGCCGCGCGCAGCATCAATCGCTGCTTCCGCATTCGGCGCGGGCTGCCCTTGACATGGGCAATCTAACTGCTCTGGAAAGGGCTTTGTGTGTGTGTCACTGCGGCACTCCACTGTGCAAACCCTGCAAATCAATGCACGGCAAGCGATTGTTGTAATGAAACCCGCAGACCCTCGGGGTGCACCAGTCATGTTTTGTATTCGTTCATGGGATGAGGGCATTTATTGCCCATCCCTAATTGCCCCTTGAGAAGGTGGTGGTGAGCCGCCTTCTTGAACCGCTGCAGTCCGTGTGGTGAAGGTGCTCCCACAGCGCTGTCAGGGAGGGAGTTCCAGGATTGTGACCCAGCGACGATGAAGGAACGGCCGATATATTTCCAAGTCAGGATGGTGTGTGACTGGGAGGGGAATGTGGAGGCGATGGTGTTCCCATGCACCTGCTGCCCTTGTCCTTCTAGGTAGAGGTCGCGGGTTTGGGAGGTGCTGCCGAAGAGGCCTCGGCGAGTTGCTGCAGTGCATCTTGTAGATGGTGCAAACTGCAGCCACGGGGCGCCAGGGCTAGTTCCCTGGCTTAATGGTAATGGTAGAGTGAGGGATATGCTGGGCCATGAGGTTACAGATTGTGGTCAAATACAATTCTGCTACTGCTGATGGCCGACAGGCCCTCGTGGATGCCCAGTTTTGAGCTGCTTGATCTGTTCCAAATGTATCCCATTTTGCACAGTGGTAGTGCGACATAATACAATGGAGATTGTCCTCATATGAAGACGGGACACAAGGACTGTGCAGTGGTCACTCCTACCATAGACAGATGCACCTGCGACAGGTAGATTGGTGAGGGTTCTTCTCTCATGTTGGTGCTCTCACCAACTGCTGCAGGCCCAGTCTGGCAGCTATTCAGGACTCGACAAACTCGGTCAGTAGTGACGCTACCATGGTGGACATTGAAGTCCCCCACCCAGAGCACATTTTGTGCCCTTGCTACCATTAGTGTTTCTTCCAACTGGTGTTCCACATGGAGGAGTACTGATTCATCAGCTGAGGGAGGCTGGTAGGTAGTGATCAACTGGAGGTGTCATTGCCCATGTCTGGCCTGATGTCATGAGACTTCATGACGACACCCAGGGCCATTGACTCTGAACTGCGTACCCCCAGGGGTGGTGATGGAGGAGTCCTGGACGTTGGCTGTGAGGATGACTATGTCAGGCTGTTATGGGACAGCTCTCCTGTTATGTATGAATAAAGAGTGATACTGTGAGCTCAAAGTGTGACCTTAGTCTTTTATTGCAGGTCTCCAGAGTGCCTCTCCAGCCTGTGAGGCCTCCTTAAGTACCTGTGCTCCCAAGGGATTGTGGGAGCCCTCTGGTGGCTACACAAGGTATATACAGGTTTACATATATAACATCTCCCAATTTTGGCACATGTCCTCAGATGTTAGTGTGGACGACTTTGCAGAGTCCACTGTCTAGGTCGATGCCGGGTGGGATCTTTGTATACTTCTTTGTAGCAGTTTATAAAAACATAAGAATTAGGAGTAGGCCATTCGGCCCCTCGAGCCTGCTCCACCATTCAATAAGATCAAGGCTGATTTTCGACCTCAGCTCCACTTTCCTGCACTATCCCCATATCCCTTCATTCATTAATATTCAAAAATCTATCGATCTCTGTCTTAAATATACTCAACATCTGAGCATCCATAGTCCAATGGAGTAGAGAATTCCAAGGATTCACCACCCTCTGAGTGAAGAAATTTCTCCTAATCTCAGTCCTAAATGGTCAACCTCTTATTCTGAGACTGTGACCCCCTGGTTCTAGACTCCCCAGCCCGGGGGAAACATCCTCCCTGCATCTACCCTCAAACCCTATAAAAATGTTGTAAGTTTCAATGCGATCACCTCTCATTCTTCTAAACTCTAGAGAATACAGGCCGAGTCTACTCAATCTCTCCTCATAGGACAATCCCCCCATCCCAGGAATCAGTCTGGTGAACCTTCGTTGCACTCCCTCTATGGCAAGTATATCCTTCCTTAGGTAAGGAGACCAAAACTGCACACAATACTCCAGGTGCGGTCTCGCCAGGGACCTATATTATTGCAGTAAGACATCTTTACTCTTATACTCAAATCATCTTGTAATAAAGTCCAACATATCATGTGCTTTCTTAATTGCTTGCTGTACCTGCATGTTAACTTTCAGTGATTCGTGTATAAGGACACCCAGGTCCCTCTGAATCATTTCTGAACATTTCAATATTTCTGAATCTCTCACCATTTAAAAAACTCTGTTTTCCTATTTTTCCAACCAAAATGGATAACTTCACATTTCTCTATATTATATTCCATTTGCATTTCCAGTCATGTCCTTGCCCATTCACTAGCCTGTCTATATCCCCTTGAAGTCTCTTTGCATCCTCCTCACAACTTACATTCCCACCTAGCTTTGTATCATCAGCAGACTTGGATATATTTAATTTGGTCCCCACATCCAAATGATTGATATAGATTGTGAATAGCTGAGGCCCAAGCACTGATCCTTGCAGTATCCCACTAGTTACAGTCTGCCAACCCAAAAATGACCCGTTTATTTCTACTCTCTGTTTTCTGTCCGTTAAGCAATCCATACTAGTATATTACCACCAATCCCATAAGTCCTGATTTTGTTTAATAACGTCTAGTGTGACACCTTATCGAATGCCTTCTGAAAATCCACATGCACTGGTTCCCCCTTATCTATTCTGCTAGTTACAACCTCAAAAACCTCTAACAGATTTGTCAAACATGATTTCCTTTTCATAAATTCATGTTGACTCTGCCCAATCCTATTATTCTTTTCTAAGTGCCCTGTTACCACATCCTTAATAATAGATTCTAGCATTTATCCCTACCGGTGATGTCAGGCTAACTGGTCTGTAGTTCCCAGTTTTCTCTCTCCTTCCTTTCTTAAATGGCAGGGTTACATTAGCTACCTTCAAATCCACAGGAACCTTTCTAGAATCTATGTAATTTTGAAAGATGACAACCAATGCATGTACTAGCTCTATAGCCACTTCTTTCAAAACCCTAGGATGTAGATCATCAGGTCCAGGGGCTTTATCGGCTTTCAGTCCCAATATTAATTTCTTTCAGTTCCTCATTCTCCCTCGACCCCTGATACATCACTATTTCTGGGACGTTTTCTGTGAAGACCAGCACCAAATATTTTGTTTAATATCTCTGCCATTTCCTTATTCCCCATTATAATTTCTCCTGTCTCAGCCTGTAAGAGACCCACATTTACTTTCTCTAATCTTTTCCTTTTTACATAGATATAGAAGCTTTTACAGACTGTTTTTATGTGTCTCGCTAGTTTACTCTCATATTCTATTTTTCCTTTCTTTATCAATTACTTGGTCCTCCTTTGTTGCATTCTAAAATCCTCCCAATCCTCAGGCTTGCTGCTCTATTTGGCAACATTATAAGCCTCTTCCTTTGATCCAATACTATCTTTAACTTCTCTGGTTAGCCACAATTGGACCACTTTTCCTGTGGAGTTTTTGTGCCTTAAAGGAATGTATATTTATTGTAAATTATGTATTAAGTCTTTAAATGCTAGCCGTTGCTCATCTACTGTCATACCTTTTAATGTAGTTTCCCAATCTACCTTAGCCAACTTGCCCCTCATACCTATATAGTTTATTTGTTTAGATTTAAGACCCTAGTTTCAGATTTAACTAAATATAAAATTCAAACTTAATATAAAATTCTATCCTATTATGGTCACTCTTCCCTAAAGGCGCCTTTACTACAAGGTTATTAATGAACCCTTTCTCATTGCACAATACTAGGTCTAAAATAGCCTGCTCCCTAATTGGTTCCTCAACATACTGATCTAGAAAATTATCTTGCATACATTTAAGAGAAACAACAACTTGTATTTATACAATGCCTTTAACGTAGTGAAACGTCCCAAAGCGCTTCACAGGAGTAGTTATTCCATTCGCCAGGACTCTGGTTCCGGCCCGGTTTAAGTGGTGCCCATCCCAATTGAACAGCTCCCTCTTTCCCTAGTACTGGTGCCAGTACCTCATGAAGCAAAATCACTGCCTCCCGCACCAGACTTTGAGCCACTCATTTAACCTTCTAATCTGCTTATCCCTATGCCCATCAGTGCATGGCTCAGGTAACAATCCAGAGATTTATTATCTTTGAGGTTCTGCTTTATAATTTGGACCACAACTCCTCAAACTCTCTCAGTAGAATCTCATTCCTAGTTCTACCGAGATCATTGGTTCCTATGTGGACCACGACAACTAGATCCTCCCCAACCCACTCCGAAGTTCTTCTTCAGCCGCGAGATGTCTTTAACCCTAGCACCGGGCAGGCAACACAACCTTCAGAACTCCCGGTCACGGCTGCAGAGAACAGTATCTATCCCTCTGACTATACTATCCTCTACCACAACTACATTCCCTTTCATTCTGCCCCACTTGGATGGCCTCCTGCACCATGGTGGGAGGAGAAGGAGAGAGAGTGGAGAGCACCAGCCCCAACTGTCGTAGGAGAGAGAGTAGTTACAACTAAGTGGCTTGCTAGGCTGTTTCAGAGGGCAGTTAATAGTCACATTGCTGTGTTTCTGGAGTCACATATAGGCCAGACCAGGTAAGGAGAACAGATTTCCTTCCCTAAAGAACATTAGTGAACCAGATGGATTTGTACAACAATTCAGTAGTATTCATGGTCACAATACTGATACTGGCTTTTCATTTGTTTAATTTACTGAGTTTAGTGGGATTTGAACTCATGTCTCTGTATCACTAGTCCAGACATCTGAATTATTAGTCTAGTAACATAACCACCATGCTACCATATGCGTGTCATTCAAAAAGTCATTGATACATGAGCTTAACATGGCTAAAATTGCAGACAGACCAATATTCCATAATGGTATTATCTATCATGCATTAAAATTCCATTAATTGCTTGGGCACTGCTTTAAGCAACCAAGGAAAAAAATCAAAAAGAATTCTCAAAATAAATATTGAATGGTGAATCAGATTTTTCTTGTTATCAGCTTCTCATTAGTTTCATATATTCCCGGAGACTCTACAGTCCAGAAATGGAAAAGCAACAGGCGCTTGCTCTCTCTCTCAACCATCTTCTTCATGTACTGGTGCTGTGACTTACCATGTTACCATAAAGTCAGTGCTGTGTTACTTTACAATAGCTGGTGAAGAAACCTCCAGAGTTGGCAACCTTGGTTCCATTGAAAAATCCAATGTAAACATTCCTTTTCGAGATTCTCATCTTAAAATGTCCCCAAGTTTAAATGTGTTAATCTTTTCCCTTGGCACTTTGCTGCAAAGTCAATAAGTAATACTGTAACAGGATTTCCCCTGTTAATCTGATGCAACTTGTAACCCCAGAAATCATGAGATTCTTTGGCGTGCAGTTGCAGGCCATTGCTGTAGTGCCTACCAAAGCAAGTGCTCTACTCGGAACTCATCCACGGCAAACAAGCCAAAGGTGGGCAGCGGAGACGTTACAAGGGCACCCTCAAAGCCTCCCTGATAAAGGGTGACATCCCCACTGACATCTGGGAGTCCCTGGCCAAAGACCGCCCTAAGTGGAGGAAGTGCATCCGGGAGAGCGCTGAGCTCCTCAAGTCTCGTCACCGAGAGCATGCAGAAATCAAGCGCAGGCAGCGGAAGGAGCGTGCGGCAAACCAGACTCCCTGCCCACCCTTTCCTTCACTGTCTGTCCCACCTGTGACAGAGACTGTGGTTCTCGTATTGGACTGTACAGCCACCGAAGAACTCATGCTAAGAGTGGAAGCAAGTCTTCTTCGATTCTGAGGGACTGCCTATGATGATGTAGTGCCTCCGTTGTTAGTCGCTCAGATCCGCCATCAATGTTGCTGGTGTGACGTTTTCTTGCCACCATTAACTTCGCCCATAGCCTCAGCCGCAGTGCGGCCTTTAGTGGCTTTTCACTTTATGTCCAAGGTGAAGGACCCCTTGTCCATTACTGTTTTCAGGCTGGGGCTGGGGGGGGGGTTCCTCGATTTCATCATGCTCCAGTCTACCCAGGACTCCCATTGAAGGGATCAAACAGGGCCTCCTCTTTGAGCCCTGCGGGAGGTGGAGACGGAGGGGGTGGGGGAAGGCGGAGACAGTGAGGTTGCCTCTACTTTGCTTTTGGAAACATCCAATTTTAACACCAGCCTCAGTCTCCCACTCAAAGGCAGGCACTTCAGAAAATAAAATAAAGACTTGCATTTCTATGGCGCCTTATACAACCTCACGATGTCCTAAAGTGCTTTACAGCCGATTAAGTAGTTTTAAAGTGTTATCTCTGTTGTAATGTAGGAAACACGGCAGCCAATTTACGCACAGAAAGCTCCCACAATCAGCAATGTGATGATGACCAGATAGTCTGTTTTTCTGTAACGCTGGTTGAGAGATAAATATTGGCCAGGACACTGAGAGAACTCACTTGCTCTTCTTTGGATATTGCCATGGGATCTTTTACGTCCACTTGAGAGGGGCAACCAGCCTAACCCCGCTGGCTGTGGCAGGAGCCATGGCACATAATCCCAAACCATTGGCTGTATTACTGAGCAGGAACCCCAACATCTGGCTGGGGAGTCATGCGACGTCGATCATGGAGATGCCCAGCTGTGCTGCTCTCCAGCAGTAAAGATCAAATGCAAAAGTCAAACACAGCTCAAAGCTTCTTTCTAAATTAAAATCAGAGAAAAAATCTGAAACAACATATTTTGGAATTCTCAGAATATGGGCGATGCTGACAAGGTCACGTCCATTGCCCATTCCTTCCGCGAGAAGGCAGTGGTGGGCCTTCTCCTGGAACCGCCAGTTTACTCATTGTAAGTTTCGAACCACTGCGCCAGGGTTAAATTTCAATTTTCCTCTCTGACAAAGGTCTTGCATGTTACAGGTTACTGATGTAAGTATATATGCCAATGGTTGGCTTAGTGCCGGAGGCTGTAAAACAGCTGATCTCAGGCTTTTTAAAGTCCTCCCACAAACGACTGTGGCTCAATGCTTCGGCACATATGCCGAAATATCACACGTGCCAAGGAGGGGTGAGCGGAGTGGATTATGTCCTGACTTCAAGGAGCTCCAAATCAGCTGTTTTCCTATCTCAAACAGCATGTTTCCTGGGTGAAGAAGCAGAGAGCCAACCTGAGAAACAGGCAGTGACCATGTACATTTGAGCCCACCTCCGATAACCTGCCTTAATGTCCTTTCCTGGTCATCTATTCCACAATTCATCGCCCAAATTTCACCCGACTTCCCCTCTTCCTCTTAACTCCCCAATCATGATCCTCTGTCATTGTTTGAAAATGAATTCTGATATTGAGCCTCCCCCTTTAATGTACCTTAATCTCTCCTGATGGTAGTTCCCTTATTCTGCCAAGTCCTGTCTGTTCTTGAGCCATGGGAGTGTGAGGAGTAGGTTTTTCTATCGAGCCTCTGAAATGCGTAGTATACCCAGACCCATCCACCCTCCAGTATCCCATGCCCTCTCTGCTTGTGTTAGGTGTCACTCACTGAGAGAGTTTATGTGTGCCTTGGGTCTACTCTATCCATGGGCCTACAATGCCCGTTGTCTGTACTCTGAACATAAGTAAATCTTAGTCAAATAAACTTACTTGAAGGGCATTTTACAATCCCATCAATACAGCTCCATTTGTAGTGGATCATTGGCTTGCAACCATAATATGGTAGAATTCTTTATTAAGATGGAGATTGACACAGTTAATTCAGAGGCTAGTGTCCTGAACTTAAGGAAAGGTAACTTCGATGGTATGAGACGTGAATTGGCTAGGATAGACTGGCGAGTGATACTTAAAGGGTTGACGGTGAATAGGCAGTGGCAGACTTTTAAATATCACACAGATGAACTTCAACAATTATACAGCCCTGTCTGGCGTAAAAATGAAACGGGGAAGGTGGCTCAACTGTGGCTAACAAGGAAAATTAGGGATAGTGTTAAATCCAAGGAAGAGGCATATAAATTGGCCAGAAAAAGCAGCAAACGTGAGGACTGGGAGAAATTTAGAATCCAGCAGAGGAGGACAAAGTGTTGAATTAGGAGGGGGAAAATAAGAGTATGAGAGGAAGCTTGCTGGGAACATAAAAACTGACTGCAAAAGCTTCTATAGACATGTGAAGAGAAAGACATTAGTAAAGACAAACGTAGGTTCCTTGCAGTCAGAATCAGGTGACGTTATAATGGGGAACAGAGAAATGGCAGATCAATTGAACAAATACTTTGGTTCTGTCTTCACGAAGGAAGACACGAATAACCTTCCGGAAATACTAGGGGACCGAGGGTCTAGCGAGAAGGAGGAACTGAAGGAAATCCTTATCAGTGTTGGAGTGGATTTTCGGACATAGCAAAGCATGATGGGTAAGCCTTTCCACTAAATGAACTTTGTACCAAGAAGCCTATCTGCTGTCCCTGATATGAACTCTGCAGCAACAAGTGACTCCTGGCCAGGTGCAGGCCACTGTTTCATAGAAAGCTTTGCAACAGAATAACTAACCAAAAAGAAGATACAGAGGAAGGGCCCCAAACTCGCTCTATGCTTTCAGGTTTCACTAGGACTAAAAAGTTGTATGTAAATGAATTGCGTTGCCTTATGGATTGATTGGTTGTATGTAAATGAATTTAAACGATTGTATTCCGCCCCCTGTAAACTGCTTATAACCCCGCGGCACAAGGCACTCGGGGAGAAGGTGATTCGCAGGTCGCGGGACCTCAACTCTTCTCCCAGAGCTCTGTTAGCAATAAAGTTGTCTCTCTTACTTTACTAGAGTCTATGTGAATTTATTTTCACTAACAAATGTCAGGAAATTGTGTTAGGGAAATTGATGGGATTGAAGGCCAATAAATCCCCAGGGCCAGATATTCTGCATCCCAGAGTACTTAAGGAAGTGGCCCTAGAAATAGTGGATGGATTGGTGATCATTTTCCAACAGTATCGACTCTGGATCAGTTCCTATGGACTGGAGGGTAGCTAATGTAACCCCACTTTTAAAAAAAGTAACGATAGAAAACGGGTAATTATAGACCGGTTAGCCTGACATCGGTAGTGGGGAAAATGTTGGAATCAATTATTAAAGATGAAATAGCAGAGCATTTGGAAAGCAGTGACAGGATCGGTCCAAGTCAGCATGGATTTATGAAAGGGATATCATGCTTGACAAATCTTCTAGAATTTTTTGAGAATGTAACTAGTAGAGTGGACAAGGGAGGAATAGTGGATGTGGTGTATTTGGATATTCAAAAAGCTTTTGACAAGGTCCCACACAAGAGATTGTTGTGCAAAATTAAAACACATGGTATTGGGGGTAATGTCTTGACGTGGATAGAGAAACTGGTTGGCAGACAGGAAGCAGAGAGTCGGGATAAATGGGGTCTTTTCAGAATGGCAGGCAGTGACTAGTGGGGTGCCGCAGGGCTCAGTGCTGGGACCCCAGCTATTTACAATATACATCAATGATTTAGATGAAGGAATTGAGAGTAATATCTCCAAGTTTGCATGCAGGTACAGCAGGCGGTTAAGAAAGCAAATGGCATGTTGGCCTTCATAGCGAGGGGATTTGAATACAGGGGCAGGGAGGTGTTGCTACAGTTGTACAGGGCCTTGGTGAGGCCACACCTGGAGTATTGTGTACAGTTTTGGTCTCCTAACTTGAGGAAGGACATTCTTGCTATTGAGGGAGTGCAGCGAAGGTTCACCAGACTGATTCCCGGGATGGCGGGACTGACCTATCAAGAAAGATTGGATCAACTGGGCTTGTATTCACTGGAGTTCAGAAGAATGAGAGGGGACCTCATAGAAACGTTTAAAATTCTGACGGGTTTAGACAGGTTAGATGCAGAAAGAATGTTCCCAATGTTGGGGAAGTCCAGAACCAGGGGTCACAGTCTGAGGATAAGGGGTAAGCCATTTAGGACCGAGATGAGGAGAAACTTCTTCACCCAGAGAGTGGTGAACCTGTGGAATTCTCTACCACAGAAAGTAGTTGAGGCCAATTCACTAAATATATTCAAAAGGGAGTTAGATGAAGTCCTTACTACTCGGGGGATCAAGGGTTATGGCGAGAAAGCAGGAAGGGGGTACTGAAGTTTCATGTTCAGCCATGAACTCATTGAATGGCGGTGCAGGCTAGAAGGGCTGAATGGCCTGCTCCTGCACCTATTTTCTATGTTTCTATGACACTAAGCTGGGTGGCGGTGTGAGCTGTGAGGAGGATGCTAAGAGGCTGCAGGGTGACTTGGACAGGTTAGGTGAGTGGACAAATGCATGGCAGATGCAGTATAATGTGGATAAATGTGAGGTTATCCACTTTAGTGGCAAAAACGTGAAGGCAGAATATTATCTGAATGGCGGCAGATTAGGAAAAGGGGAGGTGCAACGAGACTTGAGTGTCATGGTACATCAGTCATTGAAAGGTGGCATGCAGGTACAGCAGGCGGTGAAGAAGGCAAATGTTATGTTGGCCTTCATAGCGAGGGGATTTGAGTATAGGAGCAGGGAGATCTTGCTGCAGTTGTACAGGGCCTTGGTGAATATTGTGTTCAGTTTTGGTCTCCTAATCTGAGGAAGGACGTTCTTGCTATTGAGGAAGTGCAGCGAAGGTTCACCAGACTGATTCCCGAGATGGCAGGACTAACATATGAGGAGAGACTGGATCAACTGGACCTGTATTCACTGGAGTTTAGAAGAATGAGAGGGGATCTCATAGAAACATATCAAATTCTAACGGGACTGGACAGGTTAGATGCAGGAAGAATGTTCCCTATGTTGGGGAAGTCCAGAACCAGGGGTCACAGTCTAAGGATAAGGGGTAAGCCATTTAGGACCAAGATGAGGAGAAACTTCTTCACTAAGAGAGTTGTGAACCTGTGAAATTCTCTACTGCAGAGTTGTTGATGTCAGTTCGTTAGATATATTCAAGAGGGAGTTAGATATGGACCTTATGGCTAAAAGGATCAAGGTGTATGGAGAGAAAGCAGGAAAGGGGTGCTGAGGTGAATGATCAGCCATGATCTTATTGAATGGTGGTGCAGGCTCGAAGGCCGAATGGCCTACTCCTGCACCTATTTTCTATGTTTCTTATAACAGCACCGATGCTGAAGATAGCACTTTGGAACAGACAGGTTGGAACAGTCACTCAAAAGAAACGTTCTTATTAAAGGAATGATTAGGAAAGATGAATTTATACTGGGACACCGAGCATCGGTACACTAAGGATGGACGAAAGACAAGTTCCCACTCATAAGCATCAAGTTGCTAGTTCTGGTGAAGTGGCAGAAGGTCGTGAAAAGGAAAGTAGGAAAGTCACTGGGCAAGTTGACTTTTATCAGGCTCTTCATCGAGGAAGAATTTCTTCTCTCAGAGGGTTGTAAATCTGTGGAATTCACTGCCCCGGAGAGCTGTGGAGACTGGGTCATTGAATATATTTAAGGTGGCTATAGACAGATTTTTGAATAAGGGAGTGAAGGGTTATGGGCAGCAGGTAGTGAAGTGGAGTTGAGCTCAAGATCAGATCAGCCATGAACGTATTGAGTGGCGGAGCAGGCTCGAGAGGCCAAATGGTCTACTCCTGCTCCTATTTCTTATGTTCACTGAGCCTCACAAACCAGGGAATCCTGTGATGTGCTTGTAGATGGAATGGCGTAATCCGTGAAGTCTTCCACACAGAGAGTAGGCAAAAAAAAACGAACCCTCTCTCCCCACGCCCATCCTGAATCATTTTATTGCACAGCCAAGTGATGTGCTCAAAAGTGGGATCGAAAATTCGTGGGAATGTGCTAAACTGAGTGCCCCCCTCCCTGGGGATGGGGGGCTGGGGAAGGAAATTTACAATGGAGTGGGGGGGAGAGTACTAAGAATATGCTCGTCAATGTAAAAAGTAATGTCACTGGGGAGACGCACCATGCATTACATTTGTCAAGCCGCTTTGTGTGAAGAAATTGATAGAAACATAGAAAATAGGTGCAGGAGTAGGCCATTAGGCCCTTCGAGCCTGCACCGCCATAAAATGAGTTCATGGCTGAACATGCAACTTCATGAGGCCATATGTTGGTGCCCCGCAAAACCCTTCGTTTTGCAGCGTTCGCTTCTCCTGTCAGCTCGTTGGCCACGAAGTATTGGTCGAGGCGCTCCACGAAGGTTTCCCAATCATCTCCCTCCGAAAATTTCTCCAGGATGCCCACTGTTCTCTGCATCATTGAGGTGGGGTTCGTCATCGGTATCTCGTTGCCAGTTGTAGTGTATGAATAAAGAGTCTGACCAGATACTGTGAGCTCAAAGTAAAGTGTGACCGTAGTCTTTTATTGCAGGTCTCCAGAGTGCCTCTCCAGCCTGTGAGGCCTCCTTAAGTAATGGTGATCCCAAGTGATTGTGAGATCCCTTGGGACTCCAGGGGATGAGCCCTCTGGTGGTTAAACAAGGTATTTACAGGTTTACATATATAACACCAACCACAAACCATCTTTTCTTGCGTGTACAGTGGCAATCATATGGAATGAAGTGAAATTTGTAATTGTCGCGACCTAATGCATCATGTGTGAGATGCTTCGCAATCTTCCAACATAATTATCGCTGCCAACTGCACACAAATGGGGAAGAGACAGAGCAACAGATGAGGAGGGAGTCTCACCATCAAGACAACCCTACTAAGAGGAAGTACTCCCATTAGGACTCTTTTCAAAAGAAAGAAAAAAGACTTGGATTTATATAGTGCCTTTCACGACCAGACGTCTCAACGCGCTTTACAGCCAATGAAGTACCTTTGGAGTGTAGTCATTGTTGTAATGTAGGAAACGAGGCAGCCAATTTGCACACAGCAAGCTCCCACAAACAGTAATGTGATAATGACCAGATAATCTGTTTTTGTTATGTTGATTGAAGGATAAATATTGGCCAGGACACCGGGGATAACTCTGCTGCTCTTCTTCAAAATAGTGCCATGGGAATTTTTACGCCCAATTGAGAGCAGACGGGGCCTCGGTTTAACGTCTCTTCTGAAAGACGGCACCTCTGCCAGTGCGGCACTCCCTCAGCACTGCACTGGAGTGTCAGCCAGTCTACTACTGGAGTAGATTTTTTTTGTGCTCAAGTCACTGGCGTGGGACTTGAAGCCCCCAACCTTCTGACTCAGAGGCGGGAGTGCTACCCACTGAGCCACAGAGCAACAGATGAGGAGGGGTCTCACCATCAAGGCAACCCTAATAATAATAAAAACAGAAAATGCTGGAAATCTAAGCAGGTCAGGCAGAATCTGTGGTGAGGAAGCAGAGTTAACGTTTTGGGTCGATGACACCGTCAGAATTCACATCTGTGGAGAGGAACCAGATTCCAGCATCCGCAGTATTTTACTTTTGTAAT
The DNA here is from genome assembly GCF_044704955.1 of Pristiophorus japonicus. Classification (NCBI taxonomy): domain Eukaryota; kingdom Metazoa; phylum Chordata; class Chondrichthyes; family Pristiophoridae; genus Pristiophorus; species Pristiophorus japonicus. The sequence continues at coordinate 62,025,822 of NC_091998.1, read as the reverse complement.
AGTACAATAATCCTGACACAGGTGACAAAGAGGACTCTTTACAGTCTAAATCTGATTAAAGAGGGAGTGTCTACTTCAGGACCTCTTTTTGAGGAAGGAATGTCCTCATCTGGATACATTTGAAAGAAGGATTTTTATTATCAGGTTACCCTTTTTCAAAGACTGTTTCCATCAGGGCCCCCACCCACCCCACCCCACCCCTCGCAGCTCCAGAGGCACAGGCCTGTTAGTGTGTGAGGCTTCCTGGAGCACAGAACCTGGGGCTCAGAACTCCTGTCCTTGGGCGGGTTTCTGCGCTCACCGCTGAGGGAGCAAGGCCCAGAAGCAGCAACTCCATGGAGCCAGGCCACCCCGGGCCATAGCAACGGGGAACATGAGCATCCAGAGCCATAGCAACGGGGAACCAGAGCATGGCGGGCCATAGCAACGGGGTTCTTGACCATTGCGGGCCATAGCAACAGGGAAAGGCCGCAGCCACGGCCATAGCAACGGGGAACATGAGCATCCCGGGCCATAGCAACAGGGAACCAGAGCATGGCGGGCCATAGCAACGGGGTTCTTGACCATTGCGGGCCATAGCAACAGGGAAAGGCCACAGCCATGGCCATAGCAATGGGGAACATGAGCATCCAGAGCCATAGCAACGGGGAACCAGAGCATGGCGGGCCATAGCAACGGGGTTCTTGACCATTGCGGGCCATAGCAACAGGGAAAGGCCGCAGCCACGGCCATAGCAACGGGGAACATGAGCATCCCAGGCCATAGCAACAGGGAACCAGAGCATGGCGGGCCATAGCAACGGGGTTCTTGACCATTGCGGGCCATAGCAACAGGGAAAGGCCACAGCCATGGCCATAGCAATGGGGAACATGAGCATCCAGAGCCATAGCAACGGGGATCTTGACCATAGCAACGGGGAAAGGTCGCATTACGGGCATAGCAACGGGGAAAATGAATATCAAGGAACCCATAGCAACGGGGATCTTGACCATTGCGGGCCATAGCAACGGGGACGGTGAACGAAGAGGATGCGTCTGCGGAGCTGCTCGAGGTGGGCCTGTGCCTGGGCCTGGGCCTGCTGCGCCGCCGCCGCCGCCTCGATCCATGTCCCCACGCCGCCGCCGGGCCTTGCCGAGGACGCGGTGCGCTGGCAGTACGACGACAGGCCCCCGGCTTCGCAAGGCCGGATCCGAGCGGGAGCGGGAGCGGGAGCGGAGGCCGACGATTGCCCGGAGCTGGAGGCGGCCGCCGGAGTGGAGAAAGGCGGCGGCGCCGGCCACAGGGCGGCCGAGCGGCCCGACCCCATTGAACTCACCCGCGCCGTCGGCTCGTCCGTCCGCCTGCCCATCGCCGCCACGCCGCTGACCCGCAAGGTCACCTGGCGCTTCGTGACGCACGGCAGCAGCCAGACCATCCTGCAGTACTCGAGCTACAGCGACATCGTGTCGTTCAACGCCTACTTCCGGCAGCGGGTCCGCTTCCAGCTCGACAGCGGCTCGCTGACCCTGAAGGCCGCGGGGCTGGAGGACACGGGCCTGTTCGAGGCGGAGCTGGGCGACAACACGGCCGGCAGCACCATCGAGTACCGCGCCGTCGCTTTCCTGCTCGACGTGCAGCCGCGCCTGCGGACGCCCCGCGTGGCGCAGACCGCCGCCGCCGCGGACACGGTGGCGCTGAGCTGCTCGGCCGCCGGCCACGCGGTGTGGCAGCGAGACGGCGAGCGGCTGGCCAACAGCTCGCGTGTGCGGCTCCAGCCGCGGCCCGGCGGCGGCGGCGGCACCACGCTGCTGATCCGAGGCCTGTCGGTGGCCGACTGCGGCCTGTACACCTGCACCGTCAGCAACGCCGTCAGCGCCAGCAGCAACTCGCTCTTCCTGGCCCCGGCCGGCCTGTTCGTCGGCCTGCTCTACACGCTGCCTCTGTCGGCCGCCGGCCTGGTCGGCGCCGCCGCGTCGTCCGCCGCCGCGGCCTTCGTCTTCTTCGTCGCCCTCCGCCACCCGGTCGCTCGCACCCACCAGCAGCAGCTGGCCGCCGCCCTGGTCACCTTGCAGCTCGCCGCCTCCGCCTGCCTGCTGCTGGCCAGCCTCCTGTCGCTCAGCGACAGCGGCCTCTCGGCGTGGTACCGCGGCGTGGCCGGCCTGGGCTGCTGCTGGGCTCTGACGATGGCCATCTATGTCTCCGTCCTCTTGCTCGGCCAGGCTCCCGCCTTCCTGTCGCACAAGCTGCACCGCGGCCTCATACTCGCCTCTGGACCCGTCTCCGTGCTGCCTTTGGCCGCGGTCGTTCACAAGGCGACAGAGATTGCCGTCCGCTGCCGCTGCCGATACGAGGTTCTGGTCGTCAGGAGCGTTCTTGCTGTGCTGGTCTACATGTTCGCCGTGGGCTTGTTCGTCCTCTTTTACACCGTCTACGTCCTTCAACCTTACGAGCTGCGACAAAAGCTGCAGAAAGTCAAACGGGCGCCTCACAGACGAGCAGTTCTCTAGCATTGCCCAACATTGCCGGCAGGCACGGGCTCTTGTGTCTGTCTCACTTGTGTCCTCTGCCTCTCCTTTACACAGACCGCTCTGGTTAAACGAAAGAGCTGCAAATAACCTGCACAAACTTCCAATTGCTGGTTACTCAACTCTTTAAAAGCAAGGAATTGTCTGCAGACACAGAACTCTTTTTGGTTGGATAACGAAATAAACCCTTTTTTTGTTTTTTTGTTTTTTTGTTTTTTTTTTGGACTTTAAAAAAAAAAAAATTTTTGGTGCCATAAAATTATAAGTGCCCCCTATAAAAGGGGAGGGGGACACTAAAACCGGCATCTGCAGACACAGACCTCAGGAACGACACGACCAATTGTTATTTATCATTTTCACTGTGTTCGTGCTATTTTTAAATAAAATGAAACAGCGGTTGCAACAAACCAAAAAAAAAATGAGCGTCCCGGGCCATAGCAACGTGGAATGGTCCATCTTACACAACCTTGTTTTTAAATACAGGGCGGTTAGGAGATGAAATGTGCTAGATAAGAACATATTAGGAGCAGGAGTCGGCCATTTGGCCCCTCGTGGCTGCTCACCATTCAATAAGACCATGGCTGATCTGATCCTGGACTCGGCTCCATTTCCCTGCCCGCTTCCCATAACCCCTCGACTCCCTTATCATTCAAAAATCTGTCTATCTCTACCTTAAATATATTCAATGACCCAGCCGCCACAGCTCTCTGGGGCAGAGAATTCCAAAGATTTACAACCCTCAGAGAAGAAATTCCTCCTCATCTCAGTTTTAAATGGGCGACCCCTTATTCTGAAACTATGTCCCCTAGTTCTAGATTCCCCCAACAGGGGAAACATCCTCTCTATCAGGCCCCCTCAGAATGTATAACCCACGGGAGCAGAATTTGTAACCTTGAAGTGGATAAATATTTTAAAATATCTAAGGTGAATACTTAATCCCATGCTCCTGCTCACACCCTTTAATTTGTTACTTTTTCAAGCAATTATATTATTTTATGCAGTCTCAAGCTGTTCATGTTTAAAGAAAACCTATAGGCGGTAAGGTTTGCCAACTGTCCAAGATTGTCCCAGCATCTCCAGGAATTAAAGATTAATCTACCGATACCATAAGAGGAAAATCATAGGGGCATTAAAAATAAATGTTTCTTTTCTTTTCTTTTAACTCTTCTGTTCATTGTAAAACATTGAAGATGGGGGAAAAAAAATCGATTTGACTGACATCATCCAATTGGTTCTGAGGAACAGTCATCGACCGAAACCCTGAACCCTTCCAGCCCCTCTCCACAGGAGCTGCCTGACTTGCTGAGGGGTTCCAACATTTGCCGTTTGCATTTCAGGATTCCAGCATCCGGAATATTTTGCCTTTGGTTTGACAAAGCATCTGGTTGGCTTTTCAATTGGAGCAGGATAGCGAGGATGGACACGTCAGGTGACCAATGGCGGGAGCGTCGGGGTGGGAGATCATGTGATGAAACCTGGAACGTGTCCAACCAGAATGGACATGTATTCCTGTCAGCAGACTGGGCTGCAGTGGGGTTGTGGCTTCAGTTCCTAAATTCACTTCCAACTTTAATTAATCTCAATAACTAATGCTCCCAAATTATCACATCAAGTAAGTGGATAAAATTGTCGTTTAAAAATGACACGTTGTGGTGTCAAATTTCTAGGCTCATTACATAAAAAGTAGTATGTCCTGTCTAATGCCAGGCAGGTAACATTAAAGGTCATCATCTTCATAGGCAGTCCCTCGGAATCGAGGAAGACTTGCTTCCACTCTTAGAATGAGTCCTTAGGTGGCTGAACAGTCCAATACGAGAGCCACAGTCCCTGCCACAGGTGAAACAGATAGTCATTGAGGGTAAGGGAGGGTGGGACAGGTTTGCCGCACGTTCCTTCCACTGCCTGCGCTTGATTTCTGCATGATCTCGGCGATGAGACTCGAGGTGCTCAGCGCCCTCCCGGATACATTTCCTTCACTCGGCGGTCTTTGGCCAGGGACTCCCAGGTGTCGGTGGCGATGCCGCACTATCAGGGAGGCTTTGAGGGTGTCCCTGTAACGTTTCCTCTGTCCACCTTTGGCTTGTTTGACATGGAGTTCCGAGTAGAGCGCTTGCGTTGGGAGTCTCGTGCCTGGCATGCGGACAACGTGGCCTGCCCAGCGGAGCTGATCAAGTGCAGTCAGTGCTTCAGTGCTGGGGATGTTGGCCTGGTCGAGGCTGCGAATGTTGGTGCGTCTGTCCTCCCAGGGGATATATAGGATCTTGGGGAGGCATTGTTGATGGTATTTCTCCAGCGACTTGAGGTGTCTACTGCACATGGTCCATGCCTCTGAGCCATACAGGAGGGCGGGTATAACTACAGCCCTGTAGACCATGAGCTTGGTGGTATATTTGAGGGCCTAGTCTTCGAACACTTTTCCTCAGGTGGCCGAAGGCTGCACTAGCGGCACACGGGAGCCTTTTATCAACAAAAGCAGACAACATTAAAGGAAGATCAATACAAGCAACCTTTACATTGCCCATTTTGATCCTAGGAGCATGAGCATTGAATGTCAGCTGTAAGCTCTGTTGCATTGCCAACACCACGGTTACATTATCAATTTTAATCATAGAATCATAGAAATTTTCAGCAGTGAAGGAGGCCATTTCGACCCATTGTGTCCGTGCTGGCCGACAAAGAGCTATCCAGCTTAATCCTACTTTCCAGCTCTTGGTCCATAGCCCTGCAGTTTACGGCACTTCAAGTGCACATCCAAGCACTTTTTAAATGTGGTGAGTGTCTGCCCACCCTTTCAGGCAGTGAGTTCCAGACTCCCACCACCCTCTGAGTGAAGAAATGTTTCGTCATCTCCCCTGTACACATAAGAACATAAGAAATAGGAGCAGGAGTAGGCCATACAGCCCCTCGAGCCTGCTCCACCATTTAATACGATCATGGACTCAGGTCCACTTCCCGGCCCGCTCCCCATAACCCCTTATCGTTTAAGAAACTGTCCATTTCCATCTTAAATTTATTCAATGTCCCAGCTTCCACAGCTCTCTGAGGCAGCGAATTCCACAGATTTACAACCCTCAGAGAAGACATTTCTCCTCATCTCAGTTTTAAATGGGCGGCCCCTTAGTCTAAGATTATGCCCTCTAGTTCTAGTCTCCTTTAACAGTGGAAACATCCTCTCTGCATCCACCTTGTCAAGCCCCCTCATAATCTTATACGTTTCAATAAGATCACCTCTCATTCTTCTGAATTCCAATGAGTAGAGGCCCAACCTCCTCAACCTTTCCTCATAAGTCAACCCCCTCATCTCTGGAATCAACCGAGTGAACCTTCTCTGAACAGCCTCCAAAGCAAGTATATCCTTTCGTAACCTACCAATTATTTTAAATCTATGCCACCTGGTTGCTAAGGGAAATAGGTCCTTCCTATCCACTCTATCTAGGCCCATCATAATTTTATACACATCAATAAGGTCTCCCCTCAGCCTCTGTTACAAAGTCTATCCAATCTTTAATATGATTTATTTCTTCGTTGACTTTACCAATATGGCTGTGTGGCAAACTCCTTATCTTATTATTGAGACTGAATTGGCTATGGATGACTCCATAGTTCAGGCAATGGGACAATATTAGCTGTTGAACACAATTGGCGTTGCACTGTCTCCGATCTCTCTGACTGATGGCCGTTTCTTTAAGCCCTACCAGTTACGAGTCTTGACTTACCCATGTTACACGGAGTTTAAAGAAAGAACTTGCATTTATATAGCGCCTTTAATGTCCTCAGCACATCCCAAAAGCACCAATGAAGTACTTTTGAAGCATGGTCACTGTTGTAATATAGGAAACACAGCAACCAATTTGCGCACAGCAAGCTCCCACAGACAGCAATGAGATAATGACCAGTTAATCTGTTTTTAGTGACATTGGTTGAGGCATAAATGTTGCTGCCAAGGGATCTTTTGCATCCATCTGAGGGGCCTCGGTTTAATGTCTATTCTGAATTATAGCACTGCCAACAGTGCAACACTCCCTTAGCACTGCACTGGAAGTGTCAGCCTAGATTATATGCTCAAGTCCCTGGAGTGGGTCTTGAACCCACAACCTTCTGACTCAGGTGAGAGCGCTACCCACTGAGCCACAGCTGACACCTATGAGAAAGCCATTGTAAAGTTACCTGATGGATCAGTTAGCATGGTACTAAGCTGTACAGGTCAGGAAGCTTAAAGTATGAAACCTGATATTGCTGAGCTAGCTGATCCAAGTAGCGGCAACGATAGGGGAATTTTACAACCGTTCTCCGAGAGGGAGAAGGAAGAAAAGGAATCCAACCATGGTTCCTGCTCCCAATCATTCACCATCATCATCATCATCATAAGCAGTCCCTCGGAGTCGAGGAAGAATTGCTTCCACTCTTAACATGAGTTCTTAGGTGGCTGCACTGTCTCTGTCACAGGTGGGACAGATAGTCGTTGCGGGTAAGGGGTGGGTGGAACTGGTTTGCCGCACGCTCCTTCCGCTGCCTGCACTTGATTTCTGCACGCTCTCGGCGACGAGACTCGAGGTGCTCAGCGCCCTCCCGGATGCGCTTTCTCCACTTAGGGCGGTCTTGGGCCAGGGACTCCCAGGTGTTGGTGGGGATGTTGCACTTTATCAGGGAGGCTTTGAGGGTCCCAATCATTACGCAGTGATGGTAAGCACACATTCCTGGGTCAACGAAGGACAGGATTATGGTCACTCGCAGTCTGCGCTCTCACAGGACGGGCAGCCACTTGGACAAGGTATCAGGAACCTGTGTCCCAGCATGGTATCAGGGGGCGTTCAGTGCCCAGTGCCCAGCACCCTGCACCCCAGCAAACCATCAGCACCTTCAGACGGGCAGGGAACAACATTGGAAGAGGACTGCTTTTTAGAAAAAACATCAGCTGTATTCATTTGAACTTTGTTTTCACTGACGTCACACACAACAAAATAACACACAGACAGACAGGATGGAGGCGGCACCGAATACAAGGCACTTTTATTTATTTTTTAAAATAGCTTATGCTGGGATCTCGGTGCAGATCTAGATTGCTCGTTACCTCCAGTTAGCCTGCGATTAGGATCTGCACTGCCAGGAACTAGCTCAAACAAAGCAGTTTGTTTCTTATCTGACGCCTCCTGAGCTGGAGTCAGAAGTCTTCGCTCCTACCAGGAGCCAGAGTCCAGGATAGCCCACCCCTCTCTCCTCCCCGTCCCCCCCACCCACATCAGATGCAAGATGGAACACTCCACAGTAGCTGGTTCAACATCTCCAAGCAACAAGTTCTGAGCCACAGGAATATACCCAGCCCTGCCTGAGATGGCAAACTGGGAAATGGATAAGATTATTCCTGAGAGATGAACATTCTCATCCCATATGCATGGAGCCAGATAGAAATTTGAACCTGGGATTGTTGACCATGAAGAGGTTTGCTGGCAGGAGGCAACAATGGCCGATCTTTACCGGGTAAAAGTATATGAAGGGCTTTTTAGCCCCCAAAACATGAGTCGCCGATGCAACCTGCATTCATACTTCCCTCTGCATTACCCAATTAATTTGAAGACCCTTGTTTATGTAATAAGATAGTCACAGCTGATTGAAGAGGAATTTCCACACCCACTGCCCAATTCCAGCGGTCTCCTCATTGGCTGGAAAGCCAACTCCAATCCAATGACTGAAACAAAGAACAAATAGGGATAACTTAGTTGATCTTCTTGCTCATTATTTTTTGTAGCAAATGTTGTGCTTTTGAAGTGAGGGATGTTAGTGCTGGGAATGGAACAGCTTTCAGTCCAGGCACCCAGTGTCGGTAACAAACATTCACAGTTCCAATAGAGCACGGGTTAGGTACAGAGTAAAGCTGCCTGTACACTGTCCCATCAAACACTCCCAGGGCAGGTACAGCACGGGGTTAGATACACAGTAAAGCTCCCTCCACACTGTCCCATCAAACACTCCCAGGGCAGGTACAGCACGGGGTTAGATACACAGTAAAGCTCCCTCCACACTGTCCCATCAAACACTCCCGGGGCAGGTACAGGGGGTTAGATACAGAGTAAAGCTCCCTCTACACTGTCCCATCACACACTCCCAGGGCAGGTACAGCACGGGTTAGATACAGAGTAAAGCTCCCTCTACACTGTCCCATCACACAGTCCCAGGACAGGTACAGGGGGTTAGATACAGAGTAAAGCTCCGTCTACACTGTCCCATCACACACTCCCAGGGCAGGTACAGCACGGGTTAGATACAGAGTAAAGCTCCCTCTACACTGTCCCATCACACACTCCCAGGGCAGGTACAGCACGGGGTTAGATACAGAGTAAAGCTCCCTCTACACTGTCCCATCACACACTCCCAGGGCAGGTACAGCACGGGTTAGATACAGAGTAAAGCTCCCTCTACACTGTCCCATCACACACTCCCAGGGCAGGTACAGCACGGGGTTAGATACAGAGTAAAGCTCCCTCTACACTGTCCCATCACACAGTCCCAGGACAGGTACAGCACGGGTTAGATACAGAGTAAAGCTCCCTCTACACTGTCCCATCAGACAGTCCCAGGACAGGTACAGCACGGATTAGATACAGAATGAAGCTCCCTCAGAAGTTGAAAGTAACTAGAAATCAGGTAAAGTGTTGTAATCTCAGCCTCACCTGCAAGGAGTTCTCGTGGTCCTGAATCGTCTCCTGCATGGCAGTTAGAAGCTGGCTGCGGAAGTTCTGACTTTCTTCAATCACCACAAGGGACTCCTCACTGAAGGGAAAAGGAAGGAAACGTTCTTGAAAATCCTTGGATCCAACTCCTACGCATCAACCATTTTTCCGTCTCTGCATTTTTCCTATAGTCCTCCCAACACACCACCCATTGTACGCACTCATTCGCCATTCCCACCCACCATGACTCAGTGGGTAACATTGTTGCCTTAGAGTCAGAAGGTTGTGGGTTCAAGTCGCACTCCAGAGTCTTGAGCACAAAAGCCAAGGCTGACATTCCAGTGCAGTACTGTAGGAGTGCTGCACTGTCAGAGTCGGGGGGGAGAGAGCGAGTCGGGGGGGGAAGAGAGCGAGTCGGGGGGGGAAGAGAGCGAGTCGGGGGGGGAAGAGAGCGAGTCGGGGGGGGAAGAGAGCGAGTCGGGGGGGGAAGAGAGCGAGTCGGGGGAGGGGGAGCGAGTCGGGGGAGGGAGAGCGGGGGGGGGGAGCGAGTCGGGCGGGGGGGGAGCGAGTCGGGCGGGGGGGGAGAGAGAGGGGGGAGGGGGAATCGGGGAACGAGTGGGGGGAGCGAGTCGGGGGAGGGGGAGAGCGAGTCGGGGGAGGGGGAGAGCGAGTCGGGGGGAGGGGGGAGCGAGTCGGGGGAGGGAGAGCGGGGGGGGGAGCGAGTCGGGCGGGGGGGGAGCGAGTCGGGCGGGGGGGGAGAGAGAGGGGGGAGGGGGAATCGGGGAACGAGTGGGGGGAGCGAGTCGGGGGAGGGGGAGAGCGAGTCGGGGGAGGGGGAGAGCGAGTCGGGGGGAGGGGGGAGCGAGTCGGGGGGAGGGGGGAGCGAGTCGGGGGAGGGGGGAGCGAGTCGGGGGAGGGGGGAGCGAGTCGGGGGAGGGGGGAGCGAGTCGGGGGAGGGGGGAGCGAGTCGGGGAGGGTGGAGGGGGGGAGAGAGCGAGTCGGGGGAGGGGGGGAGAGAGCGAGGGGGGGAGAGAGCGAGTCGGGGGAGGGGGGAGAGAGTGAGTCGGGGGAGGGGGGAGAGAGCGAGGGGGAGAGAGCGAGTCGGGGAGGGGGGAGAGAGTGAGTCGGGGGAGGGGGGAAGAGAGCGAGTCGGGGGAGGGGGGGAGAGAGCGAGTCGGGGGGGGGGAGCGAGTTAGTTGTTAGTTTTTTCACTGTTGTTGATAATTCACTTGATGGTCATTTCCATCGTGCTTTAGATCGATAGATACCAATTCCAGTGTTTTTAGTTACCCTTTTTTATTAGTATCTCAGTCTTTCCGAGGTCAATCTCTTCGAGGTCTTTTAGAGGTCAGTGTCTTTGCATCTTAGATTTCAGTCTCTTCGATTGTTAGTGTTCGGTGTCAAGTGTTTTCGTGGTCAGGATCTCAGTGATTTCGAGGTCAGTGGATTGACTACCAGGGCAAGCCAGCGGGACCTGTTGTAGTGTTCTCTGTGGGAACTCCAGGACACTTCTTGCATCCTGGATAACCTCGCGTGCAAGAACTGGCACCAAGCTCGAGCTCAAGACCTTGAGCAGCGGCTGGAGTCACTACTGTGCACCCGGGAGCTTGAGACTTTCCTGGATCGTACGTTCCGGGAGGTAGTCATCCCACTGCCACAGGAGGTGAGGGAATGGGTGATCACGAGACAGGGTAGGAGGACTACACAGGTGTTGCAGGAATCCCCCAAGCCAGTGACACTCGCTGACCAGTTTTCAATTTTGAATACCGGGAAGGGTGATGAGGAGAAACTTCTTCACTCAGAGAATTGTGAACCTGTGGAATTCTCTACCACAGAAAGTTGTTGAGGCCAGTTCGTTAGATATATTCAAAAGGGAGTTAGATGTGGCCCTTACGGCTAAAGGGATCAAGGGGTATGGAGAGAAAGCAGGAAACGGGTACTGAAGATGAATGATCAGCCATGATCATATTGAATGGTGGTGCAGGATCGAAGGGCCGAATGGCCTGCTCCTGCACCTATTTTCTATGTTTCTACGTTTCCTTGGAGGAATGCAGACCGAATCAAACTCCTGTCACCACAGGAGATTTGACTGCAGACAGGGGAAATGCTGTGTTTTTAAAAAAAATTTGTTAATGGGATGTGAGCATCGCTGACAAGGCTGGCATTTATTGCCCATCCCTAATTGCCCTTGAGAAGGTGGTGAGCTCTCTTCCTGAGCCACTGCAGTCCGTGCTGTTAGGGAGTGAAACATAGAAACATAGAAAATAGGTGCAGGAGTAGGCCATTCGGCCCTTCTAGCCTGTACACAATACTCCAGGTGTGGCTTCACCAATGCCCTGTACAACTGTAGCAACACCTCCCTGCCCCTGTACTCAAATCCCCTCGCTATGAAGGCCAACATGCCATTTGCTTTCTTAACCGCCTGCTGTACCTGCATGCCAACCTTCAATGACTGATGTACCATGACACCCAGGTCTCGTTGCACCTCCCCTTTTCTTAATCTGTCACCATTCAGATAATAGTCTGTCTCTCTGTTTTTACCACCAAAGTGGATAACCTCACGTCTAAATCATTAATGTACAGTGTAAACAGCTGGGGCCCCAGCACAGAACCTTGCGGTACCCCACTAGTCACCGCCTGCCATTCTGAAAAGTACCCATTTACTCCTACTCTTTGCTTCCTGTCTGACAACCAGTTCTCAATCCATGTCAGCACACTACCCCCAATCCCATGTGCTTTAACTTTGCACATTAATCTCTTGTGTGGGACCTTGTCGAAAGCCTTCTGAAAGTCCAAATATACCACATCAACTGGTTCTCCCTTGTCCACTCTACTGGAAACATCCTCAAAAAATTCTAGAAGATTTGTCAAGCATGATTTCCCTTTCACAAATCCATGCTGACTTGGACCTATCATCTCACCTCTTTCCAAATGCGCTTCTATGACATCCTTAATAATTGATTCCATCATCTTACCCACTACCGATGTCAGGCTTACCGGTCTATAATTCCCTGTTTTCTCACTCCATCCTTTTTTAAAAAGTGGGGTTACATTGGCTACCCTCCACTCAATAGGAACTGATCCAGAGTCAATGGAATGTTGGAAAATGACTGTCAATGCATCCGCTATTTCCAAGGCCACCTCCTTAAATACTCTGGGATGCAGTCCATCAGGCCCTGGGGATTTATCGGCCTTCAATCCCATTAATTTCCCCAACACAATTTCCTGACTAATAAGGATTTCCCTCAGTTCCTCCTCCTTACTAGACCCTCTGACCCCTCTTGTATCCGGAAGGTTGTTAGTGTCCTCCTTAGTGAATACCGAACCAAAGTACTTGTTCAATTGGTCCGCCATTTCTTTGTTCCCCGTTATGACTTCTCCTGATTCTGACTGCAGGGGACCTACGTTTGTCTTTACTAACCTTTTTCTCTTTACATATCTATAGAAACTTTTGCAATCCGTCTAAATGTTCCCTGCAAGCTTCTTCTCGTACTCCATTTTCCCTGCCCTAATCAAACCCTTTGTCCTCCTCTGCTGGGTTCTAAATTTCTCCCAGTCTCTGGGTTCACTGCTATTTCTGGCCAATTTGTATGCCACTTCCTTGGCTTTAATACTATCCCTGATTTCCCTTGATAGCCACGGTTGAGCCACCTTCCCTTTTTTATTTTTACGACAGACAGGAATGTACAATTGTCGTAGTTCATCCATGCAGTCTCTAAATGTCTGCCATTGCCCATCCACAGTCAATCCCTTAAGTATAATTTGCCAATCAATCCTAGCTAATTCACGCCTCATACCTTCAAAGTTACCCTTCTTTAAGTTCTGGACCATGGTCTCTGAATTAACTGTTTCATTCTCCATCCTAATGCAGAATTCCACCATATTATGGTCACTCTTCCCCAAGGGGCCTCGCACAACGGTATTGCTAATTAATCCTCTCTCATTACACAAGGTGCTGTTAGGGAGGGAGTTCCAGGATTGTGACCCAGCGACGATGAAGGAACGGCCGATATATTTCCCAGTCAGGATGGTGTGTGACTGGGAGGGGAACGTGGAGCTGGTGGTGTTCCCATGCGCCTGCTGCCCTTGTCCTTCTAGGTGGTAGAGGTCGCGGGTTTGGGAGGTGCTGCCGAAGAAGCCTTGGCGAGTTGCTGCAGTGCATCTTGTAGATGGTGCACACTGCAGCCACGGTGCGCCGGTGGTGGAGGGAGTGAGTGTTGAAGGTGGTGGATGGGGAACCGATCAAGCGGCTGCTTTGTCCTGGATGGTGTCAAGCTTCAAGTAGTCATAGGGAATCAATAGTTAGGGGCATAGACAGCCATTGCTGTAACTGCAAATGTGATTGCCAAATGGTATGTTGCCTCCCTGGTGCCAGGGCATCACGTAGTGGGTGCAAGACACTTTGCAAGGGAAAGAGGACCAGTCAGAAATCCTGCTCCATGTTGGAACCAATGACATGGGTAGGAATAGGTTTGAGGCCCTTCAGGCAGAGTTTCAGGAGCGAGGAAATTTTTTTTTTTAAAAGCAGGACATCAAAGCTAGAAATCTCAGGATTGCTCCCAGTGCCATGTGCTGGTGAGTATAGAAACAGGAAGATAGTGCAGGTAAATCCATGGCTGGAGAAGTGGTGCAGGAAGGAAGAGTTCAGATTTTTGGGGCATTGGGACCGGTTCTGGGGGAAGGGGGCACCTGTACAAGATGGATGGGTTGTACTTGAACAATGACGGGGCCAATATTCTCACTGAGAGATTAATTAGAACTGTCGGGGAGGGTTTAACCTATTTGGCAGGGGGGAGGGGAATCAGAAAATAGCAGAAAGGAGCAGCAATGAGATCAGAGGACAGAGAGATATAAACAGCAGTAAGATTAGAAATATCCCAAAGATTGCAGGGACAAGATTGAGGAAAAAAGCAAAAGTGACGAAGGAGGTATTGAATTGTGTGTATGTCATTGTCCGTAGTGTAACTAATAAGGTTGGTGAGCTGCAGGCACAAATTGCCACATGAGATTATGATGTGGTTACATTATGACGTGGTTACATTAACTGAGACATGGGTCAAACAAGGCCAGGAATGAGTTCTTATATTCCTGTCTACCAAGTATTCAAGAATGTTAGAGAAACATAGAAACATAGCAAGTAGGTGCAGGAGCAGGCCATTTGGCCCTTCGAGCCTGCACCACCATTCAATATGATCATGGCTGAGCATGCAACTTCAGTACCCCATTCCTGCTTTCTCTCCATACCCCTTGATCCCTTTAGCCGTAAGGGCCATATCTAACTCCCTTTTGAATACATCTAACGACCTGGCCTCAACAACTCTCTGTGGTAGAGAATTCCAAAGGTTCACAATTCTCAGAGAGAAGAAGTTTCTCCTCATCTCAGTCCTAAATGGCTTACCCCTTATCCTTAGACTGTGACCCCTGGTTCTGGACTTCCCCAACATCGGGAACATTCTTCCTGCATCTAACCTGTCAATCCCGTCAGAATTTTATATGTTTCTATGAGAGCCCCTCTCATTCTTCTAAATTCCAGTGAATACAAGCCTAGTCGATCCAGTCTTCTTCATATGTCAGTCCTGCCATCCCGGGAATCAGTCTGGTGAACCTTCGCTGCACTCCCTCAATAGCAAGAATGTCCTTCCTCAGATTAGGAGACCAAAACTGCACACAATACTCAAGGTGTGGTCTCACCAAGGCCCTGTGCAACTGCAGTAAGACGTCCCTGCTCCTATACTCAAATCCCCTCGCTAAGAAGGCCAGCATGCCATTTGCCTTCTTTACTGCCTGCTGTACCTTCAATGACTGATGTACCACGACACCCAGGTTTCATTGCACCTCCCCTTTTACTAATCTGTCACCATTCAGATAATAATCTGCCTTCCTGTTTTTGCAATCAAAGTGGATAACCTCTCGCTTATCCATATTATACTGCATCTGCCATGCATTTGCTCACTCACCTAACCTGTCTAAGTCCCCCTGCAGCCTCCTAGCATCCTCCTCACAGCTTGCACTGCCACCCAGCTTAGTGTCATCTGCAAACTTGGAGGAAAAGGAGAATAGGGCGTGGCATCATTGATTAAGGATTATGTTACAGAAACAGATCGGATACACTCGATGGTTCTGGAACTGAATCTATGTGACTTGAGTTGAGGAACAGAGAAGGTGCTGTAACATTGTTGAAAGTTTTTATATGGCACTCCAAACAGTGAGAAGAAGTTCGATGAGGAAATTTGTCAGCAAACTTCAAAGGTGTGTAACAAAAATAGGGTAGTAATAATAGGACGAAGGGTAGGGAAGGAGAGGAATTTCTGATATGTGTTCAAGAGAACTTTCTCGAGCAATATGTCTCCGGTCCAACAAGGAAGGAAGCAGTGTTGGATCTGGTTCTGGGAAATGGAATTGGTAAGTGGCATGTGTTACAGTAGGAAATCATCTAGTGAACAGTAATAATTCAGTTTAAAGTAATTATGGAAAGAGACCACAAAATATCAGGAGGTAAAAATGCTCAACTGGAGAAAAGCTGCTTTCAGTGATTTAAGATGGGACCGAGCAGGTGGACTGGAAAAGGTGACTGCAGGATTGCCAAGACATGGAGGGCTTTCAGGGAAGAGACAGTTCAGGTACAAACGAGGCAGTTCCTTTGAAAGGAAAAGTTCGGAGTGTTCCCCTTGGATGATTAGGGGGTTTTGATAGAGTAGAGAGAGAAAAACTGCTCGCTCTGGTGAGAGGGTCAATGACCAGAGGTTGGAGATTCACAATCATTGGCAAACGACCGAGCGGGGAGATGAGGAGAAATCTTTTCACTCGGAGAACTGTCAGGATCTGCAATGCTCGACCTGAACAGGTGGTGGGAGGTGATTCCAGAAATAATTTTAACTGGAGCTGGAGAGGTGCTGGAGGATGAGGAACTTCCAGGGCTATGGACAAAAAGTGGAGGGGAGGGGGGTTGGTGGGACTAAGCACGACTGCTCTTTTAATGGCCGGCACAGGCACGACCGGCCAAATGGCCGTCCTCAACGCTGAGAGTTTCTACAATCTGTGATAACTTACGTATTTCTGGATCTGTCCGAGAGCAGCATGCTGGCCCCGACACGGGGAGGAGAGATGGACTGGCTGGGGGCAGACAAGCGGTTGGCACTGACGTTCTCCGGACTTCCACTGACCGGCCCGCGCACTTTACTCTGAAAGAGATGGTAAGAAAGTTCAGCTCACACATGCAGTATAACTGAGGGCAGTACTCACACAGGCAGTATAACTGAGGGCAGTACTCACACAGGCAGTATAACTGAGAGCAGTACTCACACAGGCAGTATAACTGAGAGCAGTACTCACACAGGCAGTATAACTGAGAGCAGTACTCACACAGGCAGTATAACTGAGAGCAGTACTCACGCAGGCAGTATAACTGAGGGCAGTACTCACACAGGCAGTACTCAAACGGGCAGTATAACTGAGAGCAGTACTCACACAGGCAGTATAACTGAGGGCAGTACTCACACAGGCAGTACGCACACAGGCAGTACTCACACAGGCAGTATAACTGAGGGCAGTACTCACACAGGCAGTACGCACACAGGCAGTACTCACACAGGCAGTATAACTGAGGGCAGTACTCACACAGGCAGTACTCACACACGCAGTATAACTGAGGGCAGTACTCACACGGGCAGTATAACTGAGGGCAGTACTCACACGGGCAGTATAACTGAGGGCAGTACTCACACGGGCAGTACTCACACGGGCAGTATAACTGAGGGCAGTACTCACACAGGCAGTATAACTGAGGGCAGTACTCACACACGCAGTATAACTGAGGGCAGTACTCACACAGGCAGTATAACTGAGAGCAGTACTCACACGGGCAGTATAACTGAGGGCAGTACTCACACAGGCAGTATAACTGAGAGCAGTACTCACACGGGCAGTATAACTGAGGGCAGTACTCACACGGGCAGTACTCACACGGGCAGTATAACTGAGGGCAGTATAACTGAGGGCAGTACTCACACGGGCAGTATAACTGAGAGCAGTACTCACACAGGCAGTATAACTGAGGGCAGTACTCACACAGGCAGTATAACTGAGGGCAGTACTCACACAGGCAGTATAACTGAGGGCAGTACTCACACAGGCAGTATAACTGAGGGCAGTACTCACACAGGCAGTATAACTGAGGGCAGTACTCACACACGCAGTATAACTGAGGGCAGTACTCACACACGCAGTATAACTGAGGGCAGTACTCACACAGGCAGTATAACTGAGAGCAGTACTCACACGGGCAGTATAACTGAGGGCAGTACTCACACAGGCAGTATAACTGAGGGCAGTACTCACACAGGCAGTATAACTGAGGGCAGTACTCACACACGCAGTATAACTGAGGGCAGTACTCACACACGCAGTATAACTGAGGGCAGTACTCACACACGCAGTATAACTGAGGGCAGTACTCACACAGGCAGTATAACTGAGGGCAGTACTCACACACGCAGTATAACTGAGGGCAGTACTCACACAGGCGATCTTCAGCAGGTGCCAGAGTTCCTTCTGTCGTTTCTCCTGCAGTTTCATCACCAGCTTCTCATCGTCGCCCATGTGTTGGAGCACCAGCTCGAGCTGGGGCAGCAGATCGATCACTTTCTGCTTACAGGCCAGTGTTTTACTGCACCAGAACACAACGCAGCCCGAGGTCAGGAGACAGCCCAGTCCGCGTACAACACCCATTCGCAATATAAAGACACCATAGAATCAGAGAAATTGACAGCACGGAAGGAGGCCATTCGGCCCATCGTGTCCGTGCCGGCCGACCAAGAGTTACCCAGCCTAATCCCACTTTCCCGCTCTCAGTCCGTAGCCCTGTAGGTTACGACACTTCAACTGCACTTCCAAGTACTTTTTAAATGTGGTGAGGGTTTCTGCCTCTACCACCCTTTCAGGCCGTGAGTTCCGCCCCAGACCCCCACCACCCTCTGGGTGAAGAAATATTTTCCTAACTCCCCTCTAAACATTCTACCAATGACTTTAAATCTGTACCCCCTGGTTTTTGACATCTCTGCTAAGGGAAATAGGTCCCTCCTATCCACTCTATCTTGGCCCTCATAATTTTATACACCTCAATTAAATCTCCCCTCAGCCTCTTCTGCTGCAAACACAACAACCCCAGCCGATCCAATCACCTGATAAATAAGCCAGCACCACTATATTCCAGCGCACAGCAGTCCCGTTCTCCTGCAGTCTACAGGTTTTACCAAATCACCACGACTTGAGGCTGTCCCTCGATGCCCTTGAGAAGGTAGTTCACCATCTTCCCAAAGGGCAGCTAGGAACAGGCAATAAATGCCAGCCTTGCCAGCGACACTCACGTCCCAAGAATGAATATAAAAATCTCTCTTCTCACGCATGGTGCTGTCCCTCACTTCACTCAAGTTCAAGTACCCAATATCAGTGCTGCTAAAGGTGAAGGGTCACAGCTTAAAATAGCAGAGGGCACGAGGTCAGTGGGGTCCAACCCTGGGTTAGATACAGAGTAAAGCTCCCTCTACACTGTCCCATCAAACACTCCCAGGGCAGGTACAGGGGGTTACATACAGAGTAAAGCTCCCTCTACACTGTCCCATCAAACACTCCCAGGGCAGGTACAGGGGGTTACATACAGAGTAAAGCTCCCTCTACACTGTCCCATCAAACACTCCCAGGGCAGGTACAGGGGGATAGATACAGAGTAAAGCTCCCTCTACACTATCCCATTAAACACTCCCAGGGCAGGTACAGGGGGTTAGATACAGAGTAAAGCTCCCTCTACACTGTCCCCAACAACGTTTCCTATCCCCACTGTAGCTTCTCTGTTTGAGATTACCAATTAACGTTGAAGATTATCTTTTTAAAATTCTCTCACTTGTTCTCAAGTCAGGGTGTCGGCAGATAACGAGTGGTGCAGGAATGTCAGGGGCCGGGCTACAGGGTAAGTCCCTCAGCGATCCCCGATATAGGGAGATCGGTGGCTGAGTTGCCTCGTCACACAGGAGCCCGTGGGCACTGGGCCGAAAAAAACCCATCCCTAATTACCCAGAAGGCAGTGTGGGACTGGAGTCACGTGTAGGCCCGACCAGGTTTGAGTGGCAACTCCTTTCCCTGAACGCCGTCAGTGAGCCAGTTGGTTTTTATGACAATCCGGAAGCTTCCACGGTCCTTTTCTAGAGCCGGCCCACATACGAGCAAACTATCGAGTTCGGTTTGATAACTCGCCGCGCTGGGGTTGGAACTCTGGGCTTGTACGCCACAGCGGGTCACTGCACCCCCACCCCCTCCCACCCCACCCCCCACCCCCTCCCACCCCACCCCCACCCCCCTCCAACCCCACTCCCACCCACCCCCTCCCACCCCACCCCCACCCCCCTCCCACCCACCCCCCCCACCCCCTCCCACCCCACCCCCACCCCCCCCACTCCCTCCCACCCCACCCCCACCCCCTCCCACCCCCTCCCACCCCACCCCCACCGGTGTACCTCAGGTGGCAGCAGATGTCCTTCACCTTCTTGTCGAAACTCTGCAGGGTCTGCAAGAGGATGCGCACCATCTCCTGACTGTCCCCGCTCGTCCGCTGATCTACAGAACCAAACACATCGGCGTGAGCTCAGCCACCACCGCACCCTGTCCTCCCTCTCCATCTCCCTCGCAAGGTGCTCCTACCTGACGGAGGACAACCCTCCAATACCCAGGGAGGGGCGAGGAGGGGAGGGGAGGTCGGGGAGGGGAGGTCGGGGAGGGGAGGGGAGGTCGGGGGAGGGGAGGGGAGGTCGGAGGAGGGGAGGTCGAGGGAGGGGAGGTCGGGGGAGAGGAGGTCGGGGGAAGGTAGGGGAGGTCGAGGGGAGGGGAGGGGAGGTCGGGGGAGGGGAGGTCGGGGGAGGGGAGGTCGGGGGAGGGGAGGGGAGGTCGGGGGAGGGGAGGGGAGGTCGGGGGAGGGGGGGGAGGGGAGGGGAGGTCGGGGGAGGGGAGGGGAGGTCGGGGGAGGAGAGGGGAGGTCGGGGGAGGGGAGGGGAGGTCGGGGGAGGGGAGGGGAGGGGAGGTCGGGGGAGGGGAGGGGAGATGAAATGGGGGGGTGAAGAGGAAGGGAGGTTAGGGGAGGGTAAAGTACAGAAATACAAATATAAAACCAGAAATTAAAACTAAAAGTTCAGAGTTTGAGAGAGGAGGAACAGCCCATGTGGGTTGTGGATGTGTCAGCAGGACTGAGCTCCCACCCTGAACGTTATCCCGGCTCCTTGTCGAGTCCGACTCGCCTGCTGCGTCTTTCCAGCACTTTCTATTCCTACTTTAGGTCTGCGTTATTGGATTTACGAATGAAGCCTTGTTCATACCTCTCGGCCTCTCCCTGAGCTTGCGGTACAACTCCATCGCAGCCTCCTCCCTGCGGACAGAGCAGAGCGCGGATTAGTGAAACCACTCCCTGAACATCTCCCAACAGGGAGTGTAACTGTGAGTAAACTCATGCTGTGCCTTGGGCCCATCACAAACCCAACCAGCAATCGGGATAGTCACACTAGGACAGATACTGATAGTCAGCACCTCTTCCCTCACCAACACACTAACTAGCCATTCATCTCATCGCTATTTGTACCTTGCTGTGTACAAATTGGTTCTTGCATCTGCCCATAAGAAAACACAGCAATTGAATTGCAAAGTAATTAATTGGCTGTGAATTGCTTTGGGTGTTTTGACAATAACAACAGCTTGTATGGTGAACAGTGTGGTTCGGTCTCAGACAATTGGCCAGGGAGAGGGAACGGAGTTTGTGGCAGGGACCGAAAGCAATGGCTTCTGTCTTCCCTTTATTAAGTTGGAGGAAATTTCTTCTCATCCAGTACCGGATGTCGGACAACCAATCTGACAATTTAGAGACTGAGGGGGGGGTTGAGAGAAGTGGTGGATGAGGTAGGAGTGAACGATGCCTGTGCGCGAATTCTTTTAACGTGGGGTGGCGGTTGCACACCGGATACCACACGGGCTTAGCTGAGCAAGGTCTTGGTCCAGTGGCAAGGGGGTCCAAGACAACTGGAGACCAGGCACTGCCTAGTTGCCTATATCGAGATGTTGGCCGTTGGCTCGGCGCTGGGTAGCCCCGGTGAGGTAGAGCTGGGTGTCGTCAGCGTACATGTGGAAACTGACTCCGTGTTTTCCGATGATGTCGCCAAGGGGCAGCATGTAGCTGAGAAATAGGAGGGGGCCAAGGATAGATCCTTGGGGGACACCAGAGGTAACGATGCGGGGGCGGGAAGAGAAGCCATTGCAGGTGATTCTCTGGCTACGATTAGATGGATAAGAATGGAACCAGGCGAGTGCAGTCCCACCCAGCTGGACGATGGTGGAGAGGTGTTGGAGGAGGATGGAGTGTCAAAGGCCGCAGACAGGTCGAGAAGGACGAGGAGCGATAGTTTACCTCTGTCACAGTCACAAAGGATGTCATTTGTAACTTTGTTGAGAGCCGTTTAAGTACTGTGACGGGGCGGAAACCAGATTAGAGGGATTTAAACATGGAGTTGCGGGAGAGATGGGCACAGAGTTGGGAGGCGACAACACGTTCAAGGAGAGGGGAAAGGGAGGTTGGAGATAGGGACGGAGGCTTGAAGGGTTAGTCTTTTAAGGAAAGGTTAATGACGGCAGATTTGAAGGAGAGGGGACAGTACCTGAAGGGAGAGAACCGATAACAATTATCAACTAACTTGGGAGCCAGAAAAGGAAGTTGGGTGGGAACAGGGTCGAGGGAGCAGGAAGTGGGTCTCACAGTGAAGATGAGCTCAGGGCTAGGGCAAGGGGGAACCTCAGAGGAAGATTGGCCCGGTGGGCGAGGGGAAGGGAGGGAGGGACGTGGCAGTGACAGCTGATCGGAGGGTCTCAATCTTTGAGACAAAGCAGTCCATGAGTCCCTCACACCTGTTGCTGGAGGCGAGGGTGGAGGAGACGGGGGGAGGGGTTGAAGAAGACGGTTTGTAGTGGAGAAGAGAAGCCGGGGATTATCTTTGCATTCCAGATTGATCCTGGAATAGCGAGCGATTTCGGCGGATGAGAGCAGGACGTGATAACGCTCTCTGTCCAGCCAGACCTGGCGGTGAATGGCTAAACCAGTTGTCCGCCACATCTGTTCAAGTCTGTGTCCCTTGGACTTGAGGGAGAAAAGATCAGGGCTGTACCAGGCCTGAGAGAGATTAATGAACCGCTAAGGGAATAAGGGGTTATGGGGAGCGGGCAGGGAAGTGGAACCGAGTCCATGATCGGATCAGCCATGATCGTATTAAATGGCGGAGCAGGCTCGAGGGGCCGTATGGCCTACTCCTGCTCCTATTTCTTATGTTAATGGGGACTAGGACATCAAAGATGGTGGTGAGGGTGGTATTGAGCAGATCGGTGGCTACAGAAATGTCAGGGTGAATGGAGGACCAAAGGCTGGGCGGTTGTGAGTGAGTTAGGAGAGTTTTTTCCAGTAGCGGACACAGAAGGAAGTAGGGTTGTGGGGGGCGCGGGGAAAAGGGGGGTTGTGGGTGGAGAGTGACACGAGGAGATGGTCAGCGATGGCCTTATCTGCGATTGACACGATGGGAGTAGCGAGGCCACGAGAGATGGCACGGTTAAGGGGGGGTGGCGGTGAATGTGGGTTGGAGAGTTTACATGGAGGGAGAGATTAAGGGAGGATAGGAGGGCAGTTAACTCAGAGGAAAGAGAGCGTGGTGAATTGAGATGGAGGTTGAAATCACCGAGGATGCAAAGTCGCTCGGTGCAGAGGCTGAAGGAGGAAAGAAGGGGAGATGGATCATTTTTATGGGGGAGCGGTAGAAAACAAGGCTTTCAAATGAGGGGCGAGAGGGGTGGAACAAGGTGAGTTGCTCAAAGGAGGATCGTACAGTGTACCAGGCGTTAAACAGAGAGACACATTTATAGTGAAATGAGGAGCTGTGGCTCTTCTTCCAAAAGCACCATGGTATTATTAATGTCACTGGGTCACTGAGACAGACAGACAGACACATACAGACAGACAGAGACAGACACACATACAGACAGACACAGAGACACAGACAGACAGGCACTCACACACACAGACAGACACAAAGAGAGAGACACACACACAGAGACAGAGAGAGAGAGAGAGAGAGAGAGAGACACACACACACACACAGACAGAGAGAGAGAGAGAGAGAGAGACACACACACAGAGACAGAGAGAGAGAGAGAGACACACACACACTGACACAGACACACTGACACTGACAC
Organism: Pristiophorus japonicus; assembly: GCF_044704955.1. Lineage (NCBI taxonomy): Eukaryota > Metazoa > Chordata > Chondrichthyes > Pristiophoridae > Pristiophorus > Pristiophorus japonicus. The sequence goes on along the minus strand of NC_091998.1, from coordinate 62,002,385 downwards.
AGACAGACACACACACACACACACAGAGACACAGAGAGAGAGAGAGAGAGAGAGACACACACAGACACACACACACTGACACACACACTGACACAGGCAGACACACACACACACACACACACAGAGACAGAGCGAGAGAGAGAGAGACTGACACAGGCAGACAGACAGACACACACACAGAGACAGAGAGAGAGAGAGAGAGACACACACACACACTGACACAGGCAGACACACACACAGACAGAGGTTTGAGGGAGGAATGTTAGCCAAGACTTTACATATATTTTTAACTCAGCAAGGTAATTGAACAGATAAAAACACAGAAGGAATCCTCTCTGATTAAACCACGAACGGATGGATAAGAAGCAGAAACAGTAACAGATCTGAGAAAATCAAAGGTATTCTTACAGATGTTCCAGAGCTTCTCCCTGTCGCCGTGCCGACGGGCTCCTCTGCAGATCAACCAGGTCGGTTTGCAGGGCCATGGACAACTCATCCAGACTGGTCACATCACTCATCTGCAGGGAGCAGGGAGAAAGGCCGAAGGAAGTCACGGAGGAACGACCAAAACAGACACTGCCTGAAACGCAAGTGCCTGGGACAGGCTCCCCAGCAGATGGAGGCTGCACCAGTTGTACTCGAACCCTCATGCTGAGGCAGGAGGGGGACCTCGGTCTCTCCCTCCGTTCCACACTCAGCTTCCCCCCGGCCCAGACCACTCCGTTACCGCAACCAATTGTTGGAGATCGGAAACGCTGTCTGTCTCTGGCCCACTGCCACCTTCTGCTGCTGAAACTCTGCTCCGCACTGTCCCTGCTTAAAGGCTCCATTTCCCCAACACCTCGGCTGCTCATCTAGCATCAAATGCTCGACAGGCATCAACCCATCCCCTGCCCTGATCTCCCCACCCACGCGTCCACCCCTCCCTCCCTCCCTACTCCCCGCACCCTCGATTCCCCCCCCCCCGCCCCCGGACCCACCCTTGATCCCCCTGAATCCTCCCCTGCTCCCACCCCCGAACACCTCCAATCCCCCACCCTGAACCCCCTCCGATCCCCCACCCCGAACCCCCCTCCGATCCCCCACCCCGAACCCCCACCCCAAACCCCCTCCGATCCCCCACCCCAAACCCCCCGCCGATCCCCAACCCGATCCCCCTCCGATCCCCCACCCCGAACCCTCTCTGCACCCACCCTCAATCCCCCACCCCCATCCCACCCTGAACCCCAACCCTGCAACCTGTAAGAAATCATGAATTGGAAGAAATTGTGAATGTTAAAAGTGGTCTTGTAAAAAGGACATGGGTTTGCCGAGCTCGGCAGCCAGGATCAGCTGATGACACAGAAGGATTCTGGTGATGTAAGATGAGGAGGTGTCCAGGGAGCCGAGTCACAAGAAGATAACGCAGAAACAGGCCTTGGTGTAGGCCCGATGATAAACAAACTGCAAGAGAAGGTAACCGGAGGTGCAGACAAGAGATAAGCAAAGGAATGAGCTCACGAGGCTGGGAGGGAGCTGTCACAGATATCGACGCCTCTGTAATTGGACAACTGAATGAGTGGAAGTGACTAAACAAATGATTTCATGCGAGGTATCCACCAGCACACAGAAATAAGGTTTGTAAACGTGCAGCCGGGAGGGAGGAACAGGCAGACAGGGCCAGAGCTTCCTCTGAGGTGGATCCCAGGCTGGTTTCTGCCCAACACTCCGGCAGCCTCGGCAGGTGACCAAAGAGGAAGAGACCATGGTCGCAGGGAACCGAGACACCGTTCTGTCTCAACATCTGTCCGACCCTCTGTCTGTTCCGCGGACAGTAAACCGTTCTCATCTGTCACGGGTTGTGTGTCTATCCTGATTGCGTGCTGTACTTAACTTAAACTGTCGCTCCTGAACAAAACGTCCTAAAACCCTGTGGGTAATGTGTGTGTGGGGCACGTGATCCAAATATTACAAACCCCCTCCACCCCAAACCCACTCGCATCATCACCCTGCTCCCCGCATCTCCCCCTCCCTCACCTCCACTCCCCCTCCCGTACCTCCCCTCCCCCTCCCCCCCGCACCTCCCCCTCCCTCACCTCCACTCCCCCTCCCGTACCTCCCCTCCCCCCTACACCTCTCCCTCCCTCCCCTCCCCCTCCCTCACCTCCCCTCCCCCTCCCCCCCCCACCTCCCCTCCCCCTCCGTACTTCCCATCCCCCCCATACCCACCCCCGCACCTCCCCCTTCCTCTCCCCCACCTCCCCTCCTCCGTACCTCCCCTCCCTCCCTCCCCCCCCCCATACCCACACCTCCCCCTCCCTCCCCTCCCCCTCGCACCTCCCCTTCCCTCCCCGCACCTCCCCCCCACCTCCCCTCCCCTCCCGCACCTCTCACCCCCCCATACCCACCCTCGCACCTCCCCCTCCCCACACCTCCCCCTTCCCCTCCCCCACCTCCCCTCCCCCAACTCCCATCCCCCCCCCCCCCCCCCCAACTCCCATCCCCCCCCCCCCCCCCCAACCACGCAGACAATAGGTCACTGTCTCACTTCTCCACATTGTTTGTAGGTCTCTGAACTGAAAGGGAGGAAGCGGAGAGGGGCATCCCAACAACAACAACAACTTGTATTTATATAGCACCTTTAACGTAGTAAATTAAAACATCTCAAGGCGCTTCACATCACTGTTACAAGACAAAACAAATAAATTTGACACCGAGCCACAGAAGAAGAAATTAGCGCAGGTGACTTGGTCAAAGAGGTCGGTTTTAAGAAGCGTCGTAAAGGAGGAAAGAGAGGTAGAGAGGTGGAGAGGTTTAGGCAGGGAGTGCCAGAGCTTGGGGCCCAGACAACAGAAGACACGGCCACCGATGGTGGAGCGATTATAATCAGGGATGCTCAGGAGGGCAGAATTAGAGAAGCGCAGATATCTCGGCGGGGTTTGTGGGGCTAGAGGAGATTACAGAGATAGGGAGGACATGGAGGGATTTGTAAATAAGGATGAGAATTTTGAAATCAAGGCGTTGCTTAACCCGGAGCTGATGGAGGTCAGCGAGCACAGGGGAGATGGGTGAGCGGGACTTGGTGCGAGTTAGGACATGGGCTGCCAAGTTTTGGATCACCTCAAAGAGATGAAAGGGTCCATAACCCACACACAGATGGATAGACAGACAGACGGTGGGACAGACAGAGGGAGGGGCAGACGGAGGGAATACTCACCCTTCCGCAACCTTCTGCTTTCAGTTGCATTTCGTTCCAGGCAGCGATCATTTTCTCGGAGGCTGGAAGGTGATGGTGATGGGGTCAGCATAGGTCAGAACAATTCAAACATTCTGTCCAGTTCCACAGTCAATGATGGATTCTGAAGATACTACATTTAATTAGAAGCCTTTCTTGTGGAACTTTGTCTAAAGCTTTCTGAAATTCCAAGGGAACTATATCACAGGGAATAGCACCATCTACTCATCCTTAAAGAAGACCCCTCCCCGCTGGTCATTTCTCCGTGAGTTGCTATGGTGACTCTGCCTCTCGCCGGTCTCTCGGACCGAGGCTAGCGGTGAACATTCCACGGCCAGCGGGTGTATTCAGCAAATGAGAGAACCCGCATTTATATAGCACCTTTCACATGTTCAAGACATCCCAAAGTGCTTCACAACCAGTGAACAACTTTGCAAGTATAGGAAACATTATCGATTCAGATACATGGTGGGGATTGTCCTATGGGGAGAGATTGAGTAGACTGGGCCGATATTCTCTGAAGTTTAGAAGAATGAGAGGTGATCTCATTGAAACATACAAAATTCTTACAGGGCTTGACAGGGTAGATGCAGGGAGGATGTTTCCCCCGGGCTGGGGAGTCTAGAACCAGGGGTCACAGTCTCAGGATAAGGCATCAGCCATTTAGGACTGAGATGAGGAGAAACTTCTTCACTCAGAGGGGGGTGAATCTTTGGAATTCCCTACTCCAGAGGGCTGTAGAGGCTCAGTCATTGAGTATATTCAAGACAGAGATCAATAGATTTTTGGATATTAAGGGAATCAAGGGATATGGTGATAGTGGAGTTGAGGTCAAAGATCAGCCGTGATCTCATTGAATGACGGAGCAGGCTCGAGGGGCCGAATGGCCGACTCCTGCTCCTAATTCTTCTGTTCTGAAATAATCGAGGCCTATGGTGGTTACTCTACACACGGGGCACAGTACAGGCCTGGTACAAGCCACAGTGATCGAGCTCTAACACACAGTTATACATTAGACCCACATATCAGGCTCATCAGCAAAATTAAAACCCACGAGATAAAAGAGGCAGCAGCAACATGGCTTGCCTCAGGGATAGAAAGCAGAGCGTTGTGGTGAACGGCTGTTTTTCAGACTGGAGGGCGGTATACAGTGGAGTTCCCCAAGGTTCTGTACGGGGACCACGGCTGTTTTTGATGTACATTAATGACTTGGACTTGAGGGTACACGGCCCAATATCAAAATTTGCAGATGGCACGAAACAGATGTAAGTAAAAGCAAGGAAGGCAGTGACAGTCTTCAAGAGGACATAGACAGGCTGCTGGAATGGGGGGGGAATGATACATGGCAGATGAAATTCAACACAGAAAAGTGTGAGGTGAGACACTTTAGGGAAGAATGAGAAGAAACAATATTAACTAAATGGTACAATTTTAAAGGGGGTGCAGGAACAGACAGAGCTGGGGTGTTTGTGCTCAAACCTTCGAGGGTGACAAAACAGGTTAACAAAGCAGTTAATAAAGTATGTGTGATCCTGGGCTTTATAAATAAAGGCACAGAGTACAAAGCCAGGAAGCTATGCTGAACCGATAAAACACTAGTTCGGCCCCAGCTGGAGTTTTGGCACCACACTTTGGGAAGGATGTGAAGGATTTATAGAGAGTGCAGAGAGATTTACAAGAATGGTTCCAGGGATGACTGATTGCAGTAACGTGAATAGTAACGTGACTGGAGAAGCTGGGGTTCTGCTCAGAGCACAGAAGGCCAAGAGGAGATTTGATCGAAGTGTTTAAAATCATGACGGGTTTAGATAGAGTAAATAATGAGATACAGTTTCCATTGGTTGAAGGGTCGACAACCAGAGGGTGCAGATTTAAGGTGATTGGCAAAAGAACCAGAGGCGACACGAGGATAAACTGTTTGATGCAGCGAGTGGTTAGGATTTGGAATACGCTGCCCGATGGGGTGGTGCAAACAGATTCAATAGTAGCCTTCAAAAGGGAATTGGATAAATACTTGAGGGAGAAAAAATTGCCGGGATATGGGGAGAGCGCGGGGGAGGGGGACTAACGGGAGCGCTCTTCGAAAGAGCCGGCGCGGACTCGATGGGCCGAATGGCCTCCTTCTGTGCTACTCTATGATATGTGATAGCTCTCTCACCCTCACTACAGCCTTTTGCACATACAGGGCCCGCAGGCACACCCTCTTTAATCACCTGAAACCACTGACTGGGATGTTAGTGAGTGTGGCTCCGGGGTTGATCTCCCTGCCCCTGCCCACAGAATGTGTCAATAGGGGAAGACTGCCCCCTCTGCCTCGGCTGGATTCGGGACGTGTTTTCCGCACTACATGCGGGTCGTTGTGGGATCTGGTCGCCGAGGTTGAAAGATCTCTGCACGGCCGGGCCGGGATTAACCACCCCGTTATTTCAGGGGCGCGATAAATAAACGGGAGCATGCCGGAGGCACGGAGGGCCCACGGGAGAGCAGGGGTCGGAATCGAGGGGTCCGACCGGAAGCTTCACCGCGACCCCTTTCTCTCGCTCCAAGGTGCGGGCCAGCCTGCGGCCAGTTGCCGGCATTTTCTGCCCAATGGCGTGGCTGAGGTTGCTGGGTGAGAGCAGAGGGTGGGACACAGCGCCTGGCTCTCGGGGGCTCCCCGCTCCGTGTGTTCGGGCTCGGTGCCCATCACCGGAATACTCACTGATCCCGAACGCCATCTGCTCGCTGTACTTCTCCAGGTCAATCTGGATGCTGACTCGGAAGAAATCCAGCTTAGCCTTCAGCTGCTGGCTGATGGACATCATTGTGGTCTTCAGCTTCGACAGGGTGCTGTTGTAGCGCAGCAAACTCATCCTGAAGGTGGGGGGGGGGAAACAAGGCACCAGTTCAAAGGTCAACTTTCCCCGAGGTCAGAGGGCATCCTGTTAATTAAACTAAGGGGGGGGCAAAGAGACCAGGACCTGATGGGACTCGCCCAATGATCCTGGGGAATAAATACTGGAGACCATTATTGATCAGGGTGTCCTATTGAGTGTGGATGTGAGCCAGAGTCTGGGAAATGGCCAATATAAAACTCCATTTATAAAAAAAAAAAAGAGTACAGAGCTAATTACAGGCCAATTAGTTTAATATCTGTGGGAAGAGAAATTCTAGAGTGTTTAATTAAAGATGAAATGATTAAATATCTTGCTCCGTCCCACATTTCAATAAGTAGACATTGGGCTGTGGATCACAGTAAGGAAAGCGTAAGATTCGAGCCCAGCCTGCGCTGAGTGAGCCTAGGCAGGGTGGTGGCAGCAGCTACGATGGGTCACATCGCCTCTGGTCCGATACCTGGGACTCCCTGGCCAAAGACCGCCCTAAGTGGAGGAAGTGCATCCGGGAGGGCGCTGAGCACCTCGAGTCTCGTCGCCGAGAGCGTGCAGAAACCAAGCGCAGGCAGCGGAAGGAGCGTGCGGCAAACCAGTCCCACCCTCCCCTTCCCTCAACCACTGTCTGTCCCACCTGTGACAGGGACTGTGGCTCTCGTATCGGACTGTTCAGCCACCTAAGGACTCATTTTAAGAGTGGAAGCAAGTCTTCCTCGATTCCCGAGGGGCTGCCGATGATGATTATGGTCCAAGGAAGGTAAAAACCAGCGGGGATTCACAATCCTCGGCACAATGGCCTGGCTCAGCACTGCTTGTGCGGATGTCGGGGGAAAACGATAGGATCAGGATTGGGCTCAGCTGTGAAGCTCCTGTGACTGAATAGCCCGCTAGTATTCACTGCCTGAACTTGCACCTGAAAAACGGACATGTCAGGGAAGGTACCGTTTGTTGCTGCTGCAGTACCAGTTTCTCCCAGCAGGCAGCGACATTGTCCAGTGAACAGCATCATTATTTTCACAATGCAGTGCATCCCACCCTCATCCCCTCCCCTCACCCCTCTCCCCCCCCCTCACCCACTCTCATACCCCCTCACCCACCCATCATCCCACCCTTACCCCCCTCACCCACTCTCATACCCCCTCACCCCCTCTTCCCCCCCCCTCACCCACTCTCATACCCCCTCACCCACCCATCATCCCACCCTTACTCCCCTCACCCACTCTCATACCCCCTCACCCACCCATCATCCCATCCTTACCCCCCTCACCCACTCTCATACCCCCTCACCCCCTCTCATACCCCCTCCCCTCACCTCACCCACTCTCATACCCCCTCACCCCACCCTTCACCCCTCTTCCCCCACCTCACCCACTCTCATCCCATCCTTAACCCCCTCACAAACTCTCATGCCCCTCACCCCTCCTCATCCACTCTCACTCACTCTCAGCGCCCCTCACCCGCCCCACCCCCTGCTCACTGGCTAGGCTCACACACGGGGGAGGGGTGAGCACTGTCGGGCTGTCAGTGCCTGTGGGACAGACCCCGGGGGGGGGGGCGGGGGCTGAGTCAGCACCTTCGGGAGAGGAGGTCGGAAAAGGGAATGTGCACAGCACTCTGTCCAAACACTGTGTGGGGCAGGGCACAAGGACCCTAGCGCTTGTTTGGGAATGGGCAGAGCCGGTGCCCCAGTCCCCCCCACTCCACTGTCCCTCCCCTCCCCCCCCCCAGCCCCCCCACTTCCCTCCCGCCATCTGTCCCCCCTCCTTCCCACCTCCCCCTCCCATCGCCCCTCCACCCGTTCCCCCCGCCATTCCCCCCTTCCCCCCCCACCATTCCCATTCCCCTCCCCCCCCCCCCCAACACTGCGGACTTACATGGCCGCTCTCTGGCCCTGCTGCAGCCGGATGCAGTCCTCCTTCAGACTCCGGATCACGTGCCAGCTCTGTCCCCAGGACTTGCGCAGCTGGTGATACGAAAGTATCTTCTTCGGGTCCTGAACTGTGAACCAGAGACAGTGTCGGGTCACCGGGCGCTCACCCCGACGGCGGCTCTGTTGTCGCGAGCCCTGTACACCCGCCAAAGCCCGGCGATTCGCGGCGCGACCGACAGAGTCCGCGTGCTCGCCAGGGCACAGGCCGGGCCCCGGCTCGGTTACCGGACGCGGGAACCCGGGGAACGCCGGTTCAAAGCCCACCAGGGCCAGGTGAGAATTTAGATTCGGTTTTAAAAGAAAAATCTGGCGTCGGTAAAAGTGACCAGAAAAAGCCAACGGGGATCACTCGGGCGCCGCGGAAGCCTGCCGTCCTTACCCGCTCGGGGCCTAGACGTGACTCCAGTCCCCCCACCAATGAGGACGAATCAGCGCCGTCTTCCACCACCTTCTCGGGGCAACTGGGGATGGGCAATAAATGCCGGCCTTGCCAGCGATGCCAGTGTGTGCAGGCTCTCTCCAAGGGTACGGGTTTGGGGGCCACACCTGGCTGCTGATTGGTGGTAACCAGTGGCTCTTGGAGGGGTGGGGGGGGGGGGGGAGGAGGAGTCAGCTCAGGCCTGGGCAGCCTTTACTGAGCATTCCATGGTTGAATAGCCTCCTGGCATTGGCTGTCTGGGCTCACACACACACACAAAGAAGTGGCGGTTCCGGCAACGCTGTGGGGCTCTGCCCAGTGAGGGACAACTCCTTGGGATGGGAAGGGGTCTGCTCGGTGCACCCACTTATGGCACCATCGCACAGTCTCCCGGGTCGGGGAGCGGCGTCCGCTGCTGGCATTCCCAGAGTCCTGTGCTGGGATTCCCAGAGTCCCCCTGCTGGGATTCCCAGAGTCCTGTGCTGGGATTCCCAGAGACCCCCTGCTGGGATTCCCAGAGTCCCCCTGCTGGGATTCCCAGAGACCCCCTGCTAGGATTCCCAGAGACCCCCTGCTGGGATTCCCCGAGTCCCCCTGCTGGGATTCCCAGAGTCCCCCTGCTGGGATTCCCAGAGACCCCCTGCTGGGATTCCCAGAGACCCCCTGCTGGGATTCCCCGAGTCCCCCTGCTGGGATTCCCAGAGACCCCCTGCTGGGATTCCCAGAGTCCCCCTGCTGGGATTCCCAGCTCTGAGACTTGACGTCTCTCACAGGATAAGAACACAAGAAATAGGAGCAGGGGCAGGCCATTCGGCCCCTCGAGCCTGCCCCTAGACACGCAGGGCCTTACGGATGAAATTCACGGCGTCTGGGTGTTTCTGGACGGTGACCTGCCCATCGTAGGTGCTCGTGCTTTTATCAAAGAGATAAATGATGGTCAGCTCCGACTTCTTCCCGTCATTCTGCTGCAGAAAAATCACATCAAACGGCAAATTACTGCTTGGAGAAGCCGCAGGAAACCCATCTTCCAATCATCCTCTCGTTCCCCCTGCACCAATAACCTTCCGTCTAGTGTAGGCCATCACAACATGGGGCACAGGACACTGTGGAATGTGATGTTTGGTCGGATATGTTATCATACAGCATGGTTCGGTACAGTACAGCGAGAGACAGTACGGAATCCGATACGGAACAGTACAGTATGGGAGGGTTTGGCGTGGGACGGTCGGGTCTGGCCTGGGACGGTCGGGTCTGGCCTGGGACGGTGGGGTCTGGCGTGGGACGGTCGGGTCTGGCGTGGGACGGTCGGGTTTGGCGTGGGACGGTCGGGTTTGGCGCGGGACGGTCGGGTTTGGCGCGGGACGGTCGGGTTTGGCGCGGGACGGTCGGGTTTGGCGCGGGACGGTCGGGTTTGGCGCGGGACGGTCGGGTTTGGCGCGGGACGGTCGGGTTTGGCGTGGGACGGTCGGGTTTGGCGTGGGACGGTGGGGTTTGGCGCGGGACGGTCGGGTTTGGCGCGGGACGGTCGGGTTTGGCGTGGGACGGTCGGGTTTGGCGTGGGACGGTCGGGTTTGGCGTGGGACGGTGGGGTTTGGCGCGGGACGGTCGGGTTTGGCGCGGGACGGTCGGGTTTGGCGCGGGACGGTCGGGTTTGGCGCGGGACGGTCGAGTTTGGCGCGGGACGGTCGGGTTTGGCGTGGGACGGTCGGGTTTGGCGTGGGACGGTCGGGTTTGGCGTGGGACGGTCGGGTTTGGCGTGGGACGGTGGGGTTTGGCGTGGGACGGTGGGGTTTGGCGTGGGACGGTCGGGTTTGGCGCGGGACGGTCGGGTTTGGCGTGGGACGGTCGGGTTTGGCGCGGGACGGTCGGGTTTGGCGTGGGACGGTCGGGTTTGGCGTGGGACGGTCGGGTTTGGCGTGGGACGGTGGGGTTTGGCGTGGGATGGTCGGGTTTGGCGTGGGACGGTCGGGTTTGGCGTGGGACGGTCGGGTTTGGCGTGGGACGGTCGGGTTTGGCGTGGGACGGTCGGGTTTGGCGTGGGACGGTCGGGTTTGGCGTGGGACGGTCGGGTTTGGCGTGGGACGGTGGGGTTTGGCGTGGGACGGTGGGGTTTGGCGTGGGACGGTGGGGTTTGGCGTGGGACGGTCGGGTTTGGCGTGGGACGGTGGGGTTTGGCCTGGGACGGTGGGGTTTGGCCTGGGACGGTGGGGTTTGGCGTGGGACGGTGGGGTTTGGCGTGGGACGGTGGGGTTTGGCGTGGGACGGTGGGGTTTGGCGTGGGACGGTGGGGTTTGGCGTGGGACGGTGGGGTTTGGCGTGGGACGGTGGGGTTTGGCGTGGGACGGTGGGGTTTGGCGTGGGACGGTCGGGTTTGGCGTAGCATGGTCGGGTTTGGTAAGGTACGGTTCAGTACAGTTGGGAAGTTGGTCCCAGTCCTGCTTCAGTTGGCTCCGATCTGATTCCCCCTCGCTCCGCCTCCAATCGCTGCCGTGCCCCTGGGAGTTGGGAGTTGGGTGGCGGCTGGTCTTACCCTGCTGTCCGGCACACACTGGCTCACAGGCTTGCGAGGGTCCAGTGCGGTTCCTGTCTCCAGCAGCAGCTCCTGATTGAAGCCCTGCACGCTGGTGGTGCTCTCAATCCATTGCTGCAGTGACTGGACGCTGGCTTCCAGGGCAACGGGATAGGTGTGGAGGACTCCCGACTTCATGTCCAGAATCTGTACGTACTGCAGGAACAGCAAGCACCAGGAATACACCGTCAAACAGCGCGTTCAGTTTTGGTCTCCTAATCTGAGGAAGGACGTTCTTGCTATTGGGGGAGTGCAGTGAAGGTTCACCAGACTGATTCCCGGGATGGCAGGACTGACATATGAGGAGAGACTGGATCGACTGGGCCTGTATTCACTGGAGTTTAGAAGGATGAGAGGGGATCTCATAGAAACATATACATTTCTGACGGGACTGGACAGGTTAGATGCAGGAAGAATGTTCCCGATGTTGGGGAAGTCCAGAACCAGGGGACACAGTCTAAGGAAAAGGGGTAAGCCATTTAGGACTGAGATGAGGAGAAAATTCTTCACTCAGAGAGTGGTGAACCTGTGGATTTCTCTGTTGCAGTGAGTTGTTGATGCCAGTTCATTCGATATATTCAAAAGGAGTTAGATATGGCCCTTATGGCTAAAGGGATCAAGGGGTATGGAGAGAAAGCAGGAATGGGGTACTGAAGTGAATGATCAGCCATGATCATATTGAATGGTGGTGCAGGCTCGAAGGGCCGAATGGCCTACTCCTGCATCTATTTTCTATGTTTCTATGTCCCACCCCTGGGAGAAACAGAGTGCAACCAACTACACAACACCTCAACACTCACACTCGGCTAAGGTTTTCAAACTTCTCTTTGACCTCAGCCGTTGCATAAAATATTGAAGAAAGACTTGCATTTATATAGCACCTTTCATGACCACCGGACGTCTCAAAGCGCTTTACAGCCAATTAAGTACTTTTGGAGTGTAGTCGCTGTTGTAATGTGGGAAACGCGGCATCCAACTTGCGCACAGCAAGCTCCCACAAACAGCAATGTGATAATGACCAGATAATATTTTTTTGTTACGTCGATTGAGGGATAAATATTGGCCAGGACACCAGGGATAACTCCCCTGCTCCTTTTCAAAATAGAGCCATGGGATCTTTTACGTCCACTTGAGAGCGAAGACGGGGCCTCGGTTTAACGTCTCATCTGAAAGACGGCACCTCCGACAGTGCGGCACTCCCTCAGCACTGCACTGGGAGTGTCAGCCTGGATTTTTGTGCTCAAGTCTCTGGAGTGGGACTTGAACCCACAACCTTCTGACTCAGAGGTGAGGGTGCTGCTCACTGAGCCACAGCGGACACTAAATTAGTCCCAGTCTTGCAATCGGGGCTGGAAACGGGCACTCCTGCCCGTCACAGACTTGTGCGCAACACACTCTCCCAGTATGTGTCTTGGTGGAGAGAGAGCGAGAGGCACTGTGTGGATGGGGCTAGCCCAGCATGCATCCCAAGTGTGAAGGCCCTCTATCAAATCTCCAGGCTCTCATCCTGCACAAACTCGCCAAGGCTTCTTCGGCAGCACCTCCCAAACCCGTGACCCCTACCACCTAGAAAGACAAGGGCAGCAGGCGCATGGGAACACCACCACCTCCACGTTCCCCTCTGAAATGTATGCACCCGTGAGTATGCTCACAGGTTTGTAGAGCTGTCGCGGAGGAAGCGGGGGTCCCCAATGGAGTGCTCTCTACGCGGGTGTCCTCCCCCTATTTATCGGGGACTTGGCCTGGAGGGTGGTGCACGGGACAGTCCTGCGCAATAAGTTTTTAAGTCGGTTCACGGGCTCCCAGGCTGCCTGCAATCACTGCGGTCTGGAAGAGTCCGTGTTCCACGTATATATTGAATGTGCGGGGTTGCATCCTCTCTTCCAATATTTGAAGGGGCTGCTCCTCAATTTCCAGTTGCACTTCAGTCCCACGCTCCTGATCTTTGGGCACCCTGTGTGGAGAGGAGCGGGCAGGCCTCCTCGTAGGACTGCTCCTGGGCACGGCCAAGGGGGCCATCAGCCGGTCCAGGCAGCGGGCGGTCGAGGGGGCCGTTCAGCCCGACTGCCTGCCTCTCTTCCGCGGTTACATCCGTGCCAGGGTGTCCCTGGAGATGGAGCACGCGGTGTCCACCGGTACGCTCGCGGCCTTCTGCGAGAGGTGGGCACTGGAGGGACTGGAGTGCATCATCATCCCCGGCAACCAAATTTTAATTTGATTTAAGTTACTGGCAAAAGTTTAATCTGATTAACTGTGTCGGTTTTAGTGCCCTCCCCTTTAATCAGGGGGCACTTGTATTAACATTTGCCATCTAATTTACCCCTTTAATAAGGAGGCATTTGATTTACAGGTGCAACTAAAATAGTTGTAGAGCTGTTGAGTTGGGAGTGGCTTAGCCAGTCACGTGATGTTCACAAGACTCAATAAAACCCCAGCCAGTTGGGTTCGGGGGATCCACGATGAGGCAGGTGGTTGTGAGCCTGGTGGATGAACTGGTAATGTGTAGTGTGATTGTTAAACCTTTGCTAATAAACCAACTAGTTCTCAATAGCAATGTGTTGCTGTGAATTCTTAAGCAAAGGACCCAAGAAACAAATACATTACTCCCTCCAAATCGCACACCGACCCAACTTGGAAATATAATCGGCCGTCCCTTCATCCGTTGGGTCAAAATCTTGGAACTCCCTCCCTAACAGCACTGTGGGAGCACCTTCACCACACGGACTGCAGCGGTTCAAGAAGGCGGCTCACCACCACCTTCTCAAGGGGCAATAAGGGATGGACAATAAATGCCAGCCTTGCCAGCGACGCCCACATCCCAGGAACGAATTTCTTAAAAAACTCCTGACAGCCACCAGATGGCCCTATAGGGTGTCCCGTCCTGTCCCCGCCCCAGGGCACACACAGCACCAACGCCAGTCTCGCTCCCCCAGCCCCCAGCCCAACCGGCCCCCCCATTCACAAAACAACGGTCCCAATCTTTGAAGAGGCTGGTGTTCCGGAGTTAATCACTTTCATTACTAACCACCCTGCACCAGGATTCTGCACAAAACACAGGATATTAATGACAAACTCTTCAGACCCACCCCCCCGACCCCCGAGTTTCGGGAGAGTTTCTGTGGCACGCTGCGATTTATTGATCGATGGACGGGGCTTTGGAACTGACAGAGTTTTGGCGAACTGTCCGTTAACCGGCGTTGTGGCAAAGCACGGCCGAGACTGTGGCAGGTCGCAGGGACGGTGAGAATAGGGAACAGGAAGCAAAAGTTTACAAAGCAAGCGCTTGAATGGAGCAGTGTGGGGTTATTCATTCACTCGCTCTAATCACCGAGGCGGGGGGAGGGGGGGCACGGCCGCAAACGTGGAGTTCTGGGCCCCCCCCCCGCCGGTGCTTCCCCTCGCCGAGAGCTTGTGAGGTCAGCGGACTCCGGTAATCGGCCATCGGCAGAGCTCGCCGGGACCCGGGTGTTTCAGCCCCGCCTGCCTTGCCCCCCCTCCCCCCCCCCGCCGCTCACTCACCTTCCGGTTAATGATGTCATCCAGCGCCTTGAAGCACCCGTTGGTCCCGTACACAGGGTCCGTGCCTCTCTCCTTCGAGTTCCATCGCAGCATGAGCTGCAACCACTGCTCCACGAGGACTGACAGCTCACTGTCACAGAGAGAAAGAACGGCTTGCATTTATATCGCGCCTTTCACGGCCGTGGGACGTCCCAAAGCAGTTTTACGCCCAATCAAGTACTGTTTCCAAGTGCAGTCGCACAGCGAGCTCCCGCAAACAGCAATGTGATAATGACCCACATCATCTGTTTTAGTGATAAATATTGGGCCCAGGACAGCGGGGGAGAACTCCCTCCCCCTGCCCGTCTTTGAAGTAGCGCCGTGGGATGGTTTACGTCCACCCGAGGGGGCAGACGGGGCCCTCGGTTTGACGTCTGATCCGGGAGCGGAAAGGCCGCGAGAGACCAGAGCAGTGGCACCAGGGGTTCAGAGCTGTGGCCGCTGCAAGTATCCCCAGCCGCTGCTGTCATACGGACACTGAGAGGTGTAGCGGTGCCTGGGTTACCCACACGCGCACACAGCTCCGGATCTGGTGACTGAACATTCTCTCCCCCCCCCCGCGCTCCCCGAGCCTGGTCTTCCCCCCCTTCCTGCATCCAGTGTGCCCTCAGCTGACCAGGCTCTCCTCACTGTCCTGTCGACTGGGAGGGGGGTGGGGGGGGGAGGATGTGGTGGGGGCCTCCACCTCCCCGAGGGGGCAGTGGCAATCGTCACCGAGGAATGGAGTACACCGTCTCCGCCCCCCCCCCCCCAAACCCCCCACCGTACCATACCTCCCCACCACATCACCCCCACCCCACCGCATCGTCCCCTTCCCAACCCCCTGCCCCCTCACAACCCCCCCCCCCACCCCACCATACCCCCTCTATGCCCCCCACCCCTCCCCCTCCCCCGCACCCCCCGTCACACTGGGCCCGGGTCAGCCGTCCTCACCTGTTGAGGTTGTTGGGTTCAGGGAGCTGGCTGGAGAACTTCACCTCCATGCTCATTTCCTCGAGCACCACAATGTCCCTCTCCCCCTTGTGCTTCACTTTGCTGTGCCTTACGGAACAAAGGGGGAAAAAAAGAGAGTGGGAACACAAGAGGAGGAAAACCCAGCAAGACTCCTTGGCTTCAAGCTGCAGAATTTGATTTTTGCAATTCTTGAAAAAAAAGAATTCCTCACTGCCCCGTTGAGTGAGAGGCAGAATATCGGCCTGACCTCTGGTTTGGGCCCATCATAGACAGAATCCACTGTCTGATGGGGCACTGCTTTGGACCAATACTTTATTCCCTCTCAGTGGGTCAGTATTGGTCCGAATAGTGAAGATTGATATCTGTAATCTCCGATCTTTGTTATGGATCCTGGGGGGTAAAGGTTAGTCATGACATTTCTCCCCTCGACAGTGAGGAGGAAAGCTGTGCATTGCAGAAAGATATCGATGAACTGGTCAGTCGAGCAGAAAAGTGGAAAATGGAATTCAATCTGGAGAAGTGTGAGGTATTGCATTTGGGGAGGGCTAACAAGGCAAGAGAATACACAATAAATGGGAGGATACTGAGCATTGTGGAGGAACACAGGGACCTTGGAGTGTATGTCCACAGATCCTTAAAGGTAGCAGGCCAGGTGGATAAGGTAATTAAAAAGGCATATGGAATGCTTTTCTTTATTAGCCAAGGCATAGAATACAAGAGCAGGGAGGTTATGCTTGAAAAGTGGAAAATGGAATTCAATCTGGAGAAGTGTGAGGTATTGCATTTGGGGAGGGCTAACAAGGCAAGAGAATACACAATAAATGGGAGGATACTGAGCATTGTGGAGGAACACAGGGACCTTGGAGTGTATGTCCACAGATCCTTAAAGGTAGCAGGCCAGGTGGATAAGGTAATTAAAAAGGCATATGGAATGCTTTTCTTTATTAGCCAAGGCATAGAATACAAGAGCAGGGAGGTTATGCTTGAACTATATACAACACAACTTAGGCCACAGCTTGAGTACTGTGTGCAGTTCTGGCCATCACATTACAGGAAGGATGTGATTGCACTAGAGAGAGTACAGAGGAGATTTACGAGGATGTTGCCGGGAACAATTGGAAAGGCTGGGTTTGTTTTTCTTGGAACAGAGAAGGCAGAGAGGAGATTTAATTGAGATGTATGAAATGATGAGGGGCCTGGATAGAGTGGATAGGAAGGACTCATTTCCCTTGGCAGAGGGGTCAATAGCCAGGGGGCATAGATTTAAAGTAGTTGGTAGAAGGATTAGAGGGGAAATGAGGAAACATTTCATCACCCAGAGGGTGATGGGGGTCTGGAACTCACGGCCTGAAAGGGTGGTAGAGGCAGAAACCCTCAACACATTTAAAAGGTACTTGGATGTGCACCTGAAGTGCCATAACCTACAGGGCTACGGACCGAGAGCTGGAAAGTGGGATTAGGCTAGGTAGCTCTTTTTCGACCGGTACGGACAGGATGGGCTGAATGGCCTCCTTCTGTGTCGTAATTGTTCTATGATTGTATGACAACATCAGAGCGAGTTTAGAGGGGAAGTTTGAAAGATAAATGGTGAAAAACCCTGTGAACCCCCATCAGCCATTCCTGAACTTCTGTTGGAAGAGCCCCCCCGTGTTTTACAGTGGCCTGTTCTGGATTCGCAGTCCCCGGGGTCCTTCTGATACACCTCATCTCCCCCCCCCCCCCCACATCCAGCCCTCCTCACGAGAGCAGCACGGATTCCTCGAGTCTCTCACACCAAACCCACAGCCTGCTGCACTTACCAGGCCACGGGCTGCCAGTTGGGGAGGAATGGCCGGAATCCAGTGATGCATTCGAAGGCCAGCGTTCCCAAGCTCCAGTAATCCACCGTCACCGTGTACTTCTTCTGCTCCAGGAGCTCTGGGGCCTGCAAGCAGTCAACCCA
This sequence comes from Pristiophorus japonicus, assembly GCF_044704955.1. Classification (NCBI taxonomy): domain Eukaryota; kingdom Metazoa; phylum Chordata; class Chondrichthyes; family Pristiophoridae; genus Pristiophorus; species Pristiophorus japonicus. The sequence continues at coordinate 61,984,930 of NC_091998.1, read as the reverse complement.
ACACTTTAGCACAGGACTGATGGCCAAATGAGACTACTGCTCCCTTTCAGTGGCTGTGTAACCCACTGAAACCCGCCCCAGCCACTCCCTCCCTCACTGATTGAGCAACACAATGTGTTGTTTTTTTTTTTTTACAGAGCCTTACATGGAATGTACAGCACAGAAACAGGCCATTGGGCCCAACTGGTGCATGCTGGTGCTTCTGCTCCACACGAGGCTCCTCCCACCCCTTTTCACCTCACCCAATCAGCAACCTTCGCTCTGAACTGCTCAGCCGCACTGGTGCCTGGCGGACCCGCAGAGGCCATTGAAGCCTCGACTGCTGCCAACGAAGCGGTCTGCGACTGCTGCCAACGAAGCGGTCTGCGACTGCTGCCAACGAAGCGGTCTGCGACTGCTGCCAACGAAGCGGTCTGCGACTGCTGCCAACGAAGCGGTCTGCGCACGCGCGTTGCCGGTTCGTCACCAGAGCGGACGAGTTAAAAATGTTTGTAAAAAGCCGGGAAGGGAGCGGGGCTGGTGAAAAAGCCGGAACACCTCTCAGATTCTGCGTCTGTTGCGCTGAATGTTATTTTTTAAAATTTTGGACTTGACCCTTACGCGCAGAATGCTTCTGCGCAACTTCCGGTTCGTTGACAGGAGTCGCTCCGAAAGAATTGCGGGGAACTTTGCCCATCAGAGTAACGTTTTTTTATTCCCATCTAAGGTTGTCTTCTGAGTTTCGCGCCAGGCAGCAGCGAAGTTATTTGAGTATTTCCATTCCCTCCAATGCACCAATCAAAGTTTCCGGCTCTGTGACGGGCGTGAAGAGGCTCTTACCAGGTATTGTAAAGTCCCAACAAAGGAGGTGCACAGGCTGCTCTGATCCAGCTCCTTGGCGTAGCCCAGGTCAATGATTTTGTGGATTAGCTGCGTTGGGAACAAAATGTAAAAACCGAAAAAATTGAAAATAAACTTTTAACACACAAATGCCGAGGTGTCGAAATTTGCGACCGCCGATTGTGAGGCGGTGATTTTACCGCCAGGCGGTAATTACCGCCTCAAACTGCAAAATTCAGTTTTTCTCCCCAAAGATGAGAGAGCAGCGCTAAAAGAGGCATTGCACACTCCCCTTGGGCCCCACGGAGCGGCAGCTCAGGAGGCCCACCCAATTTCCCGAAGGTCGGCTGCCGGCTTCCTGGCGCCTGAAAATGAACAATAAAATGTTTGCGAAAATGTCAGTGACCCCACACCCACACCTCCCCACTGCTGCCATAAATAAATAGAAGCGAGAAAAAAAATGTAACTGAACAACTTACCTTGCTCTCCGGGCGATAGCAGCCCGGGATCCTCCACGTACCGACAGACTTCCCCATCGAGAACAGCGCCTGCCGGTAAAGCCGCTGATTTTACTGAAGTTTGCCGCCGCGGCGCTCGATGACGTCGCCACAGGGGTGGCGGTAGAGCACGCGGAGCTGTCTCTGAGCGCCGCTCCCATCGCCCAACTAATGTTTTTCGGGGGATGCGGAGACCGATCCACTGCGTCGGGAAGTCCTTAGCCGCCCCCCCCCCTCTGACACTAACGGGTGGCGTTAAAAGATGAATCTCGACCCCTAAGGAATGATCAGTGCGTTGCGTTGAATATTGGGGCCGGATCTTGCGCTGGAGTAGCTGAGGGGAAGTGGAGGGTGAATTTAACACACTGGACTGCAGAGAAACAGTGGGACCGTTTTAAAAAAGAGATTGCAAGGGTGCAGAATATATTCCAGTAAAAAAGCAAACCACTGGTAGTCTCAGGATGCCGGGGATAAAGAAAGAGGTTTGGATCCAATTAAAGTTGATGAAAAGAGCCCTCGAGAATTGTAAGGATAATAATGAAAAACTAAAGGTGAATATCAGAAAATAAGGAAAAGCAGGAAACGGGAAACTAAGAGGGAGTCGATGTTCATGCTTATTATTTTTTGGGTTGGGCCCGTTCACATTTCCGCCTAGGCGCGGTTTTTTCCATTTGGAAGCCGATGAATGGCCCGCGCGGCACCTCCAGACCACGGACAGCTTAACGGGAACATGGCAGCGAGCGCGAGGGAAAATACCAAAAAACATCAAAATAACCAGTCAAGTATTTTTATAAGTGAATGTAGTCTAGTTAGTGTAGTCTAGTTAGTCTAGTTAGTGTAGTCTAGTTAGTGTAGTTAGTGTAGTCTAGTTAGTGTAGTCTACTTAGTGTAGTCTGATTAGTCTAGTTAGTCTAGTTAGTGTAGTCTACTTAGTGTAGTCTGATTAGTCTAGTTAGTCTAGTTAGTGTAGTCTGGTTAGTGTAGTCTGATTAGTCTAGTTAGTCTAGTTCGTGTAGTCTAGTTAGTCTAGTTAGTGTAGTCTAGTTAGTGTAGTCTACTTAGTGTAGTCTGATTAGTCTAGTTAGTCCAGTTAGTGTAGTCTGGTTAGTGTAGTCTGATTAGTCTAGTTAGTCTAGTTCGTGTAGTCTGGTTAGTGTAGTCTGATTAGTCTAGTTAGTCTAGTTCGTGTAGTCTAGTTAGTCTAGTTAGTGTAGTCTAGTTAGTGTAGTCTACTTAGTGTAGTCTGATTAGTCTAGTTAGTCTAGTTAGTGTAGTCTGGTTAGTGTAGTTTTCTTTAGCCTCCTTCACATAAGCAAAGGTCTCAAGGGGCTTTACACGGGACAGAAAGGGCTGCGAGATAGTGGGGCGGGTGTAACGACAAGCGGGGAACAGTGTGATGAAGGGACGCAACACAGCCGAGAGTAGAAGGACCACATGATCAGGGCACTGAGGGCAGGGGGTAGGGGACAGGAGGCTGAGGGCAGGGGACTGAGGGTAGGGGGCAGGGGGCACTGGGGGAACTGAGGGCAGGGTACTGAGGGCAGGGGGCACTGAGAGCAGGGTGCAGGGGCACTGTGGGCAGGTTGCAGGGGGCTGAGGGTAGGGGGCAGGGGGCACTGGGGGAACTGAGGGCAGGGGGCAGGGTACTGAGGGCACTGAGGGCAGGGGACTGAGAGCAGGGGGCACTGTGGGCAGGTTGCAGGGGGCACTGAGGGCAGGGGGTAGGGTACTGAGGGCAGGGGTCTGAGGGCACTGACGGCAGGGGGCACTGAGGGCAGGGGGCAGGGGACAGAGTGTTGGGGACTGAGGGCAGGGGCCAAGTGGGCATTTGTGCTCAGAATTTCCCAGGCGGGCTGTGAAAAAGGCATTTGGGAAATGTGAGTCCGGAGGTCACCAAAGTGTGGATAAGGGATTGGCCCTAGAGATTAACTAGAATGATCTGATGTGTTTATCAAGGATGTGCGTCTTTGAGCCAATGAATGTCACAGATTACTGAAACCCATACCGGAACGTTTTATTTATGGTTTTACTCCTGGGAGCTGTGCGCTGAAGGAAGCTGATTTTACGGCTCCAATAACTGTGTCCAACAACTGATAAAATAGAAATGTCAGTTCTGGATTGTAAAGACAAGAAACATAAAACTGGCATCTTCCAAAAAAAAATACAGCAAAGTCACACGTCACTCGCTGAGCAACGGAACATTCTCCCCAAAGTCCTGCGCTGTGGGTTTAACCCCATGACCGCTGGTTAGCAATGTGTGGAAGGTTCAAGCTCCTGCAGTCCTTTACAGATGGTGGGAGACCTCCTCCAGAGGTTGTGGTACTAGAGGTTGTACCGTCAGCTCACAGGTGTCGGCTGTGGCTCCGTGGGCAGTACACTCGCCTCTGAGTCAGAAGGTCGTGGGTTCGAGTCCCACTCCAGGGATTTGAGCACAATTCACCCAGGCTGACACTCCCAGTGCAGTGCTGAGGGAGCGCCGCACTGTCGGAGGTGCCGTCTTTCGGATGAGACGTCAAACCGAAGTGGATGTAAACGATCCCACGGCACACAATGGCATAGTAAGTAGTGTAGATGGAAGAGTAGAATTACAAAGAGACATTGACAGATTTGAGTGAGCAAAACTGCAGCAGATGGAATTCAACACAGGTAAGTGCGAGACCATCCATTCTGGACCCAAAAAAGGATAAATATAAATATTTTTTAAATGGTGGACAGTTAGGAACAGTGGAGTTCCAAAAAGATTTATGGGTCCATGTGCACATTTCACTAAAATATAGTCAGGTACAAAAGATAATCAAAAAGTCTAGAGGGGAAGGGAAGGCTGAACAGATTCACCAGAATATTAACAGGGCTCGCAGGGTTAGATATTGAAGAGAGACAACATAATCTAGGCGTGCATTCCCAGGAATATAAAAGGTTAGGGGGGGGGGGAATTTGATTGAGGGTTTGGTCATTTTGAAAGGAAACGATAGGATAGATAATGAGAAACTTTTTCTGCTGGTGGGGGGAGCTTAGGACACGGGGACATCACCTTAAAATCAGAGCCAGGCCATTCAGAGCGAGGTTAGGGAACACTTCTTCACGCAAAGGCTGGTAGGAGTGTGCAACTCTCTCCCACACAAAGCTGTCGCTGCTAGCTCAGTTAATAATATTAAATCTGAGACCGATAGATTTTTGCCAGCCCCATGGTATAAAGAGATATGGAGCCAAGGCGAGTGGATGGATTTAGGGTACAGATCAGCCATGATCCCATTGAACGGCAGATCAGGCCCGAGGAACTGAATGGCCTCCTCCTGTTCCTAATGGTAAGAGGGTGAGAGAACTGCAGAGCTAGTCAAATGCTATTGCTATCATTTACTGAAAATCATAATATTTATGCACAGGACAACAGGAATGAAGTTCCGAGCATGTACGGTGCTGCAGTGGTTATAAGAACATAAGAAATAGGAGCAGGAGTCGGCCATTTGGCCCCTCGAGCCTGCTCTGCCATTCAATGAGATCATGGCTGATCTTTGACCTCAACTCCACTTTCCTGCACTGTCCCCATATCCCTTGATTCCTTTAATATCAAAAAAATCGAGCGATCTCTGTCTCGAATATACTCTGGGGTAGACAATTCCAGAGAATCACCACCCTTCAACCTCTTATTCTGAGATTGTGATCCCTGGTTCTAGACTCCTCAGCCAGAGGAAACATCCTCCCTGCATCCACCCTGTCGAGTCCTGTAAGAATTTTGTATGTTTCAATGAGATCCCCTCTCATTCTTCTAAACCCTGGAGAATATTACTCAACTAATAATCCAGAGAACGCGAGTTCAAATTCCACTTTGAGAATTTGAACTCGGTTAGAATGAAGCTGTCAAGATTGTTGTAAAAACCCAACTGGTTCTCTAATGTCCTTTAGGGCAGGAGCCCTGCCGTCCTTACCCGGTCTGGGCCTACATGTGACTCCAGTCCCACACCAATGATGCTGGCTCTTAATTGCCCTCTGGCAGGACCAAGCAATGCACACAGTTGTATCGAGTTGGCGGCTCACCGCCATCTTCTCAGGGCAACTCGGGATGGGCAAGAGATACCAGCCTTGCCAGTGATGCCCACATCCCGAGAACGCATACAATAGAAAACAGTGTGACCAAGTTGCAGCACGCAGTTTCATGCAATATTGGAAGATTCCTCATCCTGAGCTGGAATAGACAGCACGACAATTTGTATTTCTATAACACCTTTGACATAGTAAAACGTTCCCAGGCACTTTGCGTGAGTGTTATAAAACAGAATTTGACACTGAGCCACATAAGGAGATATTCGGGCAGATGACCAAAAAAGAGGTAGGTTTTAAGGAGCGTCTTGAAGGACGCAGAGGTTTAGGGAGGGAGTTCCAGAGCTTAGGGCCCAGGCAACAGAAGGCACGGCCACTGATAGTTGAGCGATTATAATCAGAGATGCTTAAAGATGCCATAATTAGAGGAGCGCAGAGATCTCAGAGGGCTGTGGGGTTGGAGGAGATTACAGAGATGGGGAGGGGGGTAGGCCGTGGAACGACTTGAAAACCAGGATGAGAATTTTAAAATCGAGGTGTTGCTTAACCAGAAGCCAATGTAGATCAGCGAGCACAGGGAGTGATGGGTGAGCAGGACTTGGTGCGAATTAGGACACAGGCAGCCGAGTTTTAGATGACCTCGAGTTTATGCAGGGTAGAATGTGGGAGGCCGGCCAGGAGTGTGTTGGAATAGTCACATCTAGAGGTAACAAAGGCATGGGTGAGGGTTTCAGCAGCAGATGAGCTGAGGCAGGGGTGGAGACGGGCGATGTTACGGAGGTGGAAATAGGCGGTCTTAGTGAGGGTGCGGATTTATGGTCGGAAGCTCATTTCAGGGTCAGATATGACACAAAGGTTGCAAACTGTCTGGTTCAGTCTCAGACAGTAGACAGGTGGCTATATCAGACAGGTAAGAAAATACCTCCCTTAAGACCAGCAACGCCCACTTCTCTAAACATTGGAGAAACGACACCTCTGTCCCAGAAGAACTGAAGGTGATTTGCGCCCGATGGAGCTGACTCAGGAGTAGCTCACTCACCCGCAGTTCCCCTTGCTGGAGGACAATGTTCTCTGGCTTCAGATCTCGATGGATGATCCGATTCTCATGTAGGTACCGGAGGGCAGAGGCTAAGAGACAAAGAGGCCAATAGTCAGAACAGCAACTACGCAGCTTACAGACACCGTCCCAAACACAACCTCCCTCACAGTGCTGAAAACCCAAGTCACATCCCACCACCTCCTGCTCCAACTCGCTGCATCCAGGACCTCAACCTACGGCTGTCCTCACTCTCAGCACCCTTCCTCCTTTAGAATGACGGAACACTGCAGTACAGGAGGCCATTCGGCCCATCGAGTCCCCACCGGCTCTATCGAAGAGCTATCCAGTACTTTTTTTATTCATTCACAGAATGTGGGCGTCGCTGGCAAAGCCGGTATTTATTGTCCATCCCTAATTTCCCTCGAGAAGGTGGTGGTGAGCCACCTTTTTGCAGTCCTCTTTGTAGCTGTTTCTTACAACGGAATGGCTTGTCAGGCCATTTCGGAGGGCAGTTCAGGGTCAAATTCATTGCTGTGGGTCTGGAGTCACATGTAGGCCAGACCGGGTAAGGACGGCAGATTTCCTTCCCTAAAGGACCCTTCCCTAAAGTGGTAGCATAATGGTTATGTTACTGGATTAGTGGCCGGCATTTATTGCCCATCCCTAACTGCCCCTTGAGAAGGTGGTGGTGAGCCGCCTTCTTGAACCGCTGCAGTCCGTGTGGTGAAGGTGCTCCCACAGTGCTGTTAGGGAGGGAGTTCCAGGATTGTGACCCAGCGACGATGAAGGAACGGCCGATATATTTCCAAGTCGGGATGGTGTGTGACTGGGAGGGGAACGTGGAGGTGGTGGTGTTCCCATGCGCCTGCTGCCCTTGTCCCTCTAGGTGGTAGAGGTCGCGGGTTTGGGAGGTGCTGCCGAAGAAGCCTTGGCGAGCTGCTGCAGTGCATCATATTGTTGCTGCATTAAAGGCACTATATAAATGCAACTTGGGTGTTGGTTACCACCCCAGCGTGGGGAGATGGTGGGGGGAGGGGCACAGAGCCTTCAGAAGCGATCGGGCTGCGGTGGTCTTTAGAGGGTACCCCTGGGCAGCGGGACTGAAAGGCAGCTGGCGGATAGAGGGCTGGATAGGATGGCACCTCACACAGGTTTGGTTGGCCCAGGGACTCGAAGGGAACAAAGATCTTATTGAAACTTCTAAGATAATGAGGGGGCTCGACAAGGTGGGTACAGAGAGGATATTTCCACTCATAGGGGAAACTAAAACTAGGGGACATAGTCTTAGAATAAGGGGCCACCCATTTAAAACTGAGATGAGGAGAAATTTCTTCTCTCAGAGGGTTGTAAATCTGTGGAATTCTCTGCCCCAGAGAGCTATGGAGGCTGGGTCATTGAATAAATTTAAGACGGAGATAGACAGATTTTTGAGCGATAAGAGAATAAAGGGTTATGGGGAGCAGGTGGGGAAGTGGAGCTGAGTCCATGATCGGATCAGCCATGATCTTATTGAATGGCGGAGCAGGCTCGAGGGACCAAATGGCCGACTCCTGCTCCTATTTCTTATGTTCTTATGTAAGTGACCCGAATGTATCCTGGTTGGTCTCCGGCGTAAAGCAAGGCTGGAGCCCGGGATCTCCAGCTGGGGTTCACGTTGTGTGCACGGAGGGAGGACAGTGAGCCGCACGAGCTTCGTGGACCAGTCTGTGATTTTTCGGTGTTTTATATTTGATGGGGCGGGGGGGTGTTGGTGGGGGGTGTTGGGGAGAGTCGATGAGGAACTGGCCGCCTGGTCTTGGAGAAGGTTTCTTGCTGCAATGCGATTGGATGGAATTTATTCCGGGGGGGAGGGGGTGGGTGAACATGTTTTCTGGAGAAGGAAGTAATTGGAGAAAAAGATAACGTTTTACTCAGAGTGTTTGGTGAATACTGAAAGCAAGACTTGCATTTATATAGCGCCTTTCATCACCACCGGACGTCCCAAAGCACTTTACAGCCAATGAAGTACTTTTGGAGTGTAGTCACTGTTGTAATGTGGGAAACGCAGCAGCCAATTTGCGCACAGCAAGCTCCCACAAACAGCACCGTGATAATGACCAGTTAATCTGTTTTTGTTATGTTGATTCAGGGATAAATATTGGCCAGGGCACCGGGGATAACTGCCCTGCTCTTCTTCGAAATAGTGCCATGGGATCTTTTACGTCCACCTGAGAGAGCAGACGGGGCCTCGGGTTTAACGCCTCATCCCAAAGACGGCACCTCCGACAGTGCGGCGCTCCCTCAGCACTGCACTGGGAGTGTCTGCCTGGGTTTACGTGCTCAAGTCCCTGGAGTGGGACTGCGGAAAATAACGAACTGGAAAGCAGCTAAAAAAAGAGGGGCTGAAAGTGGGACTGTGACTCACGGCACGTTTAGCCCATGGTGGCATGTTGCCTGGTGGTGATCCCACAGCAAGTACCAGGCCCCGGTGAGTAAGAGTGCATGGTAACTTCAGTTTGCCAGTCACTGATACTCCGGTGCAGGAAGGAGGAAATGAGACGACAAGTCACAACCTACCTTCCTTCCCATTAATAACCTCTGTTTCCCCCCCCACACCACCACCGCTCCTCCTGTCCCCACTCTCCTGCAACTAGAGTCAAATTAAAATCTCTGACACACGAGCTGGTGCTTGACTGACTGATGATGACTGAGAGGAAACGAACTCAACGATAAGTTCTGTATCAGGCAACCAGGACTATTCTGATCCACTGGCACCCGGAAAAAGGACAATGAGGCGTACAGTCACTTCCACAGATTAACACCATTAAAACGAGAAAGCGAAAGGTCAGGCTGTTAGTGTGGGGTGTGAAGTGTCTGTGCAGGAGACCGCACTATGACCACTGGCCTGGCAATATCCGGGAAACCTATAGCGCGAGATTCATTGAAGTGAGTCGTATTTTTAAACCACGATACATCCAGGAGTCTCCCCCCCCTCCGCCCTCTCCCAGCGAGCGAGGGAGCTGACTGCACCGTGTTGCACGGTCTCAGAGCAAGGACTTGGTCAGCCTTGTGTTTCCTCGTTCCCTTGGCAACCCGGGAACACAGGGTGAGGCAAGAAAAACCTGAACGTTAAAACACAAGCCTGCAGTCGAAGAGAGGCCACGTGGCCCCAGGGGGCCTGCCCTGGTGCGAGCTCTTCAACTTGACCACTCCCAACGCACTCCTGGCCGGCCTCCCACATCCTACCCGACGTAAACCTGAGGCCATCCAAAACTCAGCAGCCCGTATACTAACTCGCACCAAGTCCGACTCACCCATCAACCCCTGTGCTCGCTGACCTACATTCCAACATTGGCTCCCGGTTACCCAATGCCTCGATATCAAAATTCTCATCCTTGTTGACAAATCCCTCCATGGCCCTCGCCCCCTCCCTATCTCTGGAATCTCCTCCAGCCTCACAACCACACCCCCCCTCGAGATATCTGCGCTCCTCTAATTCTGCCTACTTGAACATCCCTGATTATAATCGCTCCATCGGTGGCCGTGCCTTCAGCTGCCTGGGCCCCAAGCTCTGAAACTCCCTCCCTAAACCTCTCCGCCTCTCTCTCCTCCTTTAAGACGCTCCTTAAAACCGACCTCTTTGACCAAGCTTTTGGTCACCTGCCATAACTTATGTTATCTGGCTCGGTGTCAAATGTATTTGTTTGGTCTTATAACACTCCTCTGAAGCACCTTGGGACGTTTCACTACGTTAAAGGCGCTATATAAATACAAGTTGCTGTTGGAGCTGTCCACTTTAATCCCAATCCTCCTCAGGTGCTCCTACAGTCTCACTACGGTTTCTGTTCCTGGGTATGTTTTTCCATTGGCATAGGAACAGGAGGAGGCCATTCAGCCCCTCGAGCCTGTTCCGCCATTCAATTCAATCATGGCTGATCTGCGTCTTATCTCCATCAACCCGCCTTGGTTCTGGAACTCTTAATACCCTTGCCTGAAAATATCTACCAATCTCAGACTTCAAATTCTCAATTGACCCTGCCCTCCCCACCGCCAGCCTCAACAGCCTTTTCGGGTGGAGCATTGCAGATTTCCGCTATCCTTTGTGTGACGAAGTGCTTCCTGACATCACCCCTGAACTGCCTGGCTCTAAAAAAGTTTATTATTCGTTCATGGGATGTGGGCGTCGCTGGCAAGGCCGGCATTTATTGCCCATCCCTAATTGCCCCTTGAGAAGGTGGTGGTGAGCCGCCTTCTTGAACCGCTGCAGTCCGTGTGGTGAAGGCGCTCCCACAGTGCTGTTAGGGAGGGAGTTCCAGGATTGTGACCCAGCGACGATGAAGGAACGGCCGATATATTTCCAAGTCGGGATGGTGTGTGACTTGGAGGGGAACGTGGAGCTGGTGGTGTTCCCATGCGCCTGCTGCCCTTGTCCTTCTAGGCGGTAGAGGTCGCGGGTTTGGGAGGTGCTGCCGAAGAAGCCTTGGCGAGTTGCTGCAGTGCATCTTGTAGATGGTGCACACTGCAGCCACGGTGCGCCGGTGGTGGAGGGAGTGAATGTTGAAAGTGGTGGATGGGGAACCGATCAAGCGGCCTGCTTTGTCCTGGATGATGTCGAGCTTTTTGAGTTTGGTTGAAGCTGCACTGATCCAGGCAAGTGGAGAGTATTCCATCACACTCCTGACTTGTGCCTTGTAGATGGTGGAAAGGCTTTGGGGAGACGAGAGGTGAGACACTCACCGCAGAATACCCAGCCTCTGACCTGCTTTTGTAGCCACAGTATTTATGTGGCTGGTCCAGTTAAGTTTCTGGTCAATGGTGACCCCCAGGATGTTGATGGTGGGGGATTCAGCGATGGGAATACCGTTGAATGTTATAGGGAGGTGGTTAGACTCTCGCTTGTTGGAGATGCTCATTGCCTGGCACTTGTGTGGCGCGAATGTTACTTGCCACTTCTCAGCCCAAGCCTGAATGTTGTCCAAGTCTTGCTGGATGCGGGCATGGACAGCTCCATTATCTGAGGAGTTGTGAATGGAACTGAACACGGTGCAATCATCAGCGAACATCCCCACTTCTGACCTTATGATGGAGGGAAGGTCATTGATGAAGCAGCTGAAGATGGTTGGGCCTAGGACAACCTTTAAGGCGACGCCCCCTTGTTCTGGAATCCCCCCCACCAGAGGGAATAGCTTTTCTCTATCCACCCCATGAAATCTTTCAATCATCTTAAACAACTCAGTTAAATCACCCCTTAATCGTCTATCCTCGAGGGAACACAGGCCCAGTTTGTGCAACATGTTCTCGTCATTTAACCCGTTCAGCCCCGGTATCGGCTGAGCCTTTCTAAGAGCAGTGAACGGTCGGGACAATCCGGAGCCATTGACGAGTTTCCTATCTCCTTTCCGAGAGGAGTGAGGTGTCTCGAGCGATGCCCGTCGTACTCACCGATGTCCGTCAGCAGGGTCAGCACCGGGCTCTCACGCATCCCACAACAATTGTCAAATTTATTCAGGAACTAGAACAACAACAGAGGAAAGAGAGTCAGAATCGGCACAGTGCACAGGGTGAGGGGACGGCAAGCTGGTTGGTGAGGGACAGCGAGATGGTTAGCTGGTCAAGGGTCAGGGCAGCCCAGCGGCGATGTGACCCAAGATGGTCGTAAGACTGTGAGGTGCTTTAATAGCGGAATACAATCGTAGAAACTTGCAGCACGGAAGGAGGCCATTCGGCCCATCGTGTCCGCGCCGGCCGACAAAGAGCCACCCGGCCTAATCCCACTTTCCCGCTCTCGGTCCGTAGCCCTGCAGGTTATGGCACTTCAGGTGCACATCCAGGTACTTTTTAAATGTGGTGAGGGTTTCTGCCTCTACCACCCTTTCAGGCAGTGAGTTCCAGACCCCCACCACCCTCTGGGTGAAGAAACTACCCCTCTAAGAGGAAGTAGATTAGCAAGAGGAGGAAGAGGATGATGCTGAGGAGGAAGGAGAAGATACAGATGGACATGCAGGAAAGTGTCCTGCTGAGGAACAGGGCGACGTTCAAAAGAAGAGGCAAAAGTCAGAAAATGGAGAGTTGACAAAGCCCAAGGTAGAAGCTTAAACATTCCTTTGTTTGAATTTTTATATCACCGAGCAATTACTTTAAATCTATGCCCCCTGGTTGTTTACCCCTCTGCTAAGAGAAACAGGTCCTTCCTATCCACTCTATCCAGGCCCCTCATAATTTTGTACACCTCAATCAGGTCTCCCCCCAGTCTCCTCTGATCCAGAGAAAACAAACCCGGCCTATCCAATCTTTCCTCACAGCTAAAATTTTCCAATCCAGGAATGATTTGGCCGAGAGAGTTCGCAGAGAAAGTTCCAAATGAAGCAAGAATCATAATTACACACATCAAAGGCACTGGACAAAAGCCACATCTGAGGCCAAGGCTGAACACACTCAAATCTCCAGCTCACAGACCTAGTGTTATCAGAGAGGGAGCCCACAGACGAGCATGATATCACACAACTAACAATGAAATCACTGTGAAAACACACTGTCCAATCTCTGCAGAATCAGGCGCTCACATCGGATCTGAAACCCAATGTCCTTTCATCCGCTTCATCAGATCGGATGACCGCTCACAGTCTGACTCACATCCTGCAACGCTCCGTCACCGCGGGCTCCTTCCACTCGCTCATCCTTCTGCCGCGCTCGTCAAACGGGGAACATTCGCACTGGGAAATTCCACTGGCGTCACCGAGCACCCAGCCCAAAGCAAAGCTCCTTCCCACTGCCCCGTGTTCCATCAGCTTCAACCTCAGATTACCAACCCCACCGGAGAAAGGAGCGAGCAGGAAAGAGAGGGAGAGAGGGAGGGAGATGGTGGGAGAAAGAACGACAGAGTGGGAGTAAAGGAGAAAGAGAGGGAGGGAAGGAGAAAAGGAGGGAGGGAGAAAAGGAGGGAGGGAGAAAACGAGAAGAAGATTGAGACAGAGAAAGAGAGTGAAGGAAGGAAAGAAAGGGAGGGAGGAAAAGAACATAAGAAATAGGAGCAGGAGTAGGCCATACGGCCCCTCGAGCCTGCTCCGCCATTTAATACGATCATGGCTGATCCAATCATGGACTCGAGTCCACTTCCCCGCCCGCTCCCCATAACCCCTTATCGTTTAAGAAACTGTCTATTTCTGTCTTAAATTTATTCAATGTCCCAGCTTCCACAGCTCTCTGAGACAGCGAATTCCACAGATTTACACAGAAGAAATTTCTCCATCTCAGTTTGAAATGGGCAGCCCCTTATTCTAAGATCATGCCCTCTAGTTCTAGTCTCCCCCATCAGTGGAAACATCCTCTCTGCATCCACCTTGTCAAGCCCCCTCATAATCTTATACATTTCGATAAGATCATCTCTCATTCTTCTGAATTCCAATGAGTAGAGGCCCAACCTACTCAACCTTTCCTCATGGGTCAACCCCCTCATCTCCGGAATCAATCTCGTGAACCTTCTCTGAACTGCCTCCAAAGCAAGTGTATCCTTTCGTAAATATGGAAACCAAAACTGCACGCAGTATTCCAGGTGTGGCCTCACCAATATCCTGTATAACTGTAGCAAGACTTCCCTGCTTTTATACTCCATCCTCTTTGCAATAAAGGCCAAGATACCATTGGCCTTCCTGATCACTTGCTGTACCTGCATACTATCTGTTATGTATGTATGTTAATGTATGTACTGTAACACGAGACCACTAAATGTACCTGCACCCTGTATACACCATAACTGTACCACCAGAGGGTGCTGCTGCTGGAGACCTAAGGGTCACCTGTAAACTGCAGGTAACCCAGTATAAAAGGGAGCTCACCTCTTGGTGTCCTCACTCTAGGAGCTGCAATAAAGGACTAAGGTCACTACAGTTTCAGTACTATACCCTTACTTCCTGGAGTCGTTATTGGAGTGCTTGCATATACTACACTATTCTTTTGGGTTTCATGCATAAGTATCCCCACGTCCCGCTATACTGCGGCACTTTACAATCTTTCTCTATTTAAATACTAATTTGCTCTTTGATTTTTTTTCTGCCAAAGTGCATGACCTCACACTTTCCAACATTGCCCACTCACTTAGCCTGTCTATGTCCTTTTGCAGATTTTTTGTGTCCTCCTCACACATTGCATTTCCTCCCATCTTTGTATCGTCAGCAAACTTTGCTACGTTACACTCAGTCCCTTCTTCCAAGTCATTAATATAGATTGTAAATAATTGGGGTCCCAGCACTGATCCCTGTGGCACCCCACTAGTTACTGGTTGCCAACCAGAGAATGAACCACTTATCCCGACTCTCTGAAAGGGAGGGAGGGAGAGACAGAGAGAGTGAAGAAGGAGGGAAAGAGAGGAAGAGAGGAAGAGTGAGCTGCAGAGAAAGAGAGAGAATGAGGAGGAAGGAAGCATAGTGAGAAGGAACGAAAGGAGGAAGGAACGGAGATACAGAGAGCCACAGATTTGCCAACTCACTAGATCTGTCACAGTGGCATGTGGCCGCAGATGTGGAACACGGAGCAGCTCCTCCTGGAGCGGAAGACTAACCTTGCGAAGATCTCCTCCTTCACAGTATTCCATTCCCAGTAAGGGCAGGTCATTGAGGGCGAGTCTCTGCATTCCCTCAGGGACATCTCGGGCTGCCACCACATTCACATGGTTCAACCTGCACCCGTGAGCAAAGGAAACGTAATGAGCCCAGTGTGTGGGGAGAGCTATCAACTCCAACTTTATAAATCACTGGTTAGACCACAGCTGGAGTGTTGCGGACAATTCTGGGAACCACATGACAGGAAGGATGTAAAGGCCTCAGAAAGGGCACAGAGGGGGTTTCCCAGGATGTTACCGGGATGAGGGACTTTGGTTACGAGGAGAGATTGGCAAAATTCGGACTGTTCTCCTTGGAACAGAGAAGGTTAAGAGGTGACCCAATCGAGGTTTTCAGGATGATGAGGGAGTTTTTAAAAAGAGTAGACCGAGAAAAACTATTCCCTCTGGCGAGTGGGCCAGTAACCAGAGGTCAGAGATTCACAATCACTGGCAAACCATCTAGCGGGGAGAGGAGGAGAAGTCTTTTCACTCAGAGTTGTTTGGATCTATAATGCTCGGCCTCAAAAGGTGGTGGGAGGTGAATAATTTTAAAAGGGAGTTGGAGAGATACTGGAGGATGAGGAACTTACAGGGTCACAGGCAGAAAGCGAGGGTGTGAGACCGAGCGCGAATGCTCTTTCGAAGAGCTGGCACAGTGGGGCCCATCTAGTGACCCTAAACGTGTCATTAAACGGGGCAACTGTTTCACATTCAACACAAGAATAACCAATCCCATATTCCCGCCCGGTTCCCACGTCCCTTAATCGCTTTTCCTTCAACCACCTATTGAACCTATTCTTGAATTTTAACATGGCCTCTGCCTCAATCACTAATTCATTCCACAGTCTCCCCGACTTCCTCCTATTCTAAATCTCTTGCATTTAAGCTTATTTCTGTCTGCTTCTATCTACTTTGTCGCCTTCCCTTCATCATTTTAAACACCTCGATCAACTCACCCCACACTCAGTGCTCCTGCTCGCGGACGGGCAGGCCACCCAATCGTGTCACCATGGTAACAACCGGGCCTGCGGGAATTAGCGCGAACATCGCCCACAACCGCCTCTGTTCTAATGAAAGCAGCCCCAATTGCTCAACTCTCTCTTCCATATTTGTATTTCCTCACTCCAGGCACCCCAGTGCATCTGTGCTGTACCCTCAGTACACGGCCTGCTACGTTCGAGCCAGGGTGTCCCTGGAGTCGGAGCACGCGGTGTCCACCGGTACGCTCGTGGCCTTCCGTGACTGGTGGGCGCCGGAGGGACTGGAATGCATCATCACCCCTGTGAACAGAATTTTAATTTGATTTGTTTAGGTTGCCTTGACCGTTTATTTGTTAATTTTCTTCAACAAGGGGTCACATGGAAGAGGCATATAAATTGGCCAGAAAAAGCAGAAAACCAGAGGACTGGGAAAAATTTAGAATTCAGCAAAGGAGGACTAACGGTTTAATTAGGAGGGGGAAAATAGAGTATGAGTGTAAGCTTGCAGGGAACATAAAAACTGACTGCAAAAGCTTCTATAGATGTGTGAAGAGAAAAAGATTAGTGAAGACTAATGTAGGTCCCTTGCAGTCAGAATCAGGTGAATTCATAATGGGGAACAAGGAAATGGCAGACCAATTGAACAAATACTTTGGTTCTGTCGTCACTAAGGAAGAAACAAATAACCTCCCGAAAATACTAGGGGACCGAGGGTCTAGTGAGAAGGGGGAACTGAGGGAAATCCTTCTTAGTCGGGAAATGGTGTTAGGAAAATTGAAGAGACTGAAGACCAATAAATCCCCGGGGTCTGATAGTCTGCATCCCAGAGTACTTAAGAAAGTGGCCCTAGAAATAGTGGATACATTGGTAGTCACTTTCCAACATTCTATACACTCTGGTTCAGTTCCTATGGATTGGAGAGTAGCTAACGTAACCCCACTTTTTAAAAAAGGGAGAGAAAACAGGGAATTATAGACTGGTTAGCCTGATATTGGTAGTGGAGAAAATGTTGGAATCAATTATTAAAGATGTAATAGCAGCGCATTTGGAAAGCACTGACAGAATCGGTCCAAGTCAGCATGGATTTATGAAAGGGAAATCATGCTTGACAAATCTTCTAGAGTTTTTTGAGGATGTAACTAGTCGAGTGGATAAGGGAGAACACCAGTGGATGTGGTGTATTTGGACTTTCAATAGGCTGTTGACAAGGTCCCACACAAGAGATTAGTGTGCAAAATTAAAGCACATGGTATTGGGGGTAATATACTGACGTGGATAGAGAACTGGTTGGCAGACAGGAAGTAAAGAGTGGGAATAAACGGGTTCTTTTGAGAATGACAGGCAGTGACTAGTGGGGTGCCGTAGGGTTCAGTGCTGGGACCCCAGCTCTTTACAATATACATTAATGATTTAGACAAAGGAATTGAGTGTAATATCTCCAGGTTTGCAGATGACACTAAGCTGGGTGGCAGTGTGAGCTGCGAGGAGGATGCTAGGAGACTGCAGGGTGACTTGGACAGGTTAGGTGGATAGGCAAATGCATGGCAGATGCAGTATAATGTGGATAAATGTGAGGTTATCCACTTTGGTTGCAAAAACAGGAAGGCAGATTATTATCTGAATGGTGGCAGATTAGGAAAAGGGGAGGTGCAACGAGACCTGGGTGTCATGGTTCATCAGTCATTGAAAGTTGCCATGCAGGTACAGCAGGCAGTAAAGAAGGCAAATGGTATGTTGGCCTTCATAGCGAGAGGATTTGAGTATAGGAGCAGGGAGGTCTTATTGCAGTTGTACAGGGCCTTGGTGAGGCTACACCTTGAGTATTGTGTGTAGTTTTGGTCTCCTAACTTGAGGAAGGACATTCTTGCTATTGAGGGAGTGCAACGAAGGTTCACCAGACTGATTCCCGGGATGGCAGGACTGACAGATGAGGAGAGACTGGATCACTGGGCCTTTATTCACTGGAATTTAGAAGAATGAGAGGGGATCTCATAGAAACATATAAAATTCTGACGGGCTTGGACAGGTTAGATGCAGGTAGAATGTTCCCGATGTTGGGGAAGTCCAGAACCAGGAGTCACAGTCTAAGGATAAGGGGTAAGCCATTTAGAACCGAGATGAGGAGAAACTTCTTCACTCAGAGAATTGTGAACCTGTGGAATTCGCTACCACAGAAAGTTGTTGAGGCCAGTTCGTTAGATATATTCAAAAGGGAGTTAGATGTGACCCTTATGGCTAAAGGGATCAAGGGGTATGGAGAGAAAGCAGGAATGGGGTACTGAAGTTGCATGATCAGTCATGATCATATTGAATGGCGGTGCAGGCTCGAAGGGCCGAATGGCCTACTCCTGCACCTATTTCTATGTATCATTTAAAAAGAGTTGAACCCTCTGCATTGCCTTAACATCCTTCCGATAGCGTCAAGCCCAGAATTGTACACAATAACGGTGGTCTGAGTGAGGGGCTTTTAGAGATTCACCATTAAATCTCGACTTCTATGGTCTGTACCACTTACCATAAAACCCATTATTCCTCCAGTTTTTTTATAGCCTTCTGCTGAAGGGTTCATGCCTGGGTCCCAGCTCCCACTGTTTGCATTTCACACACACATTCTGCTAAACATTACATGTCAGTTGCTATTTCCTTTTTGGCTGGGCAGAGTTATGTTTTCATCAAAGATGTGTTATTAATAAAAGTACGGTTTTAATAACAGTCTTGCATAAACAGGATGCAGCCCTGAGGTGCTCATTGTTACTGTACACAGAAACCGCAGACCAGGAACAATCCAAAGGCCTCCTGATCTGGAAGTTAACACATAGTCATTGCCCAAGGCCTGGGGCCTGGGACCTGGGGCCTGGGGCCTGCCCAAGAGTGACCAAATGGCCGTTAAATAAAGTAGGTCCTTGCACGCAGAGTGAGCCCACGCATTCTCTCTCAGCAGCCGGTTTTCCCGGGAAATTTCGTGGAAAGTTATTGAGTTTTCCAAGCTGGCATTTGTGGGAGGCCGAGTTTGAGCCAGTGAGTTTATTCACAGGTAGATATATTGAGCCAATCTCCCGCCCACCAGAACATTCATCTCCAGCTGTAACTATTACAAGCAGTACTCAGGATTCTCTACCGCAGAGAGTTGTTGAGGCCAGTTCGTTAGATATATTCAAGAGGGAGTTAGATGTGGCCCTTACAGCTAAAGGGATCAAGGGGTATGGAGAGAAAGCAGGAAAGGGGTACTGAGGTGAATGATCAGCCATGATCCTATTGAATGGTGGTGCAGGCTCGAAGGGCCGAATGGCCATAATCCTGCACCTATTTTCTATGTTTACGTTCTTTGGGCTGGATTTTCAGTTCTGGTCATTTCGGGGCGGAAAGGTTTGCCCTGGAAAATGATTTGCGTCCTCAGCCACAAAATTCACCAGTTGGGCCCCGAGTGTGGGGCGCAGCGCTAAGGGAGGCATTCCACACCTCTGTTACGGCGCTCGGCCGGCTAAGCAACTGAAAATCCCGAGCTAAAGAGCTGGGGACTGGGGACGGGTATCTGAGGCCTGAGGCCTGGGGACTGGGGCCTGGTATCTGAGGCCTAGGCACTGGGGACTGGGATCTGAGGCCTGAGGACTGAGATCTGAGGCCTGAGGCCTGGGGACTGGGATCTGAGGCCTGAGGACTGGGATCTGAGGCCTGGTATTTGAGGCCTGAGGCCTGGAGACTGGGATCTGAGGCCTGAGGCCTGGAGACTGGGATCTGAGGCCTGAGGGCTGAGGACTGGGGCCTGCGGCCTGGGGCCTGGGGACTGAGGCCTGAGGCCTGGGGACTGGGGACTGGGACCTGGGGAAATGTTTCTAACCCTCTAGGATTGGTCTGGAGTTTCCAAGAATTGAAGATTAATCTGTAAGAAACTGCTGTGAGCAAATCCCGGGAGAGAAACATAATCGGAACATTTAAAAAGTAAGTTTTTCAGATTTTTTTTGAACTCTTCTGTTTGTTGGTTGTAAAAATATTGGAGATTTGGAAAAAAAGGTCTGTTAAGTGCAATCATCCAATCAGGTAACAAAGAGATCTTTCGCTTTGCCATTGGCTGACAAGGTGGTGTCCTGTGAGGAGACCAATGGAGGGGGAGCTTGGGGACGGGTGGAGGCCGGAGGTCATGTGATACATTCTCCCAGAGCGGGCCAGGGACCCTGGGGCTGGGGGCACCGTCATGGCCAGGCCCCCCAGGGACCAGGATCCGGTCGGAGCCGGCTGTGACGTTGGCGGAGTGACCGTTCCACCTGACCGAAGCCGGTGGTGAGAGTGAGCCACACCTGCCCCTGAACTTTCCCGCCCCGCGACACTGCCACAGACATCGCCGGCGCAGTGACCCCGGGGGGGGGGGGGGGGGGGGGGGGCGGGGCTACAGGTCCGCGCCATCTCTAAACTCCTGCAGGCTCTGTCGGGGGCCGGGGGTGGTACCACGCTCAGGCGGAATGTCGCTGGCGTCCCGGAATACGGGAGGCGCAAACGACCCGAATTTTCCCCCTCTCTATTTTATTGATCACGGGGTTAATTGAGCGGGGCTGCTACCCCAGAGTCGCACATTCCTGCCGCCCAGTTACACACGCAATGGAACATTCAGGAACACTCTATAGCCCATCCTCCCGTCACCTTTCACACTCTGACCCCCAGCGTCCTGTCACCTTTCACACTCTGTCCCCCAGCGTCCTGACCCCTTTCACACTCTGACCCCCAGCGTCCTGACCCCTTTCACACTCTGACCCCCAGCGTCCTGACCCCTTTCACACTCTGACCCCCAGCGTCCTGACCCCTTTCACACTCTGACCCCCAGCGTCCTGACCCCTTTCACATTCTGACCCCCAGCGTCCTGACCCCTTTCACACTCTGACCCCCAGCGTCCTGACCCCTTTCACACTCTGACCCCCAGCGTCCTGACCCCTTTCACACTCTGACCCCCAGCGTCCTGACCCCTTTCACACTCTGACCCCCAGCGTCCTGACCCCTTTCACACTCTGACCCCCAGCATCCCGACCCCTTTAACACTCTGACCCCAAGCATCCTGACCCCAAGCATCCTGACCCCTTTCACACTCTGACCCCCAGCGTCCTGACCCCTTTAACACTCTGACCCCAAGCATCCTGACCCCTTTAACACTCTGACCCCCAGCGTCCTGTCCCCTGTAACACCCACACTGACCAGTGTGTTGGGATACAATGGATACGTGTGCCTGGACAGCACTGACCAATCGGAAAGGCCGGCAGCTCACTGGGGGAGAGCTGTTGTTGGGGTTTGGATTCCCAATTCTTCCTGTTTTCATACTTTGCCCCCTATCAGTGCGGACGGACGGCAGGAAACAGGAATGCGGGAGG
Source organism: Pristiophorus japonicus (assembly GCF_044704955.1). Classification (NCBI taxonomy): domain Eukaryota; kingdom Metazoa; phylum Chordata; class Chondrichthyes; family Pristiophoridae; genus Pristiophorus; species Pristiophorus japonicus. The sequence continues at coordinate 61,963,625 of NC_091998.1, read as the reverse complement.
CCCGGGGAACTGCGTGTCTGACCGGCCCCTGTTTCACTGGGGCTGCTGAAAACGGAGAGGGTCACAGGTATTAAGTCACCACCTTTCCTCATGTTCCAACTTTTTACAAACTCTACACTTGGGCCCAAACAGCATTCTGGTTCAAAGATGAAGTTTCGCCAAACAGTGACATACTATTAGTGACTCCACAGATGGAGAGTCCGCAGCGGAGACAAGATAGCGAGATAGGAAGGCTATCGCCCCCCCCATCACACCAGAGCTATACCTGGAGTCACGGACAATATCAACGTCCCGTCCAAGAGTGGCCGAATGGCCGTTAAATAAAGTAGGTCCTTGCACGCAGAGTGAGCCCACGCATTCTCCCTGAGGAGCTGGTTTGCCCGGGAAATTTTGTGGAAAGTTTTCCAAGCTGGCATTTGTGGGAGGCTGAGTTTGAGCCAGTGAGTTCATTCACAGATAGATATATTGAGCCAATCTCCCGCCCACCAGAACATTCATCTCCAGCTGTAACTATTACAAGCAGTACTCAGAATTCTCTACCGCAGAGAGTTGTTGATGCCAATTCGTTAGATATATTCAAGAGGGAGTTAGATGTGGCCCTTACGGCTAAAGGGATCAAGGGGTATGGAGAGAAAGCAGGAAAGGGGTACTGAGGGAATGATCAGCCATGATCTTATTGAATGGTGGTGCAGGCTCGAAGGGCCGAATGGCCATAATCCTGCACCTATTTTCTATGTTTCTATGTTTACGCTCTTCGGTTCTGGTCATTTTGGGGCGGTAAAGTTTGCGGCGGGAAATGGTTTGCGTCCTCAGCCACAAAATTCACCAGCGGGGCCCCGAGAGTGGGGCACAGTGCTAAGGGACCTCTCTCAGGGCGCTAGGCCGGCCGGGCAACTGAAAATCCCGAGCTAAAGAGGTGGCCACGGAGCTCCCGGGACCATTCCCAGTACCTTGCCCCACCCCACATTAGGATAAATCGCAAAAAACAACAAACAAAACTGACCCCCATTCATTACTTACGGCGCTCACCGCCGCCGGGACAGCGCTGACCCACTAGGGGGCGCTAGAGGCGGAGCGTCAATTCAAAATGGAGGCGCAGTCGAAACCGGTGGTTGCGGGTGGCGAGCCCCACCGGCTCGATGCTCCCGCGTGGTGCAGCCCCGCGTCCCCCCACAAAGCCTGCCAGCTAATTCCCCGGCAGAGCGTGGGAGCTCCCCGCCCGCCCGGAAACCATTGCCGCCGCCATTGCCGCCCCAGCGGGGTGCTAACAGGGTCAGCAGAAGACCAAAAATGCTGCGTGGATTTACCAGAATGATACCTGGACTCCGGGGGGTTAAATTATGAGGCGAGGTTGGAAAAACTAGGGCTGTTGGAAGGTTATGGGGCGATCTGATCAAAGTCTTTCAGGGTATTAAGGGGGACTGACCTGGTGGAGGAGAGAAACTATTGCCGCTGGTTGTGTGGGGGGGGGCCGGGGGTCGAGGACCAGGGGGCACAGTCTAAAAATTAGAGCCAGACCTTTCAGGAGCGAGATGAGGAAATACTTCTGCACACATAGGGCTGGAATTTCATCACATTTTTCTGCCACGTTTTTCGCCGGTATTTCATGGTTTTGGACGATAAACCGCCCGGCAACGGAAGGAGCGCGCGGCAAACCAGTCCCACCCACCCCTTCCCTCAACCACTGTCTGTCCCACCTGTGACAGGGACTGTGGCTCTTGTATTGGACTGTTCAGCCACCTAAGGACTCATTTTTAGAGTGGAAGCAAGTCTTCCTCGATTCCGAGGGACTGCCTGTGATGATGCTGGAACCCGAGTGAGTGAATGACCCGTGCCTGATAGAATGGACTCAATCCGCGCACCACTGTGTTGCTGGGATTGTGACAGAGGTCTACACTACAGCTGCAGGTCTCCCCTCCCCCACACCGCTCCTCCCCCCGACCCCCCCCCACATCGCTCCTCCCCTCCCCACATCGCTCCTCCCCCCACCCTCCCCCCCCACATCGCTCCTCCCCCGACCCTCCCCCCTCACAGCTCCTCCCCCGACCCTCCCCCCCCACAGCTCCTCCCCCGACCCTCCCCCCCCACATCGCTCCTCCCCCGACCCTCCCCCCCCACATCGCTCCTCCCCCGACCCTCCCCCCCCACATCGCTCCTCCCCCGACCCTCCCCCCCCACATCGCTCCTCCCCCGACCCTCCCCCCCCACATCGCTCCTCCCCCGACCCTCCCCCCCCACATCGCTCCTCCCCCGACCCTCCCCCCCCACATCGCTCCTCCCCGACCCACATCCTCCCCCCTCCCCCCCCACATCGCTCCTCCCCCGACCCTCCCCCCCACATCGCTCCTCCCCCGACCCTCCCCCCCACATCGCTCCTCCCCCGACCCTCCCCCCTCACAGCTCCTCCCCCGACCCTCCCCCCCACATCGCTCCTCCCCCGACCCTCCCCCCCCACATCGCTCCTCCCCTCCCCACATCCTCCCCCCCCACATCGCTCCTCCCCTCCCCACATCCTCCCCCCCCACATCGCTCCTCCCCCGACCCTCCCCCCCCACATCGCTCCTCCCCCGACCCTCCACCCCCACATCGCTCCTCCCCCGACCCTCCCCCCCCCACATCGCTCCTCCCCCGACCCTCCCCCCACATCGCTCCTCCCCCGACCCTCCCCCCCCACATCGCTCCTCCCCCGACCCTCCACCCCCACATCGCTCCTCCCCCGCCCCTCCCCCCCCACCCCGCTCCTCCCCAGGATCCAGATTAGCCACTCCCAAGGATTTTCCCAGGGGCCATCACACCATTTCCGACTCAAACTCACATCCTTCGGAGCTCCGGTGGGGCATCGCGCCTCCCTGCTCCGACCGCGTCTTGAGGCAAAGCATCCCCCAGCCAAGGCCAATTTAGTTAACCCTTGCTCTTTCCAACCATTGCTGGTGACCCTTCACCCTTCACCTGCAGGGGGTGGGGTCCGTGTAGAAGGACGAGTTATGAGCTGACCAGGGCTGTATTGGTCAGTATCGTGGGGGTGGCCATACTCTGGAATTTATGGTAAACGTTCACCGTTGTCCCCAACAAGACCAGATGCTGGCGACCTGTGTTGGAGCAGAGATTGCGGCCTGGATAATTTATCCGATTGATGCTGTTTCTGAGCCAGGTCCCGATCTCAAGCTTTTTTTTTTTAATGCCAAATTCAACCCCCTGCCCGCCACTAAAGGTGCAGAATCCTTGGGGATGGACAGTCCCACATTTCCCCAGGTGACATCCGTCGTGTGCCTGCATCAGCGGGAGATGAGGGGAGATGGAGTCGCGGGGAGGTGTTCAGGGGTTCAGGGGGGAGGTGGGGCCTGGTGAGTGTCCTGCCCTCTCTGACCCTGGCACGGGTACACAGACTTGCCGCTGCCCATGCTGTGAGGCCTAACCTAATGGTGCCCCCCAGCAATGGAACCTGCCCGTCCCGCTCCGCACGGGTTAACCACTCACCGCCGAGTCTGCCAGGGTTTCCGACACACTTTTTTAAGGAAGTGAAAAAGACAACAACTGTGGATCTGTGAGTAGACCTGTTCCGGCAGACACCGACAGACAGGAGACAATATCCAAACAACCCAAGCCTGTTTACAGTCAATGTGGTCGAGGCATTACACCACATTAGGAATTAATTTCCTGCTTTGTGTCAATCCTTGTACAACACAGCCGTGTTTACATTCTATCGCACTGCGGTAAATGCTCAAACTCCCATGTACATGGGCTCTCGCCAGTGGGGCAAGAGACATCTTACCCTCCGCCCAAACACCCTGCCCCTCACTCCACCACCCCCACTCCTTGCTCTCCAGCCCCTGTCCCCCTCACCCCCATCCACCTCCCACCCCCATCCCCTCACTTCATCCCCCACCCACCCCCTCCATCCCCCACTCCTCGCCCCTGCCCACCTCACCCCTGCCCCTCAATGCAGCCCCCTTGCCCCTCATCCTTCACCCCGCCCCCCCCAATCCCCTGCCCCTTGTTCCCCCCCGCCTTTCACCCCCACTCACACCCCTCAACGCACACCTGCCCCTCATTCCTCCCCCCCCCTTATTCCCTGCACCCCCCGCCCCGGCTCCCCCCTCCCCTCACTCCACCCCCCCAGCCCCCCACTTGCACCATTCCATCAGCAAGTGACCAGAAATTGACCATTAACAGCGTGAATCTCGGCCATTTTGAGCTGCCAATCATTATGTGAGGAGAGTGATATAAATGGTGTGTTTGTGGCGCTGGTGATTAAGCGAGGTGTTTATTGGGCACAGGTCACACAGCAGCTGGAGGGCACTCTGGGGAACAGCAGGAAGGGTTATTGTCTCCGAGATTTACTCTGGCATTCTGCCCCTTCCACCTCCCTCTCACCTCTGGGAAATCAACACACAGAAAAACGCCCTCCTGCAGCATTCCATCATCATCATCACAGGCAGTCCCTCGGAATCGAGGAAGACTTGCTTCCGCTCTTAACATGAGTCCTTAGGTGGCTGAACAGTCCGATATGTTCAGACTCTGTCACAGGTGGGACAGACAGTGGTTGAGGGAAGGGGAGGGTGGGACTGGTTTGCCGCACGCTCCTTCCGCTGCCTGCGCTTGGTTTCCACACGCTCTCGGCGACGAGACTCGAGGTGCTCAGCGCCCTCCCGGATGCTCTTCCTCCACTTAGGGCAGACGTAATGTTTGCATAAAAGCGTCACTTTTAAGAGATGGTTGGATGGGCACTTAAAGTGCAGTAACCTGCAGGGTTACGGACCCAGAGCTGGTAATTAGGATTAAACTGGATGACCTTTTGTTGGACGGCGCAGATATAATGGTAAGTACTGCCGGGAATAGAATACGGCCAGGGTGATCTCCTGGACTAGTTTCGATCGCCTGGATGGGTCGGAGAGGAATTTTCCCAGATTTTTTCTCCCTAAGTTGGCCTGGGTTTTTATCTGGTTTTTGCCTCTCCCAGGAGATCACATGGCTCTGGTTGGGGTGGAGTGTAGAATGTTTCAGTGTAAGGGGTGTCGCAGTTGTGTGAGGCGGACTGGTTGGGCCGGGTGCTCTTTGCCTTTCCGTCATTGTTTATGGGTTTATATGTAACCTTCAGGGCAGCTGACCGAGGGCCGTGTGGCTCTTTGTCGATGGGCCGAATGGCCTCCTTCTGCGCTGTAAATTTCTATGTTTCTATGTTAAATGTGCTTTACCTCTCGGATTCGGTTGTGCCGGAGTCCGTCTCCCCATCCTGTCCATCCAGGCAGTGTGGCTGGTGCCTGGGTTCACAAATCACACACCATCGGCGTCTCTCTGCTCACCTACTGGCTCTAACCCTGCACCCTGGGTCCTGCTCACTCACTCTCGCACATTCCACTGCCTGTCCTCTGGAAACAGCCTGGCTCGGATTCTTTCTCAGATTACCGCACCTTACTCAGTCTTTCCCCCCTCCCCCGCCCTCCGCCTCCGAAACACGGCAAGACTGTCAGCACCAGGCAGCGGAAATCAAACCATCCCTGGTACCGCTTTCACAGGGGGGGGGGGGGGAGGGGGGGTGCCGCACGGAGTGGCCGATCCCTCACTCTGGCCACAGCGAGACCGAGGGGAGGGTCAGATCCCAGGCACCTCACCTTTTCATGATCTGAATCTCCAGACACCAGCGCTCGCGGTTCCTGGGGCTCAGCTCCTGGCGACATTGCTTGATGGCGATCTGCTCCCCAGTGTCCTGAAAAGAAAATATCAATAAATATCCACACAACAGATTTTTGCCGGCAAAGTTAAAGCCCGGGGGATTGAAGGGGCAGTGACAGTGTCTTTCACGACCGCCAGATGTCCCAAAGCGCTTTACAGCCAATGAAGTACTTTTTGGAGTGCTGTCACTGTTGCAATGTGGGAAACGCGGCAGCCAATTTGCGCACAGCAAGCTCTCACAAACAGCAATGTGATCATGACCGGATAATCTGTTTTTGTTATGCTAATTGAGGGATAAATATTGGCCAGGACACCGGGGATAATTTTCAAAAGGAAAAGGCGCTATATAAATCAAAGTCTTTCTTTTTGCTGTTTGCCCAATACTCGCTCTCCATAAGCAGACGTTCCATTTACCTCAGTCCGAAGAAGTTAGCCAAGGTCGGCCGAGTGTGCGTGTATGTCCTGCTGAAACTGAACTACGGAGCACTTTCCTGCTCCTTACCCAATGTGTTAACAAACCTCTTCACACATTGGCTTGCAGAGTGGCCTGGGGGCTGAGGGGGAGGAATGGCAGCCCCCAGCAACCGGACCGGCCTACCCCCCCTCGGGTGGTGAAGCACTAGCCGAGCCCGGCAGCACTGCCGTCCTGCCGAGCTCAGACAGAATCACCCAGCACGGAGGGAGGCCATTCGGCCCATCGAGCTCTTTGAAAGAGCGATCCCATTTGTAACGTGTGCGCCTGTGAGGATGCTCACAGGCTGGTAGAGTTGTTGCTGGGCACCTTGTGCGGAGGGGAGCGGGCAGGTCGGAAGGCCTCCTTGTAGGACTGCTCCTGGGCCTGGACAAGGGGGCCATCGGCCGGTCCAGGCAGCGGGCGGTCGAGGGGGTCGTTCAGCCCGACTGCCTGCCTCTCTTCCGTGGTTACATCCGGTCCAGGGTGCCCCTGGAGATGGAGCACGCGGTGTCCACCGGTACGCTCGCGGCCTTCCGCGAGAGGTGGGCACCAGAGGGACTGGAGTGCATCATCACCCCCGGCAACCAAATTTTAATTTGATTTAAGCTGTCGTTGAAGTTTAAATTGTTAATTTGTGGGTTCTAGTGCCCTTACCAAAAGGGGACATTTGATTTACGTGTCTACTAAAATAGCTGTTGAGGTGGGAGTGGCTTAGCCAGTCACATGATGTTCACAAGACTCAATAAAACCCCAGCCAGTTGGGTTCGGGGGATCCACGATGGGGCAGGTGGTTGTGAGCCTGGTGGATGAACTGGTAATGTGCAGTGTGATTGTTAAACCTTTTGCTAGTAAACCAACTAGTTCTTAATAGCAATGTGTTGCTGTGAATTCTTAAGCAAAGAACCCATGAAGCAAATACATTGCACCATTAATCCCATTGCCCCTCTCTTTCCCCATAAGCCCGGCAATTTTTTTTCCTTTTGGATTATTTATCCAATTCCCTTTTGAAAGTTGTTATTGACTCCAATCCACCGCCCTTTCAGGCCGTGACTCATTTACCTTCTTCCTGAAGAGGGCAGTCACGAGTTGGTCACTGGACAATTTGACGTGAGGATTTGATCCCTCACTAGGGGGGGCAGCAGGCTCTAGGAACTCCCCCATCTTCCTCCTGGCGTGGACCCACGGCAGACGCCACGAGGCGGGGTCCGTCAGACGGAGCCGCTGAGCCTCAGCCGCAGATCGTCAATCTGGGATCGTTCTGTGCAGCTGTGGACCCTTTAACTGAACCGAACCGAACCTCTCTGGTGAGACCGCACCTGGAGTATTGTGCACAGTTCTGGTCTCCTTACCTAAGGAAGGATATACTTGCCATAGAGGGAGTGCAACGAAGGTTCACCAGACTGATTCCTGGGATGGGGGGATTGTCCTATGAGGAGAGATTGAGTAGACTAGGCCGATATTCTCTAGAGTTTAGAAGAATGAGAGGTGATCTCATTGAAACACACACAATTCTTACAGGGCTAGATGCAGGGAGGATACGGAGCAGGCTCGAGGGGCTAGATGGCCTACTCCTGTTCCTAATTCTTATGTTTTCCCCTGGGCTGGGGAGTCTAAAACCAGGGGTCACAGTCTCAGGATAAGAGGTCGGCCATTTTGGACTGAGATGAGGAGAAATTTCTTCGCTCAGAGGGTGGTGAATCTTTGTAATTCTCTACCCCAGAGGCCTGTGAAGGCTCAGACGTTGAGTACATTCAAGACAGAGATCGATAGATTTTTGGATATTAAGGGAATCAAGGGATATGGGGATAGTGTGGGAAAGTGGAGTTGAGGTAGAAGATCAGCCGTGGTCTCATTGAATGGCGGAGCGGGCTCGAGGGGCCGAATGGCCGACTCCTGCTCCAAACTTTTATATTCTTATGTGACCCGCCTGGTATCACATCACTGCCTCAGAACCTACCCTCACAGTAGCTTTTGATCTGTTCAGAGTTAGGGCTACCATTTCATAGACCCTCCGCTCTGGGGTAACAGTGCCCCCCTCCCCTATCCAACCACCGCAACGGGAGCCTGGTTGACGGAAGGGCAGCCAGTGGGGAAAGCCTCAGTTTGGTCTTCGCGTGCAACAACTCCCCCCGATTGGCCGAGAGACGCTCAGTGATGTTGAACAACCACATCTGTCCCACTCTGTTAGCATTTGCCACCAATTGTTTACGGGATAATCGCTTCCAGGAATTTCTGAGCAAGAATGATTCCAATGTGTTTTTCTCAGTATCAGTTGCATCACAAGCCCTGCATCCCAGGACTTTTGGCTGAAACCCAGAGCCCAGGAGCGATCAGCTCCCTGCCCTCTCCGTCGCTGCAGATTGAGGTATGATGGCAGCCGCCCAGTGGATCAATGTTCACATGGCACACCAGACACTCACACAGAAAGGGCCAAGAGACGGGGCCAGAACGGGAAATGAGATCCTGCTGGTCAGCAAACACATTCGGCCAAAATTGGGGCCGCACCGTGTTATTTAAGAAACTTCCCTAGGGTTTCTTTGAATTAACATTTCCCTCAACAGAAACGCCTGTCAAAACATGAGCAGATTACATTCCTCCAATGAAATGAGAAGGTAGATTTTTTTTAGCTCAGCAGGCCAAGGAATGACTGGGATGAACTTGAAGTTAAAAGGTCCAAAAAATTCCATTTGGTCAGCAGGGTGGCTCAGTGCGCAGCACTCTCAGCTCTGAGTCATGAAGGTTGTGGGTTCAAGTCCCACTGCTCAAAATCCAGGCTGACACCCCTGGTGCAGTGCTGAGGGAGCGCCGCACTGCCGGAGGGGCAGTACTGAGGGAGTGCCGCACTGTCGGAGGGGCAGTACTGAGGGAGCGCTGCACTGTCGGAGGGGCAGTACTGAGGGAGCGCCGCACTGCCGGAGGGGCAGTACTGAGGGAGTGCCGCACCTTCGGAGGGGCAGTACTGAGGGAGCGCCGCACTGTCGGAGGGGCAGTACTGAGGGAGCGCCGCACAGTCGGAGGGGCAGTACTGAGGGAGCCTGTACTGTTGGAGGGGCAGTACTGAGGGAGTGCCGCATTGTCGGAGGGACTGTACTGAGGGAGCGCTGCACTGTCGGAGGGGCAGAGCTGAGGGAGCCTGTACTGTTGGAGGGGCAGTACTGAGGGAGTGCCGCACTGTCGGAGGGGCAGTACTGAGGGAGCGCCGCACTGTTGGAGGGGCAGAACTGAGGGAGCGCCGCACTGTCGGAGGGGCAGAACTGAGGGAGCGCCGCACTGTCGGAGGGGCAGAACTGAGGGAGCGCCGCACTGTCATTGGGGTTGTACTGAGGGAGTGCTGCACTATCGGAGGGGCAGTACTGAGGGAGCGCCGCACTGAGGGAGCGCCGCACTGTCGGAGGGGCAGTACTGAGGGAGTGCTGCACTGTCGGAGGGGCAATACTGAGGGAGTGCCGCACTGTCGGAGGGGCAGAACTGAGGGAGTGCTGCACTGTCAGCGGGGCAGTACTGAGGGAGCGCTGCACTGTCAGAGATGCCGTTTCTCGGATGAGACGTTAAACCGAGGTCCCGACTGCCCTCACAGGCGGATGTAAAAGGTCCCATGACACTATTGGAAGAAGAGCAGGTGAGTTATCCCGGTGTCCTGGACGATATTTATCCCTCAATCAACATCATAAAAATGGATTATCTGGTCATTGTCACATTGCTGTTTGTGGGAGCTTGCTGTGCGCAAATTGCCGCGTTTCCTACATTCCATCAGTGACTACACATCACAAAGTACTTCATTGGCTGTAAAGCACTTTGGGACATCCTGAGGTGGGAAAAGGCGCTATATAAATGCAACTTCTTTCTTCCTTGATTATAACCTATCAGACTAACAGGGAAACATACAGTAAAGGTACACAAAGATACAGAACATTTTAAATTGGGTACTGAGAGATTTTACAGGATTAGAAGCAAAAGTAGAGGTTGGATTAGGAAAGGGAAAGAGACGGGCCGGGTAATTACAGCCCACGTCGGTGTCAGGACTATCGCACGCTGCACTACGGAGGGAGTGGAGGACCTGTGCGGTATAAAAGGTCGGCAATGATTCGAGGGGAATGTTCTGCCTGAGAAACCGCTGGATAAACCGCAAATGGAATTCAATACTGACTAACACAACATATTCCAAAATGCAAGAAAGAATGAGCGACATGGGTACACATAGGCCCGGGATCGAGGAACTGCTGGACCGGGAGCCAGTGTAGGTCAGCGGGCGTGGGGCGTTGGGAGAAAGGGACTTGATGCGAGTTAGGATACGAGCAGCCGAGCTCAGGTCGGGTGAAAGCTGGGAGGGGTGCCCAGGACAGCACAGCGCTGGAATAGTCAAGTCTAGAAGTCTTAAACAGCAACCAGAATGTTGCACGCAGTGCAGTGTGTTCCTGAGCAGGCATCGGCAGGGACACCTATTGGCAAGGTGGCAGAGAGCATGATGGAGGATGTTCTCCGAGGGAAGATTGGAAAACTCAAACGCCTACAGTCTGAAGAGAGAGAGAGAGGGGGAGAGGGGGGAAGAGAGTGGGGGGGGGGGAAAGAGAGTGGGGGGGGGGGGGAGGAGGCCTCAACAGGGAGCACTAAATATTAAATAGTGAATTAAACCAAACCCAGAGAGTGGGATGGAAATTTAAAGAACTGAAAGCAAAATTTAAAATTGATGTTAGAGAAAAAAAACTCTTTACTCAGGAGGTGAGAAAGGGTTGCAACAATCGACCAGGTCAGTAGTCCAATCAAAGAAATGGAGATAAAAACAGAAAACGCTGGAAATACTCAGCGGGTCAGGCAGCAACTGTGGAGAGAGAAACCGAGTTAATGTTCCGGGTCAACGAGCTCTCGTCAGAACTGGAAAAAGTTCGAGATGTGGCAGGTTTTAAGCAAGTGTAGGGGCAGGGGGAGGGGGAGGGGGCAGGGGAAGGGCAGGGGGAGGGGGCAGGGGAATGGCAGTGGGAGGGGGAGGGGGAGGGGGAAGGGCAAGGGCAGGGGCAGGGGGAGGGGGAGAACAAAGGGGAAGGTCTGTGATTGGGTGGAAGGCCGGAGAGATTAAATGACAAAAGGGAGGATGGTGCGAGGCAAAAGGAGATGGTACTGGGACAAGTAAAGAAACAAAGGATGGGTCCAGATAGGGTGTAAATGGGAAAGGCAGGGTCAGCAACAGCTGCCGGCCGACAAAATGGGGGCAGAGGTTACGCTCTGAAATTGATTGTTGAACTCGATGTTGAGTCCAGAAGGTTGTGAAGTGTTTAATCGAAAGATGGGGTGCTGTTCCTCGAGCTTGCGTTGAGTTTCGTTGGAACAGTGTAGGAGGCCAAGGACGGAGAGGTCAGAGTGGGAGTGGAGCGGGGAATTAAAGTGACAGGCCACCGGAAGCTCAGGGTCACGTTTACGGACTGAACGGAGGTGTTCCGCAAAGACATCACCCGATCTACGCTTGGTCTCCCCAATGTAGAGGAGAGCGCATCGTGAGCAGCGAATACAGTAGATTGAATTGCAAGAGGTGGGGCGTTTAAGGTGTAGTTGGGTGTTGGACTGAGGGAGGGGCACGTGGGGCTGGGGGGAGGGGCACGTGGGGCTGGGGGGAGGGGCACGTGGGACTGGGGGGGAGGGGCACGTGGGACTGGGGGAGCTGATCTACTCGAGCGACAGGGCTGATAGGCTGAATGGTCATTTCTTGAGCCTGAGGGATGAGCATACTGTCACCATGCCATCAGTACCAAGCCGCTTAGAGCTGTCAACTCACTAATAGCCTGCAATACACACTCACAACTCATTACTGAACAATTTGATCCCCTCACACCACATAACCAAAGACACTGAGTAGTATCTCTGTGTGCTGGATGGGCTGTACGTGTGGATATGGCTATGTAGCCTCCCATTACCATCTACTTTACACCGAGATTGATTTGATGCTTTTAGGAAAGCAAGTCAGCAGCACTTATTGGGCTCGACTTTGTCTTCAGTACGCCTTTGGTGGAACGTGCCCGATTTTTATTCCATTGCAATTCACAGAACGAAAGTCAGACGGGTTCTGTAACAAGTGAAGATTCACTCTGCCAGCTGACCACACGTCATGAAGGCAAAAATAGACCCCTTTGTGATGCCTCTAGTCCTCATCTCTTTGTCCTTGCAAGATCCATTTAATACTTAGTCACCCCCAGTAGGAGCCAGCGCTAGAGTGAATAAAGGTTGGAGCAAGTTAGGACTCTGATCCAAATTGGTTTCACTCCAATAAAATTCTACAGCTGGTGAGAACTAAACTTTTTCCCAGCTCCAGTCCGCTGCAATTATTGGAACAAAGCACTGGAACTTGACACTACCTTGTTATTCCATCGGTTGACGTTGCCAAACCCGCCTGTGCCCAGGCGCTCCTTCATCTCCCATGCTCCGCAGGTCTGGTTCTGCGAGGATGGAGGTCGGTTCATCCTGGTTCACTCCTGTACACAACCAAAGGAAAACAGTCAGACGTACACTCACAAACCAGGATCCCTCGCAAACACTCCCGGCACATCCCGAGCGTGCGAGCATCTTGCCAAGCCAGCAGGGACACACTCCGCTGGTTTTCCCGTGCCTGAGAGAGGGCGAGAGGCTCTTGGTGACTGTAATGTATGCCCCTGTGGGGATGCTCACAGGTTTGTAGAGCTGTTGACGAGCCAGGGTGTCGCTGGAGATGGAGCACGCGGTGTCGATCAGTACGCTCGCGGGCCTTCCGCAAGAGGTGGGCACCGGAGGGACTGGAGTGCATCTTCACCCCTAGAAACCCAATTTTAATTTGATCCTTAATGTTTAAAGTTTAATTTGTCTATGTTTGTCAGTTTCCGTGCCTCCCCCCTCCCCCCCTTTTAGCTAGGGGGCACTTGTGTAATTTGTGTTTGTGTGCCCTCAAAGAAAAAAAACAAGGGGGCACTTGAAAAGTTCTTTGGAGTGCGACCCACCCGCCCCCCCCTTTAATCAGTGGGCACTTTATTATTAGTTTACAACAAAATAGTTGCAGAGCTGTTGAGTTGGGAGTGGCTTAGCCAGTCACGTGATGTTCACAAGGCTCAATAAAACCCCGGCCAGTTGGGTTCGGGGGATCCACGATGCGGCAGGTGGTTGTGAGCCCGGTGGATGAACTGGTAATGTGTAGTGTGATTGTTAAACCTTTGCTAATAAACCAACTAGTTCTTAATAGCAATGTGTTGCTGTGAATTCTTAAGCAAAGAACCCATGAAGCAGATACATTAGTGACTGGGTTTCTTATTTTTCATTCCTCTTTAAGGGGAGAAGTCTTTCATTGCCACCCTCACACAAGCAACCACTGGCACATGCCGACACTGTGTGGCACAGCACACCATGTCCATCACTGAAGGGTTGAAACAGCTCCAGTCACTCAATGTCTATGCTGGATTCATTTTTAAAAAAATTTGTTCCTGGGATGTGGGCCAAGGCCGGCATTTATTGCCCATCCCTAATTGCCCCTTGAAAAGGTGGTGGTGAGCCGCCTTCTTGAACCGCTGCAGTCCGTGTGGTGAAGGTGCTCCCACAGTGCTGTTAGAGAGGGAGGTCCAGGATTTTGGCCCAAACGATGAAGGAACCGCCGATATATTTCCAAGTCAGGATGGTGTGTGACTTGGAGGGGAACGTGGAGGTGGTGGTGTTCCCATGCGCCTGCTGCCCTGGTCCTTCTAGGTGGTAGAGGTGGCGAGTTGGGGAGGTGCTGCAGTGCATCGTGTAGATGGTACACACTGCAGCCACGGTGCGCCGGTGGTGGAGGGAGTGCATGGTGAAGGTGGTGGATGGGGAGCCAATCAAGCGGCTGCTTTGTCCTGGATGGTGTTGAGCTTTTTGAGTGTTGTTGGAGCTGCACTGATCCAGGCAAGTGGGGAGTGTTCCATCACACTCCTGACTTGTGCCTTGTAGATGGTGGAAAGGCTTTGGGGAGTCAGGAGGTGAGGCACTCGCCACAGAATACCCAGCCTCTGACCTGCTCTTGTTGCCACAGTATTTATGTGGCTGGTCCAGTTAAGTTTCTGGTCAATGGTGACCCCCAAGATGTTGATGATGGGGGATTCAGCGATGGGAATACCGTTGAATGTTATGGGGCGGTGGTTAGACTATCGCTTGTTGGAGATGGTCATTGCCTGGCACTTGTGTGGCGCGAATGTTACTCGCCACTTCTCAGCCCAAGCCTGAATGTCGTCCAGGTCTTGCTGCATGTGGGCATGGACAGCTCCATTATCTGAGGAGTTGCGAATGGAACTGAACACTGTGCAATCATCAGCGAACATCCCCACTTCTGACCTTATGATGGAGGGAAGGTCATTGATGAAGCAGCTGAAGATGGTTGGGCCTAGGACACTGCCCTGAGGAACTCCTGCAGCGATGATTGACCTCCAACAACCACAACCATCTTCCTTTGTGCTCGGTATGACTCCAGCCAGTGGAGCGTGTTCCCCCGATTCCCATTGACTTCACTAGCCCAGTGCAATAGAGCTGGCCCACAATAGCAACTTTTTGACTTCTTTTTGTTCCCAGTTATGGTTTGTTCAGGAAACAGCTGGCTAGTGACTAATGCTGGCCAGATGTGCCGTTACCTTGGGCCGCCCTTTGCCTGATCGCTATCGTCTCTTACTGACACATTACTGTCTTTATCTCTTCCCCGGAAAGTCGTTTACACTTCCCTCTTTTACTCCCTCAGGGAATTGCATACACATCCACATGCTTCCTCCACTCCCATGAGGCGTTGATAACTCAAGCCTGCCCTTCCTCTCTACTCGTGGCCAACTTGTCAGTCTGCAAGGAGTTCCTCCGCCCTGCCCTTCCCTGGGGCTTTTACAGCAAAGGACCAAGAGCCACAGTGAGGGTGGCCAAGAGGAAAGAAGACTCATTCATTTTTTATTAATTCTCGGAAAGTGGGCATCACTGCCCATCCCCGAATACAAAAGCAAAATACTGCAGATGCTGGAAATCTGAAATAAAAACAGAAAAATGCTGGAAATACTCAGCGGGTCAGGCAGCATCTCTGTAGAGAGAGAGAGAGAGAGAAAAACAGAGTTAACGTTTCAGGTCGATGACCCTTCATCAGAACTAGAAAAAGTTAGAGACGCAACAGGTTTTAAGCAAGTGCAGTGTCAGGGAAAGGGAGGGAGAAGGAAAGAACAGACGGGGAAGGTCTGCGATAGGGTGGAAGGATGGAGAGATTCAATGACAAAAGAGATGATGGAGGCGAGGCAAAAGGAGATGGTAACGGCACAAGTAAAGAAACAAAGGATGGTCTAGGATCAGCGTAAGTGGGAATGACAAAATCAGCATCTGGTGTCGAAAAAAATGAGGGCGGAGGTTATGACCTGAAATTGTCGATGTTGAGTTTGGACGATTTTAAAGTGCCCAATCGAAAGATGAGGTGCTGTGCCTCGACTTTATTCTCCACTCCATTCCACTCCACTCCGACCTCTCCGTCCTCAGCCTCCTACACTGTTCCAATGAAGCTCAACGTAAGCTCGAAGAACAGCACCTCATCTTTCGATTAGACACTACACAGCCGTCCGGACTCAACATCAAGCTCAACAATTTCAAATCCCCTTCCCCCTCCCCCTACACTTGCTTAAAACCTGTTACATCTCTAACTTTTTCCAGTTCTGACAAAGGGTCATCGACCTGAAACGTTATCTCTGTTTCTCTCTCCACAGACGCTGCCTGACCCCGCTGAGATTTCCAGTGTTTTGGGGTTTTATTACTGACTGCCCCTAGTTGCCCCGAGGATGTGGTGATTGTGGGCCTCCTCCATGAATGGCTAAAGTCCGTGTGGTGATGGTGTTACGTTGGGAACTCCAGAATGATTTCCCGGGGATGATGAGGGAATGGTAGCATATGTCTAAATTGTGTGATTTGTACCTGCCTCACCGTGTGATCACATGTTCAAACGCTTTACAGCCAATGAAGTACATTTGGAGTGTAGTCACTGTTGTAATGTGGAAAATGCGGCAGCCAATTTGTGCACAGCAAGCTCCCACAAACAGCAATGTGATAATGACCAGATCACCTGTTTATCAACTATCCCACCTCCATCTTTTACTTGACTTACCTCATTTAATGAAACTCCATAAATTAGATTTACTATACATTAATCTGTAGGCTTAGACATTCTTCTGTTAACACCAGCTGTCAGCTGTGGCTCAGTGGGTAGCAGGTTGTGGGTTCAAGTCCCACTCCAGGAACTTGAGCACAAAATCCAGGCTGACACTCCCAGTGCAGTACTGAGGGAGTGCCGCACTGTCGGAGGTGCCGTCTTTCGGATGAGACGTTAAACCGAGGCCCCGTCTGCTCTCTCAGGTGGATGTAACAGATCCCATGGCACTATTTCGAAGAAAAGCAGGGGAGTTATCACCGGTGTCCTGGCCAATATTTATCCCTCAATCAACATAACAAAAAAAACAGATTATCTGATCATTATCACATTGCTGTTTGTGGGAGCTTGCTGTGCGCAAATTGGCTGCTGCCTTTCCTACATTACAACAGTGACTACACTCCAAAAGTACTTTGTAAAGCGCTTTGAGATGTCTGGTGGTCATAAAAGGGGCTATATAAATCCATCGGCATGTCTATAATACTGCAGTCAGCTTCAAATGTAGCTGATTGGTCCATGCTAACCATGTGACATCACAAACCAATCAGATCCACAGAAGAATACACAAGGGGACCAATTTATTTTCTAATTTTGTTTGCTTCAGAATTAAAAATATATATATTTTTTAGTATTCTCAACTATTTTGAAAAACATTTCTCCTACGTGACCAATTCCCGAGCCACACAATCTCTCTGCTCTGCCGACAGGAAGAAAGAAAGACTTGGATTTATATAGCGCCTTTCACGACCACCGGACACCTCAAAGCGTTTGACAGCCAATGAAGTACTTTTGGAGTGTAGTCACTGTTGTAATGTAGGAAATATTATAACCTCATCATCCCATTCCATCAGAGCCCAGCGACACACTAATGTCCTAACTGAGTCCTGGGATGGGGGGGGGATTGTCCTATTAGGAGAGATTGAGCAGACTAGGTCGATATTTCCTAGCATTTAGAAGAATGAGAGGTGATCACATTGAAACATACAAACTTTTTACAGGGTTTGACAGGGTAGATGCAGGGAGGATGTTTCCCCCCAGGGCTGGGGAGTCTAGAACCAGGGGTCACAGTCTCAGGATAAGGGGTCGGCCATTTAGGACTGAGATGAGGAGAAACCTCTTCACTCAGAGGGGGGTAAATCTTTGGAATTCACTACCCCAAAGGGCTGTGGAGGCTCAGTCTTTGAGTATATTCAAGACAAAGAGCGATAGAATTTTGGATATTAAGGGAATCGAGGGATATGGGGATAGTGCAGGAAAGTGGAGTTAAGGTCGAAGATCAGCCGTGATCTCATTGAATGGCGGAGCAGGCTCGAGGGGCCGAATGGCCGACTCCTGCTCCTAATTCGTATGACCTCCTGGCTGTCCCTGCCCGACCTACGCAGTGCCCTCGCCAATCCTTACTTCCTCTTACACAAATTGCACCGAGGATTGCACACAATCTGTCCCAATTATCAGAGCGTCGCGTCTAATTCCAGATCACCATGGCACGTTATAGGAACAGGACCGACTGATAAATACGGAGCGGCGCTGTGCAAGCGGTACGGAGATTGCAACCGACCAAACAGCTGGGAGGAGACAAGTCGAGACTTACACAAAAGTGTGCGACAAAAGGGATCACGGACAGACACAAAGATACACAGGTCACAAGAGATAGTGAGAACGCCATAAAAATAAAGGGAGCAAGTGGCAGACAGAAAGGGTAGGCGACAAACAGAAAGATAAAGAGACAGGAAATTAGAAACAAGCAAAGTGACAAGTAGCCATGTCTTCTTTATTTCTGTCTGTGAACATTTGATGGGGCAGCGGGCGATGTTCCCCGTGAGCGGCGCTTTGTTCTGCGCGGCCTGTTACTTTTAATGCGTGGTCCCTTTAAATTTCCGCACATGCTCGGTGTTCACGGTGTAAAAGCCGGTGAGCGGCCTGCGTGGGGCCTTTCCCATACCTGCCGTGTGGCCACGCAGCTTAGAATGCACGTTGGGGAGGGGGTCATTGCTAAATATTCCGAATATTGATCCGAGGATTGATCGCCCCATCACCGGCCGCCATGCTCAGTTTCCACGGCGCCCCCGCCCCCATCCCCATCCCCACCCTCGCCCCCCTCCGCCAAGCCCCGCCCCCACCCCGGCAAGCCGAGTCACCCTCCGCCAAGCCCCACCCCCACCCAGCCTCATCCCACCCCGTCCCCCTCCGCCAAGCCCCATTTCCACCCCCGCCAAGCCCTGCCCCCCCAACCCGCCAAGCCCCGTTCTCCCCGCCAAGCCCCGTCCCACCACGCCACTATCCGATGGGCCTGTGGACGCTCTCTCTGACTGTTAGTTACAATTTATTATCCAATGTCGAAGATCTTTCCACATCCCAAGAGCCACTGCTTTAGTGAGGAGCTTTACCAGGTGAGGAGTTGAACACTCACATCTCCACCGACCCTCCATTCTGACATTGCCTCAAAGATGCACGCCACACAAGTGCCAGGCAATGACCATCTCCAACAAGCGAGAGTCTAACCACCACCCCTTAGCATTCAACGGCATTGCCATCACCGAATCCCCCACCATCAACATTCTGTGGTCACCATTGACCAGTAACCTAACTGGACCGGCCACAAGAGCGGGTCAGAAGCTGGGTATTCTGCGGCAAGTGTCTCACCTCCTGACTCCCCAAAGCCTCTCCACAACCTACAAGGCACAAGTCAGGAGTGTGATGGAATACTCCCCACTTGCCTGGATCAACATTCAAGAAGCTCGACATCGTCCAGGAACATAGGAGCAGGAGTCGGCCATTCAGCCCCTCGAGCCTGTTCCGCCATTCAATGAGATCAAGGCTGATCTGCGCCCTAACTCCATATACCTGCCTTTGCCCCATATCCTTTAATAAGTTTAGTTATGAAAAAGCTATCAATCTCAGATTTAAAATTAATTGACCCAGCATCAATTGCCGTTTGTGGAGTGGAGTTCAAACCTCTACCACCCTTTGTGTGTTTCCTAACTTCACTCCTGAAAGGTCTGGCTCTAATTTTCAGACTATGCCCCCCTAGTTTTAAACTCTCCAACCAGCAGAAATAGTTTCTCTCTATCTGCCTCATCAGTTCCCCTTAATATCCTGAAAACTTCGATCAAATCACCCCGTAACCTTCTAAATTCCAGGAAATACAACCCATGTTTGTGTAAGGACAAAGCAGCCGCCTGATCGGCATCCACCACCTTCAACACTCACTCCCTCCACCACCGGCGCCCCCTGGCTGCAGTGTGTACCATCTACAAGATGCACTGCAGCAGCTCGCCAAGGCTTCTTCGGCAGCACCTCCCAAACCCGCGACCTCTACAACCTAGAAGGACAAGGGCAGCAGGCGCATGGGAACACCACCACCTCCTCGTTCCCCTCCCAGTCACACACCATCCCGACTTGGAAATATATCGTCGTTCCTTCATCGTCGCTGGGTCACAATCCTGGAACTCCCTCCCTAACAGCACTGTGGGAGCACCTTTACCACACGGACTGCAGCGGTTCAAGAAGGCGGCTCACCACCACCTTTCTCAAGGGGCGATTAGGGATGGGCAATAAATGCCGGCCTTGCCAGCGACGCCCACATCCCGAGAACTATTTCTTTTACAGTTCCAGAAAAGCTGACTTGTTTTATCATAAATCCCAGTTTGTTTTTGAGTCATCAGCAAGTTAAATGTTTTTGAATTGTTTCCTTCAATAACAGAACCCAGCACTCATTGTGCTCCAGATGTTAAATCAACAATTGCATATCATATCCCATGATTCTGACCTTTATAAAACAGAATGTTAACATAAGAATTAGGAGCAGGAGTCAGCCATTCGGCCCCTTGAGCCTGCTCCGTCATTCAATGAGATCACGGCTGATCTTCGACCTCAACTCCACTTTCCTACACTATCCCCATCTCCCTTGATTCCCTTAATATCCAAAAATCTATCAATCTCTGCCTTGAATATACTCAACGACTGAGCCTCCACAGCCGTCTGGGGCAGAGAATTCCAAACATTCACCACCCTCTGAGTGAAGAAGTTTCTCCTCATCTCAGTCCTAAATGGCCGACCCCTTATCCTGAGACTGTGACCCCTGGTTCTAGACTCCCCAGCCCAGGGGAAACATCCTCCCTGCATCTACCCTGTCAAGCCTTGTAAGAATTTTGTAAGTTTCAATGAGATCACCTCTCATTCTTCTAAACTCTAGAGAATATCGGCCTAGTCTACTCAATCTCTCCTCATAGGACAATCCCCCCCATCCCAGGAATCAGTCTGGTGAACCTTTGTTGCACTCCCTGTTAAGAAAGCAAATGGCATGTTGGCCTTCATAGCGAGGGGATTTGAGTACAGGGGCAGGGAGGTGTTGCTACAGTTGTACAGGGCCTTGGTGAGGCCACACCTGGAGTATTGTGTACAGTTTTGGTCTCCTAACTTGAGGAAGGACATTCTTGCTATTGAGGGAGTGCAGCGAAGATTCACCAGACTGATTCCCGGGATGGTGGGACTGACCTATCAAGAAAGACTGGATCAACTGGGCTTGTATTCACTGGAGTTCAGAAGAGTGAGAGGGGACCTCATAGAAACGTTTAAAATTCTGACGGGTTTGGACAGGTTGGATGCAGGAAGAATGTTCCCAATGTTGGGGAAGTCCAGAACCAGGGTCACAGTCTAAGGATAAGGGGTAAGCCATTTAGGACCGAGATGAGGAGAAACTTCTTCACCCAGAGAGTGGTGAACCTGTGGAATTCTCTACCACAGAAAGTAGTTGAGGCTAATTCACTAAATATATTCAAAAGGGAGTTAGATGAAGTCCTTACTACTCGGGGGATCAAGGGGTATGGCGAGAAAGCAGGAATGGGGTACTGAAGTTTCATGTTCAGCCATGAACTCATTGAATGGCGGTGCAGGCTAGAAGGGCTGAATGGCCTGCTCCTGCACCTATTTTCTATGTTTCTATGTTTCCCTCTATGGCAAGTATATCCTTCCTTAGGTAAGGAGATCAAAACTGTGCACAATACTCCAGGTGTGGTCTCACCAGGGCCCGATATAATTGCAGTAAGACGTCTTTACTCTTATACTCAAATCCTCTTGTAATAAAGGCCAACATACCATTTGCTTTCCTAATTGCTTGCTGTACCTGCAGGTTAACTTCTGAACACCAACATTTCCCAATACTCTGCTTCTCTAGTTTTCCTACCAGAGTTGGGTAAGTATCTGAAGGAAAAATAATTGTAGGGCTATGGGGAAAGGGCACATTTCCCTCACATTATATTCCATTTGCCATGTTCTTTCCCACTCACTTAGCCTGTCTATATCACCTTGAAGCCTCTTTGCATCCTCCTCATAACTTACATTCCCACCGAGCTTTGTATCATCAGCAAACTTAGATACATTACACTCGGTCCCCTCATCCAAATCATTGATATAGATTGTGAATAGCTGGGGCCCAAGCACCGATCCTTGAGGTACCCCACTAGTTACAGCCTGCCAACCCGTAAATGACCCGTTTATTCCTACTCTCTGTTTTCTGTCCGTTAACAAATCCTCAATCCATGCTAGGATATTACCCCCAATCCCATGAGCCCTAATTTTGTCCAAAAACCTCTTGTGTGGCACCTTATCGAATGCCTTATGAAAATCCAAATACACCACATCCACTGGTTCCCCCTTATCTATTCTGCTAGTTACAACCTCAAAAACTCTTAACAGATTTGGCAAACATGATTTCCCTTTCATAAATCCGTGTTGACTCTGCCCAATCTTATTATTTTCTAAGTGCCCTGTAACCACGTCCTTAAAAATAGATTCTAGCATTTTCCCTACTACTGAGATCAGGCTAACTGGTCTGTAATTCCCCGTTTTCTCTCTCCCTCCTCTCTTAAATAGTTGGGTTACATTTGCTATGTTCCAATCTGCAGGAACCGTTCTAGAATCTATGGAATTTTGGAAGATGACAACCAATGCATCCACTATCGCTATAGCCATCTCTTTCAAAACCCTAGCATGTAGACCATCAGGTCCAGGGGATTTTGTTATCTTGTGCTCCTGGCTCTCACTGAAACACTCCAGCCACAGCTCCCACTGCTCATTGAGAAGATATTCCTTATGTTTGTGCGCTATTGAGAATCAAAGCCCCGCAGGACCGAACCTCACTGTAATGCGTGCACAGGTGAGTATGCTCACAGGTTTCTAGAGTTGCTGCATTGTGAGTGGCTTAGCCAGTCACGTGATGTTCACAAGACTCAATAAAACCCCAGCCAGTTGGGTTTGGGGGATCCACGATGAGGCAGGTGGTTGTGAGGCTGGTGGATGAACTGATAATGTGTCGTGTGATTGTTAAACCTTTTGCTAATAAACCAACTAGTTCTTAATAGCAATGTGTTGCTGTGAATTCTGAAGCAAGAACCCATGAAGCAAATACATTACAATCACCAAGGATGAAAATGGTCGGACAAAAGACAAGGTAATTCAGGAAGTTGTGATTAGATGACACCAAACTTGAGGAAGGGAAGAGGTGAGAGATTCATCCAATAGAGTGGTGAACCCCAGGGTCAGTGTTAGGACCATTGTCTTTCTGATATATATTAATGACTTGGGTATACAGGGCATAATTTGAAAGCTTGCAGATGACACAAAACTTGGAAATGTAGAAAATAATGAGGAGGATAGGAACAGACTTCAAGAGGACATGGAATGCAGTGACTGAAAGGACGGTGGAAGCAGATTCAATAGTAACATTTCAAAGAGAATTGCTTAAATACTTGAAGATTAAACATTTACAGGGCTGTGGGGAGTGGGACTTGGATAGCTCAGCATGAGCTGAATGGCCTCTTTTCATGCTGCACTCTGGGAAACAGTGGGTTTGAGGAGGAGGTGTCAATGTAATGAGAATGCCGGAAGATAAGGAGTGTGTCGAGTCTTCACTGGAGTGTCAAAGGAACGAGGGAAAGATGCAGAGCCGCAGTGACCTCAGGAATCGAGTATCTGCACTGGGAGGGCAAGGCAAAGATAGAGGCTGGAACACAAGGCGAGAGGGTTCACGTGCGTTGTGTGAGACACCCCACCCCCACTGCACATTCAAGGTGTCTGTGAGGCTTCACACAGCTTCTATCCAATATCACCCGAGTTGGGTGGACATTTTACAACAACAACTTGTATTTGTATAGCACCTTTAACGTAGTGAAACGTCCCACGGCGCTTCACAGGAGTATTTATTATGCGATACAAATTTAACACCGAGCCGCACAAGTAGAAATTGGCGCTGGTGACCAAAAGCTTGGTCAAAGAGGTAGGTTTTAAGGAGCATCTTGAAGGAGGAAAGAGAGGGTTAGAGAGGCGGAGAGCTTTAGGGAGGGAGTTCCAGAGCTTGGGGCCCAGGCAACAGAAGGCACGGCCACCGATGGTGGAGCGATTATAATCAGGGATGCTCAGGAGGGCAGAATTAGAGGAGCACAGACATTTAGCCCCGGTGTGTAGGCTGGCCACTCTCATCGGGACCTGCTTTAATTGAGGACAAAAGTAACCGGGATCTGGGACAAGTGGGGAGGGCGCTAGTTGTGAGATTGGGGCTGTTTGGCTATGACATGTGGAGGCCAAGCAATGTTGGCAGAATCTTGGGCTGCCTGTCCCGACAGTCACATACGCAAGCCCGACACGCAGCGATGCCTGGATTCTGCTGATGAATGAAAAGAAGGAAGACACATCCGATTTCGCAAACAAATGTTACCCATACACACACCCACTTTCACCACTTCAAGGATGGAGATGTTGCAACCGTTCGCTTTCGGTCAGACTTTGTTTAGCAATACTGGCTGCCTGACTGTGCAATAATGTAATCTCACAGCACTTGGCCCAGTGTCCTGTAACACAGCTTCCAGCAGATGGGCACAAGGGGGAGGGAGGAGGTGTGGGGTGGGGGAGGAGGACGAGGAGGAGGAGGGAAGTCTGGGTGATTTTGCTCTACCTTTCCTGGGCACACGAGGCTTGAGGCCCCGTTTGCCCTCTCAGGTGGATGTAAAAGATCCCACGGCCACTATTTAAAGAGAAACAGGGGAGTTTTCCCTGATGTCCTAGCCAAAATATATCCCTCAATCAACAGATGATCTGGTCATTATCACATTGCTGTTTGTGGGAGCTTGCTGTGCACTTTAGTTGCCGCGTTTCCCACATTACAACAGTGACTACACTCCAAAAGTACTTCATTGGCTGTAAAGAGCTTTAGGGCATCCGATGGTCGTGAAAGGCGCTATATAGATGCAAGTCTTTCTATCTGTACTATTAAAACGTGCCATGTATTTAAAAGGATCCCGCTCACCCATCACCCCCTGTGCTCGCTGACCTACATTTGGTTCCCAGTTAAGCAACGCCTCGATTTTAAAATTCTTGTTTTCAAATCCCTCCATGACCTCGCCCCTCCCTATCTTTGTGATCTCCTCCAGCCCCACAACACTCTGAGATCTCTGCCCTCCTCCGATTCTGGCCTCTTGAGCATCCCTGATTTTAATCACTCCACCATTGGTGGCCGTGCCTTCAGCTGCCCGGGCCCTAAGCTCTGGAATTCCCTCCCTAAACCTCTCCGCCTCTCCATCTCATTTAATACGCTCGATCATTCAATGAGCACAGGCCGGGATTAGAACCTGGAGCTATCCCAGTTTGTACCACTCAGGTTCACAGCAGAGCCACTATCAACAGGTACACGTTGAACCTCCCTTATCCAGAACTCCCTTATCCGGAACCACCCCTCGTCCAGAACCATTCCCGGCCATGCGCAGAGCTCCGACATGAACATATTGAAGTCTTTCCTCGCTGCTGACTCCCGCAATCGCTGGCCTGACCCCGCGATCCTCGCCCCTCGCCCCCCCCCCCCCCCCATGATCTCTCTGCCGCACTCCCAGCCCCAAGCCAATCAGCCCTGATATCCCCTTGCTCAGTACCTGCACCATCCAATTTAACGTGACCAACCCTCGTCTGGAAAAATCCCTTATCCAGAACAGGCCAGGTCCCGAGGATGCCGGATAAGAGAGATTCAACCTGTACTTATCAGGTGGCAATAGATTGGTAGATTATGGGGTTGAATATAAAGTGGCATTTAACCAGCTTGGTGCAGATCCCCATATGAAGTTCAGCTTCTGTCAGGCATCCAACATGAGGCTGAGAAAGGGCTCGAGCAAATCACAACAGTCATGTGCTGCTATCTCCTGACCAATTAGTCACCGGGTGGTTACAGCAGCAGCAAGGTGGCCGGTGTTTGTCGGCCAGCATCAGTCACACTGCTTGGCAACGTACCCTCAACCAACATCACCAATTGGCTGCCGCGTTTCCCACATTACAACAGTGACTACACTCCAAAAAAAAACACTTCATTGGCTGTAAAGCACTTAGAGCGGCTACATACACGAAGCTCTTCAGTGACATCCTGGACTATCCGAGCATTCTGCCGTTGATTAACGGAGAGCAGCATTTCCACGGCATTTCCTCTTACTGTGTTGAAGGGCCTGCTGGTACAGAGAATAAAACGCTCAACCTGAAAAGAAAGAAATTGTGTTTCTACAGCACCTTTCACGACCTCTGGATGTCCCAAGGCGCTTTACAGCAAATGAAGTACTTTTGGAGTGTAGTCACTGTTGTAATGTGTGAAACGCAGCAGCCAAATTTGCGCACAGCAAGCTCCCTCAAACAGCAATGTGATAATGACCAGATAATCCATTTTGGTGTTGTTGGTTGAGGGATAAACATTAGCCGGGACACCGGGGAGAATTCCCCTGCTGTTCTTCGAATAGTGCCTCGGGGAAACTTTTCCGTCCACCGAGAGGGCAGACAAGGGGAGGTTGGAATGGGTCGGGCAACATCTGTGGAGAGAAACAGGGTTAACGATTCGGGTCGATGACCCTTTGTCACAACTGGCAAAAGTTCGAAACGTAACAGATTCTTAAAGAAAGTGCAGGGGGCCCTGAAAGGAGGAGGGGGGGGTCAAGAACAAAAGGGAAGGTCTGTGTGATCGGGTGGAAGGCAGGAGAGATTAGAGACACAAAAAGAGATGATGGGCTGACTTGAGATGGTAAGGGCACAAGTTAGGAAACAAAAGATGAGTCTAGATAGGGGGCGAATGGCTGGATAATTACAGGTTGCCATGGGAACCAGGCGAAACATAAAAATAAAGTGTGTGTGGGGGGGATGGAGGTTTGTTTAAAAAAAAGGTCAGAGAAAAAATAAAATAAAAAAGGGGGCGTGATTTGAAAAAAAAAGTAAAGGGAACAAAATATGGTCAGAGGTCATGGTCTGAGATGGAATGGCTGCTTGTGCCTGTGTGGCCCCCGGCCTCGAGCACCATCGGAGCAGGCCGGGGAGTGGAAGGAGCACTGTGGTGGTGTACCACTCCAGGGAGCAGGAGAGCAACGGCAGTGAAAAAGGACATCACCAAGATCCAGGTCAGTGATTGGAGCGTGGGCAGGTACAGCGGGAGCGGTGAGAGATTGTCGAGGGACGTGATCGGGGCCCTGGGGAGGGGCGAGTTCAGGGCCCAGAAGAGCCGAGGGCCCAGGGGCAGCACGGGCCCAGCCCACACTGTGATATGTGTGCGCACTGGGTCTGTGCAGCAGAGCAGGTCTCCAGTTGTCCTGGTTAACTCTTGCCACTGGACCAAGACCTCGCTCTGTCAAGCCCCGTGTGGTGGCTGGTGTGCAACGGCCACCACACGTTAAAAAAAAATCCACCCACAGGCGCCTTCCACCCTTCAGGATGTAGTTCGGGATCTGGAATATTGGGTCCTTCATTGAAAGACCTGTGAACTTTTTGACGTGGAAGAAAGTCATCCTCGGTTCGAGGGACTGCCTAAGATGATGATGGTGAGGATGTCGGTCGCCCAGTCTGATCAGAATTTGACAGCTTCGGTGTCGGGCTGGAAAAGAAAGGTTCATTGCGTGTGCCGTCAGGAAGTGTCCTTGGCCGTCAGAGTAGCTGTCGCTCTTTGCAGCACAAGTTGGGCACCAGCGGTGACGGAACATTCCAGGTCTTTCTGCGATGGCGAGGTTTCCGTGCCGTGCGCCTTGGTTGTGCTCTGTAACCAGAAGCTGTGTGTGTGTGCGTGTAAGTTCAGGGGTCGGGGGGGGGGGATGGGGTTAATGGAAAGGGGGAAATTTCCAGCTCGGTAGGATGATCAATCTGGAATTCTGGAAAGGCTTCAGGCTGGGGCGGGTTCACGCGGAAAATTCACCCCCTGCCTCAGATCAGGAAGGTAAGGAAATTGCCAAGCCTCGGGACATCCTGCAATTCACTCCGCCCGCTTACAGGATAAGGACACTGGGACGTTTCGGAGCCATTCATCACCCTCACGGGTGGTCCCTCGAAACGAGGATGGCTTGGTGTCACGCCAAAAAGGGATGAGTTCACAGGCGTTTCAATGAAGGACTGAATATTCCAGGTCCTGAACTACATAGTGCAGGGTGGAAGATGCCTGTGCGTGGACAAGCCCATTAGGACCAATGAGCACAGCCCTCTTTGACTTGTGTGACCCCCCACCCCCCCTCCCACACTGCCCTCAGCATCGCCCTCAATCACAGCTCTCTCCAGAAACACCTCTCACTCTCTCGTTTCCCCCACTGACACGCTCAGATTCAATACTCTTCCCGTGGAACTTAAGCTAGAACTACTTGCGTGAAAAGGTTGGGAGAGTTCAAGGCTAGGTACTTACAGCACGGAAACAGGCCAATCGGCCCAACTGATCCGTGCCGGTGTTCATACTCCACTCGAGTCTCCTCCCACCCTACTCCATCGCAACCCATCAGTATAACAACAACAACTTGTATTTATATAGCGCCTTTAACGCAGTTGAAAGTCCCAAGGTGCTTCACAGCAGTGTTAGAAGACAAAACAAATAAATTTGACACCGAGCCACATAAGAAGAAATTAGTACAGGTGACCAAAAAGCTTGGTCAAAGAGGTAGGTTTTAAGGAGCGTCTTAAAGAGAGGTGGAGAGGTTTAGGGAGGGAGTTCCAGAGCTTAGGGCCCAGGCAGCTGAAGGCATGGCCACCGATGGTTGAGCGATTAAAATCGGGGATGCTCAAGAGGACTGAAAGAGATTAGAGAGATAGGGAGGGGCGAGGCCTTGGAGGGATTTGAAAATAAGGATGAGGAATTTTCCCAGATTTTTTCTTCCGAAATTGGCCTGGGTTTTTATCTGTTTTTTTGCCTCTCCCTGGAGATCACATGGCTCCGGTTGGGGTGAAGTGTAGAATGTTTCAGTATAAGGGGCGTTGCAGTTGTGTGAGGCGGACTGGTTGGGCTGGGTGGTCTTTACCTTTCCGCCATTGTTGATGGGTTTATATGTAACCTTCAGGGCTGCTGACCGAGAGCCGTGTGGCTCTTTGTCGGCTGGCGCGGACACGATGGGCCGGAATGGCCTCCTTCTGCGCTCTAAATTTCTATGTTTCTATGTTTCTCACCATTCTCTGGGGGAAGAAGTTTGTTCTGAATTCTTCATTGAATTTAAAAGAAAAATTAAACCTTTAACAAATGGTCTTAGAAATATGCGCGCAAACAAATAAATATGGAGTGTGTGATCTTAATGATTGAACTCGCCCTCCCCATCACACGGACACAGTTGTGTCATGACGAGCTCATTTCCCATAGAATTGTGCAGCACAGTCATCATAGGCGGTCCCTCGTATCGAGGACCACTTGCTTCTACCCAAAAGGGATGAGTTCACAGATGTTTCAATGAAGGACCCGATGTTCCAGTCCTGAACTCCAATTGAAAGGGTGGAAGATGCCTGTGCGTGGATTTTTTTAACGTGGGGTGACCGTTGCACACCAGCCACCACACGGGGCTTGACAGAGCGAGGTCTTGGTCCAGTGGAAAGGGTTAACCAGGACGACTGGAGACCAGCTCTGCTGCACGGACCTAGTGCACACACGTATCGCAGTGTGGGCTGGGCCCGTGCTGCCCCTGGGCCCTCAGCTCTTCTGGGCCCCGTACCCTCATTTGCCGCACCTTCGCCCACGATCTCTCACCGCTCCTCCACCACAAACATGTTCACAACAGTGTTAACAACAACGAGAGAGATAGGGGCAGCATGACAGGAAGTTAAATGATCTTTCTTCTCTCTCCCCGTTCCCTATTTCAATCTCTCTCTTTCCTAAATATCTGCTTCTTCCTCCTTGCTCGCGCGCGCGCTCTCTCTCTCTCTCTCTCTCTCTCTCTCTCTCTCTCCCTCCCACTTCTCAATCTTCCTTCCCCTTCTCTACTTCCTCCTTCTCTTCCTCTTACTCATTTCCCCTCCTCTCTCTCACCTTCCTTTCTCCTGCTCGAGGCACATTTGAAGTGGCGAGCAGCTGTTGACAATTAATAGGGTAAGCTTGTGATTAAGATTTGGGTAGATGTTTGTTACCAGTTACTGCACTTTAGGAAGGATGTGAAGGCCTTAGAGACGGTGGAGGAGGAGGCCATTCGGCCCATCGAGTCTGTGCCGGCTCTATCGAAGAACAATCCCGTCAATCCCACTCCGCCCGCTCTTTCCCCATACCCCTGCTACTTTTTCTCCTTCCAGTATTTATCCAATTCCATTTTGAAGGCTACTATTGACTCTGCCTCCACTGCCCTATCAGGCAGCGGGTTCCAAATCTTAACCACCCGCTGTGTAAAACAGTTTATCCTCGTGTCGCCTCTGCTTCTTTTGCCAATCGCCTTAAATCTGCGCCCTCTGGTTATCAGCCAATGGAAACGTATTCTCTTTACTTACTGTATCTAAACCCTTCCTGATTTTAAACACTTCGATCAAATCTCCTCTTGGCCTTCTCTATTCCAGAGGGTCTGGGATCAGATGGGGTCACACAGAGGCTGCCACACTCACATCATTTGTCGCAAAAAAATCCAACTCATGCAATTTGTTCATTTTTTTGCCCGCACTTGTTTGGGCTTGCTGGGTTGTGCAACAACATGTCTGCTGGGAAGTATGGCCAAAGATTAACAACTGCAAGAACTTGTGTTTATATAGCGCCTTTAACATAGTGAAACGTCCCAAGGCGCTTCACAGGAGTGTTGTGAGATAAAAATTTGACACCGAGCCGCTTACGTAGAAATTAGCGCAGGTGACCATAAGTTGAAAGGAGGTAGAGAGGTGGAGAGGTTTAGGGAGGGAGTTCCAGAGCTTGGGGCCCGGGCAACAGAAGGCACGGCCACCGATG
This sequence comes from Pristiophorus japonicus, assembly GCF_044704955.1. Lineage (NCBI taxonomy): Eukaryota > Metazoa > Chordata > Chondrichthyes > Pristiophoridae > Pristiophorus > Pristiophorus japonicus. The sequence goes on along the minus strand of NC_091998.1, from coordinate 61,933,196 downwards.
GTGGAGCGATTATAATCAGGGATGCTCAGGAGGGCAGAATTAGAGGAGCACAGATATCTCGGGGGGTTGTGAGGCTGGAGGAGATTAGAGATAGGGAGGGGCGAGGCCATGGAAAGATTTGAAAATAAGGATGAGAATTTTGAACTCAAGGCGTTGCTTAACCAGAAGCTGACAGGCACATGTAAAGTTCCAAAATACAGGAGCTTGAGAGAGGAGTGGTCAGACATATTGCATTGTATTTAACTTTATCTGCCAACTGAACTGTAATTCGTTACGCAACACCACCTATTTTAGTGCAGGTGGTAGTTTTAGCACTGCCTTATCCCCAGAGGCAGTCATCCTTTCCCACACTTACATGTGACGTTAGAACAATTTCCGGCAATGGCAATTTTACATGAACCCAAAACTTAAACTTGCTCGATCTCGCGCAGTTTGCAACCCTGGTGTTTTAGCTCATCAGCAACCTCGTACTGTTTGATACTGCGTGCATTTGTTCAAATACTTGCGGGCTGCGTTCTGCAGTAACTGGGGATTACTCCCTCTCACCACTGATGGATCAGTTACAATAAATGAATAAGCAGGGAAATGACAGAACAATAAAAGATGAATTAGTCACCGCTCTTCAGTGACATTACAAACTCATTAACACAGCACGCCCTGCCACACAGGATGACGTGTAATTCTGCGGTTACAAAATGACAAAGGAGGTGAAAGAATCACTGAAAGGTGACTGTGACAAAGGTAAACTATCCCTCCTTCTCTTTCTCGACCTGTCTGTGGCCTTTGACACAGTTAACCACTCCATCCTCCAATGCTTCTCCACCATCGGTGGGACTGCACTCGCCTGGTTCCATTCTATCTATCTAATCGTAGCCAGAGAATGGCCTGCAATGGCTTCTCTTCCCACCCCCGCACCGTTACCTCTGGTGTCCCCCAAGGGTTTATCCTTGTCCCCCTCCTATTTCTCAGCTACATGTTGCCCCTTGGCGACATCATCCGAAAACACAGCGTCAGTTTCCACATGTACGCTGGTGACACCCAGCTCTACCTCACCACCACTTCTCTCGACCCCTCCACGGTCTCTAAACCGTCAGACTGCTGGTCCAAGATCCAGTTCTGCGTGAGCAGAAATTTTCTCCAATTGAATCTTTGTCTTCTTAGGCAATCCCTCGGAGTCGAGGATGACTTGCTTCCACACTAAAAATGAGTTCTCAGGTGACTAATGAGTCCAATGCAGGACCTACAGTCTCTGTCACAGGTGGGACAGGCGGTGGTTGAAGGAAAGGGTGGGTGGGGAGCCTGGTTTGCCGCACGCTCCTTCCGCTGTCTATCCTTGGCTTCAGCTTGCTCTCGGCGATGAGACTCGAGGCGTTCGGCGCCCTCCAAGATGCTTTTCCTCCACTTTGAGCGGACTTTGGCCAGGGACTCCCAGGTGTTGGTGGGGATGTTGCACTTTTTCAAGGCTTTGAGGGTGTCCTTGAAACGGTTCCTCTGCCCACCTGGGGCTCGCTTGCCGTGTCGGAGCTCCGAGTAGAGCGCTTGCTTTGGGAGTCTCGTGTCGGGCATGAGGACGATGTGGCCCGCCCAGCGGAGCTGATCGAGCGTGGTCAGTGCTTCGCTGCTGGGGATGTTGGCCTGAGCGAGAACACTGACGTTGATGCACCTATCCTGCCAAAGGATCTCGGGGAGGAAGCGTTGGTGGTACTTCTCCAGTGCTTTGAGGTGCCTGCTGTGAATATTGCAAAGACCGAAGCCATTGTTTTCAGTCCCCGCCACAAACTCCGTTCCTTAGCCACTGACTCCATCCCTCTCCTTAACTTCTGTCTGAGGATGAAACAGACTGTTCGCAACCTTGTTGTCATATTTGACCCTGAAATGAGCTTTCAAACACATATCCGCAGCATAACTAAGACCGTCTATTTCCACACCCGTCTCCGCCCCTGCCTCAGCTCATCCGCTGCTGAAGCCCTCATCCATGCCTTTGTTACCTCTAGACTTGACCATCCAACACATTCCTGGCTGGCCTCCCACATTCTACCCTACGTAAACTAGAGGTGATACAAAACTTGGTTGCCCTTGTCCTAACTCGCACCAAGTCCTGCTCACGCATCACCCCCTGTGCTCACTGACCTACATTGGCTCCCGGTTAAGCAACGCCTCGATTTCAAAATTCTCATCCTTATTTTCAAATCCCTCCACATAAGAATTTAAAAACATAAGAAATAGGAGCAGGAGTCGGCCATTTGGCCCCTTGAGCCTGCTCCACCATTCAATAAGATCATGGCTGATCTGATCTTGGCCTCAACTCCACTTCCCTGACCTCTCCTTATAAACCTTGATTCCCCGATCATTCAAAAATCTGTCTATCTCCACCTTAAATATATTCAATGACCCAGCCTCCACAGCTCTCTGGGGCAGAGAATTCCACAGATTTACAACCCTCTGAGAGAAGAAATTCCTCCTCATCTCAGTTTTAAATGGGTGGCCCCTTATTCTGAAACTATGCCCCCTAGTTCTAGATTCCCCCACGAGGGGAAACATCCTCTCTGCATCTACCCTGTCCAGCCCCCTCAGAATCTTATACGTTTCAATAAGATCACCTCTCATTCTTCTAAACTCCAGTGAGTACAGACCCAACCTGCTCAATCTTTCTTCATAAGACAACCCTTTCATCTCAGAAATCAACCTCGTCAACTTTCTTTAAACTGCCTCCAATGCAAGTATATCCCTCCTTAAATAAGGAGACCAAAACTATACGCAGTACTCCAGGTGTGGTCTTACTGCCCTGTACAGTTGGAGAAGGACTTCTCTGCTTTTATACTCCATATCGCTTGCAATAAAGGCCAACTTTCCATTTGCCTTCCCAATTATTGCTGTACATAGAAACATAGAAAATAGGTGCAGGAGTAGGCCATTCGGCCCTTCTAGCCTGCACCGCCATTCAATGAGTTCTTGGCTGAACATGCAACTTCAGTACCCCATTCCTGCTTTCTCGCCATACCCCTTGATCCCCCTAGTAGCAAGGACTTCATCTAACTCTTTTTTGAATATATTTAGTGAATTGGCCTCAACAACTTTCTGTGGTCGAGAATTCCACAGGTTCACCACTCTCTGGGTGAAGAAGTTTCTCCTCATCTCGGCAATAATTGGGAAGGCAAATGGACCCCCAGGTCTCTCTGTACCTCAGCATTTTGCAGTCTCCATTTACATGATAATTTGCTTTTTATTCTTCGTACCAAAGTGGATAACCTCACAGTTTCCCACATTATACTCCATCTGACAAATGTTTGCCAACTCACTCTTTTGCAGACTCATGTCCTCTTCACAACTTCCTTTCCCACCATCTTTGTATCATAGCCTCGCTCCTCCCTATCTCTGTAATCTCCTCCTGTCCCAAAACCCCCACTCCCGAGATGTCTGCGCTCCTCTAATTCTGCCCTCCTGAGCATCCCTGATTATAATCGCTCCACCATCGGCGGCCATGCCTTCGGTTGCCTGGGCCCCAAGCTCTGGAACTCCCTCCCTAAACCTCTCCGCCTCTCTACCTCTCTTTCCTCTTTCAAGATGCTCCTTTAAACCGCCCTCTTTGACCAAGCTTTTGGTCACCTGCGCCAATTTCTATTTATGCGGCTCGGCGTCAAATTTGTATCGCATAATACTCCTGTGAAGCGCCGTGGGACGTTTCACTACATTAAAGGTGCTATATAAATACAAGTTGTTGTTGTAAAATGTCCACCCAAATCGGGCGATATTGGATAGATGCTGTGTGAAGCCTCACAGACACCTTGAATGTGCAGTGGGGGTGGGGTGTCACACACAACGTACGTGAACCCTCTCGCCTTGTGTTCCAGCCTCTATCTTTGCCTTGCCCTCCCAGTGCAGATACGCGATTCCTGAGGTCACTGCGGTTCTGCATCTTTCCCTCGTTCCTTTGACACTCCAGTGAAATCTCGACACACTCCTTATCTTCCACTGCATTAAAGGCGCTATATAAATACAAGTTGTTGTTGCTTCTCATTGCTCCAGTTTGGTCTAGAGATTTGGTTCGAATTGTGCCACTTGGCTCCCAGATGCCGGTGGCCTGGAGCCTCTCCGTGAATCCCAGCGTGGTTAGTCAATGGGACAGACATTGTAGTCACCTTGGTGAGGAGGGACCCACTTAGACCAAGCCCGCCACCACTGAAACACGAGCAGAGCACAGAGATTCAGCAGCCAACAGAAGGGATGTTCATTGCTACCTTTTGCCTCCATTAAATTTTCATGTAAAAGTTGCAGAAAAATGCAAATTTGTGACACAATGTTCAAATCAGATCATCATCATAGGCAGTCCCTCGGAATCGAGGAAGATTTGCTTCCACTCTTAGAATGAGTCCTTAGGTGGCTGAACAGTCCAATACGAGAGCCACAGTCCCTGTCGCTGGTGGGACAGACAGTCATTGAGGGAAGGGGTGGGTGGGACTGGTTTGCCGCACGCTCCTTCCGCTGCCTGCGCTTGGTTTCTGCACGCTCTCAGCGACGAGACTCGAGGTGCTCAGCGCCCTCCCGGATGCACTTCCTCCACTTAGGGCGGTCTTTGGCCAGGGACTCCCAGGTGTCAGTGGGGATGTTGCACTTTATCACGGAGGCTTTGAGGGTGTCCTTGTAACGTTTCTGCTGTCCACATTTGGCTTATTTGCCATGAAGGAGTTCAGAGTAGAGCGCTTGCTTTAGGAGTCTCGTGTTTGGCATGCAGGCAATGTGGCCCGCCCAGCGGAGCTGATCGAGTGTGGTCAGTGCTTCAATGCTGGGGATGTTAGCTTGGTCGAGGACACTGATGTTGGTGCGTCCGTCCTCCCAGGAGATTTGTAGGATCTTGCAGAGGCATCGTTGGTGATATTTCTCCAGCAACTTGAGGTGTCCACTGTACATGGTCCATGTCTCTGAGACATACAGGAGGGCGGGTATTACTACAGCCCTGTAGACCATGAGCTTGGTGACAGATTTGAGGGCCTGGTCTTCGAACACTCTTTTCCTCAGGTGGCCGAAGGCTGCGCTGGCGCACTGGAGGTGGTGTTGGATCGCCTCAACAAAGCAGAGGCAGCCTTGGCAATACCAGGGGAGATTCATCATCGCTGGGTCAAAATCCTGGAACTCCCTCCCTAACAGCACTGTGGGAGCACCTTCACCACACGGACTGCAGCGGTTCAAGGTGGCGGCTCACCACCACCTTCTCAAGGGGCAATTAGGGATGGGCAATAAATGCCGGCCTTGCCAGCGACACCCACATCCCGTGAATTAATTTTAAAATTCAGTGCCAGGTCGACCTGGGGTCGGAGCTTGAAGACACCTCCCCTCCCTCAGTCTTCCCATCCACCTACAATCTATCCACTTTTCAACCCCTAGCTTGAACTCCCCCAATCTCCACTTCCTGATCCATCACGTTTATCCCCTTGTCTGTACTGGAAACTTGGTGAATAATACAAAGGCTCAATGATTATTGAAGTGAGGGACACAACAATGAACAGACCTCTGTGCAGAAAGCAGATCCCGGTTTGCCCGAGACTCCCTATGTGGGACAGCGGAGTGGAGGTCAGCTTGGGAGCGGAGTGGAGAGAGAGAGAGAGAGACTTGCACTTCTATAGCACCTTTCACGACCACCAGACATCCCAAAAGTACTCTTTGAAGTGTAGTCACTGTTGTAATGTGGGAAACGTGGTAGCCAATTTGCGCACAGCAAGCTCCCACAAACAGCAATGTGATCATTGTTATGTATTTAACCCTTTGTAACCTGCATCACAACTGACCACCAGAGGGCCCACCTGTTGGAGTCCCAAGGGATCCCAGCATCCTTTGGGAGCACAGTATATAAGCAGGCCACCCACGTGGAACCTGCACTCTGGAACCTTAATAAAGGAGCTAAGGTTATACTTGCTCATTACACACAGTACTTAGTCTGACCATTTATGATGAGTATAATAATAACGACCAGATAATGGCCCCAAGTTTCCACATGATTTGCGCCTGATTTTTAGGAGCAACTGGTGGAGAACGGACCATCTTAGAAATCGCAATTCTCCACATTTTGTTTTCTGCAGTTCTAGTCAGTTAGAACAGTTTCACTTTGGAACAGAATTTTTTCTTCAAAAGGGGACGTGTCCGGCCACTGACGCCTGATTTCAAAGTTTCCACAGTGAAAACGTACTCCAAACTAACTTAGAATGGAGCAAGTGAAGATTTTTGTAGGCCTTAAAGACCTTGTCTACACATTAAAAAATCAGGCGCAGGTTACAAATTAGGTGTCCAGAACGAGGTGGGGGGGGAGGGGAGGGGAGTGGGGGGGGAGGGGAGGGGAGGGGGAGGGGAGGGGAGGGGGGGGGGGAGGGAAGGGAAGTCATTAAATTCTACAATAAATCCTTAGTTATACTTATACAAATATTATACAAATAAATCCAACCTGAATAAAAATTTATAAGCAAAGAAAAGATTAAATAAACCATCTTCCTACCTGTGTGAAAGTGCTTCAGGCAGGGAGAATGCTGCAGGAAGCTTCACAAGTTGAGGCAGCCATTCCCGACGGCAGCAGGGGGGGGGGAGGCAGGGAGGAGGCAGCCGTCGGTCGCGACCGGCGGGAAACGGCTGCCTCAACTTCTGAGGCTTCCTGCAGCCTTCTCCCTGCTGCAAGAAGCCTCAGTGCTGATCATGGAAAGGCAATATGCTTTTATTAAAAAATGATAAAAAAATGAACAGCTGCAAAGAACTACAAAAATGGCCGAGTGCCAATGTTTCCTTCACACTGCGCGTGCGCGAACGCTCCAACGTGCACGCGCAGGGTTGCCGGCACGAAAAAAACTAATTTAAATGGTACCCGCCCCCTCCCACTTCCAAAATCGGCGCGAGTGGTAGGCTCCGCCCCCTGGGCGCCGCCCCAAGCAGACATCGAGCTGCAAGGCGCTCCAGAATCGCGCGTTTTTTTTCAGGCGCCGTTTTCGGCGCGAAAAACGGGCGCCCAGCTCGGAGGGGCGCCCGTTTTGTAGCGTGTGGAAACTTGGGGCCAATCTGTTTTAGTGATGTTGAGTGAGGGCTAAATATTGGCCAGGACACCGCGGATAACTCCCCTGCTCTTCTTCGAAATAGCGCCATGGGATCTTATTCTTCCACCCGAGAGCAGAAGGGGCCTCAGTTTAACGTCTTATCCGAAAGACGGCACCTCCGACAGTGCAGCACTCCCTCAGCACGGCACTGGAGTGTCAGCCTAGATTTTGCTGCTCAAGTCTCTGGAGTGGGCCTTGAATCCACGACCTTCTGACTCAGAGGCGAGAGTGCTACCTGTGGCTGACACAGGAGAGGAGCTCGGATTGGGCACATAGGGGCAGGAGTCGGCCATTCGGCCCCTCGAGCCTGTTCCGCCATTCAATGAGATCATGGCTGATCTGTGACCTAACTCCATATCCTTTAATACCTCTGGTTAAAAAATGTTCTAGCCATCTCAGATTTAAAATTAACAATTGATCCAGCACCAATTACCGTTTGCAGAAGAGTTTTCCAAACTTCTATCATCCTGTGTGTGTAGAAGTGTTTCATAACGTCACTCCTGAAAGGTCTGGCTCTAATTTTTAAGACTATGCCCCCTCGGCCTAGTCTCCCTAACCAGCAGGAATAGTTTCTCTTTGTCTAGTCTATCAATCCCCCTTATTATCTTGAAAACTTCAATCAAATCACCCCTTAACCATCTAAATTCTAGGAAATACAACCCTATTTTGTGTAATCTCTCCTTGTAATTTAACCCTTGAAGTTCTGGTAAATCTACGCTTCATTCCCTCCATGGCTAATATAATCTCCCTAAGGTGTGGTGCCCAGTGCTCCAGGTGTGGTCTAACCAGGGCTTTGTACAGCTGTAGCATGACTTCTACCCCCTTGTAATCTAGTTGTCCAGCTATAAAACATCCATTAGCATTATTAATTATTTATTGTGCTTGCCCATCACATTTAACGACCTATGTACATTGCACCTCCTCTGCTTCTAGCTTCTCACCATATTGAAGTCCATTTGCCACAGTTTTGTCCATTCACTTAAACTATTAATATCGCTTTGTAATGTTATGCTTCCATCAACACTGCTTACAATGCTGCTCATCTTTGTGTCATTGGTAAACTTGGATATGTGGCTCCCTATCCTATCATCTAAGTCATTAATAAATACGGTAAATAGTTGAGGCCCCAACACAGATCCCTGTGGAACACCACCAGTCACATCCTGCCAATTCGAGTACCCGCCCATTATCCCAAATCTCTGTCTTCTGCCGCTCAGCCAATCTCCTAACCAGGTCAATAATTTGCCCTCAATTCCATGAGTTTCAACTTGAGCTAAAAGTCTCTTATAAAGGAACTTTATTGAATGCCTTCTCAAGTCCATACAAATAACATCCATAGACACTACTTTAGTCACCTCTGCAAAAAATTCATCAGGTTTGTCAGTCATGACCAACCCGGTACAAATCCATGCTGGCTCTCTGATCAGTTGGACATGTTCAAGCTGTTCAGTCACTATCCTTAGTTATAGACTCTAGAAATTTCTCAACAGATGTTAGGCTAACTGGTCGATAATTCCCGAGTTGCTCTCTCTAATTTTTCTTAAATAGCGGAGCGACATGCACAATTTTCCAATCTAAAGGATCGGTTCCTGAATGGACAGAATTTTGGAAGATTATAGTCCAGGCATCTGCAGTGTTCTCACCCACTTCCTTTGAACCCTGGGATGGAAGCTATCTGGTCCTTGGGACTTGTCAGTCTTTAGTGCCATTATTTTCCTCATTAAGTTTGGTTTGAGAGCAAGGCGGAGCTGGGCCCGGGGCGGAGCTGGGCCCGGGGGGAGGGGCGGGGCGGAGCTGGGCCCGGGGGGAGGGGCGGGGCGGAGCTGGGCCCGTGGGGAGGGGCGGGGCAGAGCTGGGCCCGGGGGGAGGGGCGGGGCAGAGCTGGGCCCGGGGGAGGGGCGGGGCGGAGCTGGGCCCGGGGGGGGGCGGAGCTGGGCCGGGGGGGAGGGGGGGGAAAAGAGGGGGGAGCTGGCCCAGGGGGCAGAGTGTGGAGGGTAATGAAGACAGGCATCAGTTCGATCCTTGCACCTACAGGCGAAGGGTTAAACTCACCACTTCCTGGCCCAATCACCACAGTCAATGTCCTGTTTCCTGGTTGTACCATGGGTGGGGTGAGGGCTGTGTGAGTCACCTGTACTGCACCGAGAGAGAGACAGAGCGAGAGACCGAGACAAAGACCGACAGAGGGACGGGGACAGAGATGGTGGGGGAACGGGGCGACGGAGAGAGGGGGGGCGACGGAGAGAGGGGGGGCGACGGAGAGAGGGGGGGCGACGGAGAGAGGGGGGGCGACGGAGAGAGGGGGGGCGACGGAGAGAGGGGGGGCGACGGAGAGAGGGGGGCGACGGAGAGAGGGGGGGCGACGGAGAGAGGGGGGGCGACGGAGAGAGGGGGGGCGACGGAGAGAGGGGGGGCGACGGACAGAGGGGGGCGACGGAGAGAGGGGGGGCGACGGAGAGAGGGGGGGCGACGGAGAGAGGGGGGGCGACGGAGAGAGGGGGGGCGACGGAGAGAGGGGGGGCGACGGAGAGAGGGGGGGCGACGGAGAGAGGGGGGGCGACGGAGAGAGGGGGGGCGACGGAGAGAGGGGGGGCGACGGAGAGAGGGGGGGCGACGGAGAGAGGGGGGGCGACGGAGAGAGGGGGGGCGACGGAGAGAGGGGGGGCGACGGAGAGAGGGGGGGCGACGGAGAGAGGGGGGGCGACGGAGAGAGGGGGGGCGACGGAGAGAGGGGGGGCGACGGAGAGAGGGGGGGCGACGGAGAGGGGGGGGCGACGGAGAGAGGGGGGGCGACGGAGAGAGGGGGGGCGACGGAGAGAGGGGGGGCGACGGAGAGAGGGGGGGCGACGGAGAGAGGGGGGGCGACGGAGAGAGGGGGGGCGACGGAGAGAGGGGGGGCGACGGAGAGAGGGGGGGCGACGGAGAGAGGGGGGGCGACGGAGAGAGGGGGGGCGACGGAGAGAGGGGGGGCGACGGAGAGAGGGGGGGCGACGGAGAGAGGGGGGGCGACGGAGAGAGGGGGGGCGACGGAGAGAGGGGGGGCGACGGAGAGAGGGGGGGCGACGGAGAGAGGGGGGGCGACGGAGAGAGGGGGGGCGACGGAGAGAGGGGGGGCGACGGAGAGAGGGGGGGCGACGGAGAGAGGGGGGGCGACGGAGAGAGGGGGGGCGACGGAGAGAGGGGGGGCGACGGAGAGAGGGGGGGCGACGGAGAGAGGGGGGGCGACGGAGAGAGGGGGGGCGACGGAGAGAGGGGGGCGACGGAGAGAGGGGGGGCGACGGAGAGAGGGGGGGCGACGGAGAGAGGGGGGGCGACGGAGAGAGGGGGGGCGACGGAGAGAGGGGGGGCGACGGAGAGAGGGGGGGCGACGGAGAGAGGGGGGGCGACGGAGAGAGGGGGGGCGACGGAGAGAGGGGGGGCGACGGAGAGAGGGGGGGCGACGGAGAGAGGGGGGGCGACGGAGAGAGGGGGGGCGACGGAGAGAGGGGGGGCGACGAGAGAGGGGGGGCGACGGAGAGAGGGGGGGCGACGGAGAGAGGGGGGGCGACGGAGAGAGGGGGGGCGACGGAGAGAGGGGGGGCGACGGAGAGAGGGGGGGCGACGGAGAGAGGGGGGGCGACGGAGAGAGGGGGGGCGACGGAGAGAGGGGGGGCGACGGAGAGAGGGGGGGCGACGGAGAGAGGGGGGGCGACGGAGAGAGGGGGGGCGACGGAGAGAGGGGGGGCGACGGAGAGAGGGGGGGCGACGGAGAGAGGGGGGGCGACGGAGAGAGGGGGGGCGACGGAGAGAGGGGGGGCGACGGAGAGAGGGGGGGCGACGGAGAGAGGGGGGGCGACGGAGAGAGGGGGGGCGACGGAGAGAGGGGGGGCGACGGAGAGAGGGGGGGCGACGGAGAGAGGGGGGGCGACGGAGAGAGGGGGGGCGACGGAGAGAGGGGGGGCGACGGAGAGAGGGGGGGCGACGGAGAGAGGGGGGGCGACGGAGAGAGGGGGGGCGACGGAGAGAGGGGGGGCGACGGAGAGAGGGGGGGCGACGGAGAGAGGGGGGGCGACGGAGAGAGGGGGGGCGACGGAGAGAGGGGGGGCGACGGAGAGAGGGGGGGCGACGGAGAGAGGGGGGGCGACGGAGAGAGGGGGGGCGACGGAGAGAGGGGGGGCGACGGAGAGAGGGGGGGCGACGGAGAGAGGGGGGGCGACGGAGAGAGGGGGGGCGACGGAGAGAGGGGGGGCGACGGAGAGAGGGGGGGCGACGGAGAGAGGGGGGGCGACGGAGAGAGGGGGGGGCGACGGAGAGAGGGGGGGCGACGGAGAGAGGGGGGGCGACGGAGAGAGGGGGGGCGACGGAGAGAGGGGGGGCGACGGAGAGAGGGGGGGCGACGGAGAGAGGGGGGGCGACGGAGAGAGGGGGGGCGACGGAGAGAGGGGGGGCGACGGAGAGAGGGGGGGCGACGGAGAGAGGGGGGGCGACGGAGAGAGGGGGGGCGACGGAGAGAGGGGGGGCGACGGAGAGAGGGGGGGCGACGGAGAGAGGGGGGGCGACGGAGAGAGGGGGGGCGACGGAGAGAGG